>NC_141890.1:41556626-41865069 GCF_030686135.1 Camelina sativa
ATGATGGGCGGTAATATTTTGATCTTCTTTAAATAACTCTGCTGACGCTTGTAAATCTTGCTGCAACTTATTTTGTTTATAATTTGTGAAACTGACTACTACTTTATTTCTTGAAGTGCTGTACAGAGACTTGATCTTTCCAAATCAAAAGCCTCTGTGCTTGCTTCGGTTAGTCAATATGTTCTTTTAGCATATTTGTGCTTCAGTTTGGGATTCAGTTCGATTAGAGATTCCCTACGATAATATACGAAATTTCTTGCAGGACATTACTAGTGTTGGAAATTCCCTTTTCTTTTTAGGTAGCCGGTTGGGAGACAGTTTACTGGTGCAATTTTCCTGTAGATCTGGGCCTGCAGCATCATTACCTGGGTTGAGAGATGAGGTGATAGTTCAATCTTTCGTAGGCTCGTCAAAGTAACTTCTTTTTTCTAATGTTCAATCAGAACCTGAAAATTTCCTTAATTTATGCAGGATGAAGACATTGAAGGTGAGGGTCATCAAGCAAAACGCTTGCGGATATCTTCTGATACTTTTCAAGATACAATTGGAAATGAGGAGCTATCACTGTTTGGTTCAACTCCAAATACCTCCGATTCAGCACAGGTAGCAAGTTCTGCCTTAGTTAGAATTTTGTAGAATTTTCTATTGAGGTTCATATTCTTCTCTATCATTAGATGGCACTACTATATGAATTGGGGTTCTTTTGCAGAATTCTCCAAATATATATCTGTGTGTGATTTCAGTAGCAAACATTCAATCTAAAAATCTCATGTTGAACGGAATATGACTTCGGTAGTTTAATTACTCAAGAAAGAGTTTTCCTTTGTGCAGCATGTATTATATCAATAAGAGTTAGATACCCTATGTTCTTCTATCCATGTAGTTTCTCATCTTTTCTTTTCCAATAAATGCAGAAATCGTTTTCATTTGCAGTGAGAGATTCACTAGTTAATGTTGGTCCAGTGAAAGATTTTGCTTATGGCTTAAGGATTAATGCTGATGCAAATGCCACTGGGGTTTCCAAACAGAGCAACTATGAATTGGTGAGCCGGTTGTTTAGAAGTTCTTATATTATACTAGCCTTGGAAATGTTTTATTTTAAAGTATAACTTGCTTAGGTTTGTAATTTAGTGATATCGATTTTTGAAGTATTCTTTTACTTAACAATGAAATCTATTATTCCACAACTTTTAGTGTTTACATGCTTGCCTCGTGTTTCTCTAAGAACTGTAAACGCCAAACTAAATATCTGTGTTTTGGCATTTAGGTGTGCTGCTCTGGTCATGGGAAGAATGGTGCTTTATGTGTTCTTCGGCAGTCAATTAGACCGGAAATGATTACTGAGGTATGCCTATATCTCAAATTGTTTCTGGTATATGCGAAGAATGGGAATTTTCCATTTGTGAATCTTTTAGTTTAAAAACCCTTACTCCCGTTACTGTGGCATAGACCATTTCATGTAAATAGCATTAGTTTGTAGTGAGCTCTGAAGGGAAGGCATTATTAGGACAGTCTCGTGGGGTTATATTTTTCACAAGTAGTGATATAGAAAAGAAAAGTGGAAATTATTTTGTGAAAAGTACAAGTTAGAACTTAGGGGGACCTCACTGTAGAAAAATGGGGATGTATCCGATCTTACTTAGTAATGCTCTGTATGTGACCTAGTCTCTTCAATCCTAAGCACTCTGTTCCGCATGTTGTTGTGGGGTAGGTTGAACTTCCAGGCTGCAAAGGAATATGGACAGTTTATCACAAGAGCTCCCGTGGTCACAATGTCGATTCTTCTAAAATTGCTGCTGATGAAGATGAATATCATGCCTATTTGATTATAAGTTTGGAGGCTCGCACGATGGTATATTTTGCTTCTGTACTGTGGTCGTATTTCATTAGATCCGTCTATTATCCATAGAAATAATACCTTCAATGTTTGGCTTTTCAGGTACTTGAAACTGCTGACCTTCTCACAGAAGTCACTGAGAGTGTTGACTATTATGTTCAGGGAAGAACAATTGCTGCTGGAAATCTATTCGGAAGGTAATTAGCTGCCTTATTATGTTTTTTGCTGCATCTTTTGCGATATGTTTGTTAGAGAAGCATTTTTTTTCCTTTACAATTATCTATTTTTATTATTATTCCCGATGTCTAGTAAGCTCTATCCATGGCTTTTCAGTCATTGAGTTGTTTTTACTTTATGCAGCTGTAAGAGATACTAAATAGTGTAATATTAATTTCCATCTTTCTTTTTCAGACGTCGAGTAATCCAGGTGTTTGAGCATGGTGCCCGTATCCTGGATGGTTCTTTTATGAATCAAGAATTAAGCTTTGGAGCTCCCAATTCAGAATCAAATTCCGGTTCTGAAAGTTCCACTGTGTCATCTGTTTCAATCGCTGACCCATATGTTTTACTTAGAATGACAGATGACAGTATTCGTCTGCTTGTTGGAGGTATGTTATCGAAAGATGAATATCGTATTGCAATTGATGATCGTGTATTAACTTGAGTATCTTGAAACATTTTACTCAAGCAGTCTATTATGAAACTTTAAATTACAGATCCTTCGACTTGCACAGTTTCCATAAGTAGTCCATCTGTACTTGAAGGCTCTAAAC
This sequence comes from Camelina sativa, assembly GCF_030686135.1. Classification (NCBI taxonomy): domain Eukaryota; kingdom Viridiplantae; phylum Streptophyta; class Magnoliopsida; order Brassicales; family Brassicaceae; genus Camelina; species Camelina sativa. The sequence continues at coordinate 41,559,237 of NC_141890.1, forward strand.
GGAAGATATCAGCCTGTACTTTGTACCATGATAAAGGACCAGAACCATGGCTAAGGAAAGCTAGCACTGATGCATGGCTTTCGTCAGGCGTTGGAGAGGTTGATAGTGCTGATGGTGGACTTCAAGATCAGGGTGACATATACTGTGTTCTCTGTTACGAAAGTGGTGCCCTTGAGATATTTGATGTGCCTAGTTTTAATTGTGTGTTCTCTGTTGATAAATTTGCGTCTGGAAGACGCCACCTCTGTGATATGCCTATTCATGAGTTAGAGTATGAACTTAACAAAAGCTCCGAGAAGAATGCTTCGTCAAGGAATGAGGAGATAAAGGATACAAAGGTCGTTGAGTTAGCTATGCAAAGATGGTCTGGGCATCATACACGCCCATTTCTCTTTGCAGTATTGGCTGATGGCACAATTCTTTGTTACCATGCGTACCTATTTGAGGGTGTTGATAGTATCAAAGCAGAGAATAGTTTATCTTCGGAAAATCCTGCTGCTTTAAATTCCTCTGATAGTTCTAAGCTTAGGAATCTGAAATTTCTACGCATCCCCTTGGACACGTCTACAAGAGAGGAGACTTCAGATGGAGTTGCATCCAAAAGAATTACCATGTTCAAGAATATTAGTGGTCACCAGGGTTTATTTCTTTCCGGCTCAAGGCCAGGGTGGTGTATGTTGTTCCGAGAGCGACTTCGGTTTCATTCACAGGTATGCTACCTATCATTTTAATCTGTTAATTTTTTTTTGGTTTTTCTGAATCAAGTTCCTCATTTCATGCTATAAATTTTTCAGCTGTGCGATGGATCTATTGCGGCCTTTACTGTTCTTCACAATGTGAATTGCAATCACGGGTTCATATATGTCACATCACAGGTTTAATAATGTGTCTACACCACATTTCTATTGTTACTTTTCTATTCTTATTATTGTGGCATCTAGACTATCAATTCCTTTGATAAGATAATTCATATTCACTTGTATCAGGGAGTTTTGAAGATTTGCCAATTACCCTCAGTGTCAATCTACGATAATTATTGGCCAGTGCAGAAGGTAATTCTAGTTTTTTAAAATCATCTTTGCATACTGTTGTTGCATGTTGATTAGATGGAAAATAATAAGTGTATAAGGACTGATCGATCACATTGATTGCCTGATGTTCTTTCTTGTTTAGATTCCTCTGAAGGCCACGCCTCACCAAGTTACCTACTACGCGGAGAAGAACTTGTACCCGCTGATAGTATCATATCCGGTGAGCGTGTTAGCATGATAATATATTCTAAATTGTTTTACCCGATCCGATTCTCTTTGGTTTCCTTCAATGAATTTGTAACTCTTTTGTGGTTGAGATGGCTGTTCCAGCTCCCCGTTTTCCTTTTTAAGCTATCTTGATTTTTTCTTTATTCATATTTTGAAATTTACCCTTTGCAAATTAAATAACTGGATGCCTCTCTGAATTTCTTTCGTGAATATCAAAGAAATTGGTTGACTTTCTTGGCTGCAATAATATTAGTAGATCATACTTTTCTTTTTGTTGAGGAAAAAGCAAGTTGTGTGCCAAATTATGTATTGCCCGTCTAATTATTTGACCAACATTGTTTGATATTAATTTTTTATCTTATTAACAAAAGCAATGTCATTTCTCTCTCCTTTTTGAAGGTCAGCAAGCCATTAAATCAAGTTCTTTCTTCACTAGTTGATCAAGAAGCTGGTCAGCAGATTGACAACCACAATCTCAGCTCAGATGATCTCCAACGGACATACACTGTAGAGGAATTTGAAATCCGAATTTTGGAACCAGAAAGATCTGGTGGCCCCTGGGAAACTAAAGCCACTATCCCAATGCAGAGCTCAGAACATGCACTGACTGTTCGAGTTGTCACACTTCTTGTGAGTTAGCTACTAACCCGCCTAATGTCATATAATTATTCTCTGCCTCCATGAAGAATGTTGAGCTTCTCTATCTTTATGACATGATAATCAAAAGAATATTGCTGTGATCAGATCTAGGGATCAAATCTATCAAATCTCTTTGTTTTAATTGTAATAACTGAGCCACATTAACCTACTCCATGCGGTGTTTCAGAATGCAAGCACAGGGGAGAATGAAACACTTCTTGCTGTTGGAACTGCCTATGTCCAAGGGGAGGATGTTGCTGCAAGGGGACGTGTGCTTCTTTTCTCTTTTGGGAAAAATGGCGATAATTCCCAAAACGTGGTATGTTATGTTGGGCCTACAATCTGGTGAATCTTTTTATTTGCTTTCATTTTCATCTTGGATGTTGGATTTATTGTGAAGCCACTTTTCTGTAGGTTACCGAAGTCTACTCAAAGGAGCTAAAAGGTGCTATATCAGCTGTAGCCTCCATTCAGGGTCATCTTCTAATATCATCTGGTCCTAAAATCAACTTGCACAAATGGAATGGCACCGACTTAAATAGTGTTGCCTTCTATGATGCTCCGCCGCTCTACGTAGTCAGCATGAATGTTGTACGTTTTACTTCCTTGGCCAGTTGGCCTAGTGCTGTGTTGCCTTTTTGAGCTTACTTCATTTAACTGACCTGACTTGGCTCTGAGGATCAGTCTTCTTCTGCGTGATCTGACTTTGGTAATTTTCTTTTACTTGCAGGTAAAGAATTTCATCCTTCTTGGTGATGTTCACCAAAGCATATACTTTCTTAGCTGGAAGGAACAAGGGTCCCAACTTACCTTACTAGCCAAAGATTTTGGATTCCTCGATTGTTTTGCTACAGAGTTCTTGATTGATGGAAGTACGCTTAGCCTGGCTGTCTCCGATGAACAAAAGAATGTACAGGTTAGCATCTCTCTCTCTTATCGCCTTTAGTGTGTATGTGATGGTATCAGGCCAACAGCTATTCGATATTCCACCTGATATCAAGGTTCTCTCTTATCGCCTCTAGTGTGTACATGATGAGTTTAGGCCTTACTTATGTACGTGATTGATATTGTGAAGTAACCCGACTCGTAAATTGACTTTGTACTGATCCCCTACAGATATTCTATTTTGCACCAAAGATGGCCGAGAGCTGGAAGGGTCAGAAACTTCTTTCAAGGGCGGAATTTCACGTTGGTGCCCATGTGACAAAGTTCCTACGTCTGCAGATGGTTTCTTCTGGCGCGGATAAAACAAATCGCTATGCTTCGTTATTTGGTACTCTAGACGGCAGTTTTGGTTGCATTGCTCCACTCGATGAGATCACATTCCGGAGGTTACAGTCTCTCCAGAAAAAGCTCGTGGATGCTGTTCCTCATGTTGCGGGTCTAAACCCACGCTCTTTCCGTCAGTTCCGCTCAAGTGGGAAGGCTCGACGATCTGGGCCTGACAACATAATCGACTGCGAGTTACTATGCCAGTATGTTTTCTTCGCATTCTATATGTTCAACCAGTAGTAATAGCCGTACGACAAATGGACCTCAAAGTAGAGAGAGAGAGAGAGAGAGCACATAGGATAATACTCGAAAACCACACAATAGAACAATCATAGACGCATATTCTTATGGTATTGAAATTTTTTTGCAGTTACGAGACTCTTCCACTGGAGGAACAGCTTCAACTTGCTCAACAGGTTGGGACAAACCGATCTCTGATTCTAGACAATTTAGTTGAGCTCTCTGTCGGAACCAGCTTCTTGTGAAAGATGAAAGCAAAAGGCAGATCGTAATACGTTGTTCATCCATGGACCGACAAAGAAAGAGCAATGGCAGAGTTGCTTATGTTGTACAAATGCTGTAACTGTAACACAATCATAAACTGTGATGTTTTGTGACATTTAGACTATGTTCAGATTCTCTCCACTTTAAAATGTTTGTTTCATGTTTGCTTTGAATACTCAGTTTACGTGAGATCTGGACAGTTAATTATGGTACTCTTGTTTAATTTTGAGTATTTTATAATTTTTCAAATGGATTTTTTTTTTTTTTTTGAACAAGAAAGGAATTTGAATGGTAATTTAACTTGCGATTTGGGATAGTGAAAATGAAATTAACTATAAAATGTTGTACAAATCAAAAGGGCAGGCTTGATAAGGGAGTGATAATTGTGTCCATCACACAAAGAGCATACACGTGCACACATACTCACCACTCCACACTCAAAATGGTACTTAAAGAAAAAAAAAAAGTAATCTAGAAAAGTTTTAGTTAAAAAAATAAAAACGAAACACAATCATAGTAACATGTTGTCTCTTTCCACCACCAATCTTGTTTTCACTTTGGAATGTCTACCAAAGTAACGTCATTTTACTTGCACAAACCTTTTTTGTTCCTTTTTACTACTCCCTTTTCTCTTCCAAGAATCTCTCTATTCGGTTGTTGAAATTTGATTTGGAGAAATTATGGATCAATCCTAAAAAAACCTACTCCACCGCCACAGGTGGGAATATTGTAAACTCGGCACGTTTCAAAATACTCCACACCCCAATATTGGATAGTGATATCAAAATGCCAAACAGTTGTTTATATAACATCTTTTGCCAACCTATCCCTTAGTTGGTAGTTTGATATCTATATCTTTGTTTTGCATTAGAATTTAGAATTGTATATTTTTATTTTCATCTCATCAAAGTTGATCGTTTCTTCATAGGATATCGAAATAAACAACAAAAAATTACATAAAAATATGCAAAACTAGTAAAAGTTAAGGAATAAGATATAATTGGAGTCAGAAGGAGAATGTTGGTGATATGGTTAGCAGCGTGACTGCGTATGTGTACTGTTGCAAGTCAGCGATTTCTCCTTTTGCCTCCTTTCTCTTACATACATTTTATGATTGGATTTGAATCCATCTTTCTAACTTCTTCTTTTCTTTTCTTTTTCTGACGTTATTTTACTTCTTATTCTCTCATTCTTTATTGTATTTCTATCTGCTACAAGAAACACGACTACTAAATCAATAAGAAAGAATTATTGTTGTGTTAATGCGTAAATATATTTTAAAAATAAGAAATATAGCATATTAGGTTAAACATATAAGATCCATATATATATATATATATAAGAATCCATTTAATATGGCGTTGAACCATAAACAATTTTCAACTAAAGGAATTAATGTAATTTGGTTGAATATAAAAATATTTGACTAAAGAAATCCATTGTATTTGTGTGTTTCACCATTTGCGTTGACTTAGTAATTATTGGCAAATCTAAAGTAGTGCTAATTTTTTTTAGAGTCCGCACTCCGACTCCGTTTGACTTTGCATCCCAAATTCATCCATTAGAAATTTAAAATCATCTCAAAATCCCATGATTTATATTAGCTTTTTCTATTCTAATAATTTTTGTTTGAAGAATTGTTGAGATTGCCACACAAAAAAGATTATTATGATATATTTCTTAACTAGTTCCGTTTGACGTTCCATATAGATATATATATATATATATATATATATATATATATTTTCGAGCCATATCTCGCAGAATTGTGTCTGGCTTTTCTAGCCTTCTCATGCTATAATCACAAAGTAAACACTAAATATAGAGATCACGAAGACCTTCCCATTCTATTCTGTGAATAAGCGTATATATATTATTTTGAGTTAATGCATATGATTGAACAAATATAATTCATTACTTTATTAGTTTCTATTAGAAAAATAGTGTTACTAACATATCAAATGTTACTTACATTTTTCAATTTATTCAAATTTTATGCATGTGAAGACTAGAAAGTGAACGTGTGTACGTATAGAGTAGAGCGATATCCAATGCCACAAAATAATTCTAACTATATTTTGTCAAATGGTTGTGTAGAGTAATTAATGGACTCATTTTAATGCGAAATCTATGTTTATCTATATGGTCCATAATATCGTATGTAAGATTTGCGGCGTGTGAAGACTGTTTTGGATGAAACACGTTTTAAGTAAGACATCAAATTGTTCTTTCTTTCTTCTTGTAAAATTACACTTATATAGTATAATATATAATGGCAGACAAAATTACTTGAGATGATCAAAGAATGGTTAAGGCTTTTACTAAAATCGTGAATCGGGTCAAAAGCAAACAAAAATGCCACCGTTTAGGGATGTGCGTCCTCAAATCTCATAACCCAATCTCTCTCACGAAGCTTCCTTCTCATTCAACTCTGCAATTTCAAAGTATGAAAGTATTCAGTTGACCATTTATGTACATTTGCAAGATTGATTAAGCAAGTGGGATGTCTAAAGATATGCATGTTTATAATAAATACACAGTTTAATGTAAAATGTAGTTTGTGTATTGGGGGCCTTCATGCTAATTTGACGGGATGTCTCTTTCTCCAATCACTACAAATCCCGGTGCATCAGCAGGATTAATACAATTTTATTTCATTTTTGTTATTAATATTAGAAACAACCCCCAAAACAAAAAGTTCGACTAGTTTGTAAAGTTTTATTTTTTTTGCTCTAGATTTTCCTTTATTTTCTAATATTTGCATGAAAGTTTCATTACCGACAAAATATTATTGATTCACGAGTGGATCCGTTCCATTAGTGTAACTTGCTTGTAGTGTAAATTACAAGACTGATGAATTGAAACTATGAAATTGTCTTTATGGTTCTTAATTTAGATCATGATGCATGCATTCTGATTTGAAAGATATATAGAATGGATTCATGAAGAGACATAAATGTTGATTGAGACAATTATTAAAGTATGAACATGCATGCATCTATATATAGTTTGTCCGCAAACACATGTTTTTATTACGATGTTTATAGGCAAATTTTTAGATAAAATCTTCACACAACGTGTGAAAATTTATTGTAAATGTTGGGATATAAACAATGTCCACATCTGAAAATTAGAAAATAAGTTTATAATATATAAGCGAAGACCAACTCCAATTAGTACGAGGATTTTTAGGAAGGAGGTCAATAAAAAATTCGAGCAGGCTTTGCCACCTGAGTCCAAAGCGGACAATATCATACTAATAAGGGAGTTGACTTGGGCTTGGAAAGCCCAACAATTGGTAGCAGAGTCTAGGTCAAAAAGTGGACCTAAGGGAGTGGGTGTGGCTCAGGAATAAAAAGGGGTACCAGAGCCTAGGTACCTGGGTTTCGCTGAAGGGGAGACCAAAGTATCGTGGTACATAGTTTGAGGGGAGGTTTGTTAGGATACAAACAATGTCCCACATCTGAAGATTAGAAAATAAGTTTCTAATATATAAGCCAAGACCAACTCCAATTAGTATGAGACCTTTTGAGAATGAGCCCAATAAGAAATCTGTGCGGGGTTTGCCACTTGGACCTAAAGCGAACAATATCATACTAACAATCAATGGAGTTGACTTGGGCTTGTACAGTAAGTTTCATTTTCATTGTAAGGGCCCTCTTTTTTAACATATAGTAAACAAAATTTCTATAATAGATTTTGAGTTTAGAATTATAATATTCTTGTAATAAGAGTAATATATATCATCTAGTCAATGGTAAGGCAACCAATTGTAGTTTGTCTGTCGAAGCTGAAATCAACATTACAGAGAAGAAAAGATGAAAATGGACATAGAAAACACATCTAGTAAATTATCGTAACAAAAACAAATTAAAAGAGAAACTCAACAACAAGTTCCAAAAATTTAGTTTTAGTATTTTCTAGTATATTAGCTTCGATATATGATCTTACCAAAATTATCAATGTAAGTTCTTGGAAACAAAATGATTGGTTTCTTTCATTCAAAATATACATAAAATCCAAAATGAACAAAAAGAAACAAAAATAAAAAATAAAAGTATATAGAAAGAAAAAAATAACAACATGAATAGTTTTGGATTTTATAAAAAAAAAATATATATAAAAAACATGAGAGAGAGAAAGGAATGGAAGCATGGGATTGTGCCTCTTCAATTAACGACAATACTTGTCTTCCTCACAAATGGTTGCCTTACCATTGGTTGGCATTCGCATGCATCCTTCAATCTTATTCTAATTATTATTGTCGTTAATATAGTATTTTAAGTTAAACTATCTCATTATGATTATGGTCATGCCTTTGTTACGCCTTTATTTGCTCCTCATGTGCCGTATTGCTCTACCTCATTTTCGAACTCCAACTCCTTAACTCATACTCTTGATACATTGGTGTAATTGTCAAGCATTTTCTAGGACTATATATGATCACAAATTTGATGTTTTCTTTTCACGTCAAAATAGTTTCTAGAATATTGCTTTTTGAAGAATTTATACATAGCAATGTTACTATTTGTCTTCTACCTTTTGGAAATTTTTTTGACCAAATAAGATTTACAAACACCTCTGTAGAAAGAAACAAATATGGTATAAAAATATTGGTCAGACTTACAAACAAGAAAATGTATGTGCTGAAGAGGACTCTAGTTGACATACACATCTTCTATTACATTCCTCCCAATCATTTAAATAATGTAAGCGAATAACAAAACGCATTATTTCCATAAATAATATATTCTTGATACCAAAAAATTTTAAAAATCTAAAGTGTAATGATGGATTGAACACCCCACGAGCCATTCACACTTTCAACTTTATTATAGGCCCCCTAGAAGAAAGAAACTATAGATTATAATCTCTCATTATCTCACACTATCTTCATTTTACTACTTCTTCTTCAAATCAATCATTCCTATTGCTTAATTGCTTTGCTCCTAAAACCACCACAAGATGGCTCTCGAAACTTTCCTAATAAAACTCAAAAACGCTATTTCATCCAAACCCTCTTCTCGGACTCGACCCCTTCGATCATCTCCTTTGATCAATACCACCACCACCACTTCCTCCGTCGGAGTTTTATCGTTCGAGGTGGCACGTGTCATGACCAAAATCCTTCACCTCACTCATTCTCTGACCGACGCTAATCTCCTCAGTCTCCGAGACCACTCTCTCTCCTTAGAAGGTCTCACCAAAATCGTCACCGGAGATGAAATATTCCACCTCAGCCTCGTTTGTGCTGAGCTCGCAGATAGTCTCGCCCACGCAGCTAACTCTGTTTCAAGGCTGAGCCACCGTTGCACTACCCCTAGCCTCCGCTCATTCCACCGCTTATTCCATGAGTTCGCTGACATAGGTCGTGATCCTCATGGCTGGGTCATGAGCTCTAAAGACACAGAAGCTAAGAACAAGAAAATCGAAAGGTAAACCAAATCTATTTGCACTTAAACATACAAAAACAGAGCCAAAAAAACAGAGTAAAAACAGAGAGATTGATTGAGATTATTTCTTTGTTTTGTTAATGGAAACAGATACGTGAGTGTGACGACTGCTTTGTATAGAGAGATGGAAGAGATGACGATATTAGAGAACTCTCTGAGAAAACAAAGTTTACAGATTGGGATCGAATTCACAGAAGAAGAAGACGACTACGAGAACAAGAAAGATGTAATGAAAGTGATAGATCTACAGAACAAGATTGAGAGACAGAAACAACATGTCAAGTATCTGAAAGATCGATCTCTCTGGAACAAAAGCTTCGACACCGTCGTGTTGATTCTCGCAAGATCGGTATTCACAGCACTCGCTCGACTCAAATCCGTCTTCTCCTCCGCCGCAGCCACTAGCTACATGGGTGGGACGGTCGTGTCTTCTCTCCCTCGTTCTCTCTCTTCTTCTTCTTCCTCTATGAATCTTGTTCACCCGAGCCCAAACGACGAGGAGAGAGACAAAACGGCGTCGTCCTCTGCGTTTCTTGAAGAGAGCTCAAGACTTTTGAAACCACCGGAGACAACTCTCGGTGGAGCTGGTGTAGCGCTTCACTACGCGAATCTTATAGTCGTGATGGAGAAGATGATAAAGCAACCTCAGCTTGTAGGTCTTGACGCGAGAGACGATCTGTATTCAATGTTGCCGGCTAGCGTGAGATCGTCGCTAAGGTCGAGGCTAAAAGGAGTTGGTTTCACGGCGACGGACGGTGGTTTAGCGACGGAGTGGAAGGCGGCATTAGGTCGGATCTTACGGTGGTTGTTACCGTTGGCGCAGAATATGATTAGGTGGCAGAGTGAGAGAAGCTTCGAGCAGCAACACATGGCGACATCAGCAAATAGCCAGAACAGAGTGATGTTAGTTCAGACGCTTGTGTTTGCAGATAAAGTTAAGACAGAAGCAGCCATAACAGAGCTTCTTGTTGGGTTGAACTACATCTGGAGATTCCAAAGAGAGATGACTGCTAAAGCTCTGTTCAATCTACAGTCTCCTCTTACTCATAATCACAGCTAATTTTACTGTAAAGTTTTGTCCTTTTTTGTTTTGTTCTTGTTTTGGTGGGTTGGTTTTTATTATTTTTTCCTGGGGTTTAGTTTGATAATACAAGTTATGAAAATGATAAAAAGTGATTTGGGTGGGGTTAATTTTCTTGACTCGAGAGAGAAAGATATATAAGAAAGGTGATGTGATGAGTGTAAAACAATGTATATATTGGAATGAATTTGAGTGATTGTTTTGCTAAGTCTTAGATATAAAATGAAAACATGTCCAGTAGAGGTTAGGAAATGGTATTTGGATTAAACCGGTTCTTAAAATGAAATTTGGTGGGTAAATTATTTACATATACATTATTTAAAGGTTTTTTCTTTTAACCAAGGTTATATCCTAGTTGTTTGTATTAGTCTCTAGATTCAAACTCAAAAGTGTGTTTGTATGAATAGAGATGATAAGAACAAAATGCATTATTCAGTTTAATCAAACCACATGTTTTTAACTATCATAATTATATTTTAAATTTACCAATAACTTTCAATAAAATGGAAATTTTTATTCTATTTATTTTCTGTTTCAATTTTTTTTTTTTTTTGGTCGATTCAAGTTGGGAAACCTTAGGTTTTTTAAAAATATAGTAAATTTCATAAGCAAAAATCGTCCCTATATAGAAGAGCCCCTAAGTGGGACTATTTAGTAGTTTATACTTTATACTTATGGATTCCGCAGGGAAAGTTGTATGCTTTACTCCGTTGGTTGGGAGGAGCCGAAATTAAGAAAACAAATATAAAACTTTTAGAAAAAGTTCAATATGAATATTGATGAAATGAATCTAGAGAATAGAATTAGATGTCGAATATATTAAGTGCACCTAATATACTTTAAGTTTTTGTTTTGACTTTTACATTATTAAAGTACTAATCAATAGTTAGATGGTCCAGCTCATGCTAGAGATCAAGAGTCAACTAAGTTTTGTGTTTTCATAATACTTTGATGGATTAGTTTTAGGGAAATTGAGCTGCACAGCCATAAATTTTGTTTCTAATATATAGTTAAGTGAAATTTGGTTTTCAAATCAGGTTATAAATATACTTACTACATTTGTTCCTTACTCTAGATCCGCCACTATTTCCAGCTACCGGTGTGGCGGTGATTCCCTCAATCCCAACCCATGTTTTATCGACGGGCTATAATAAGAGTCATAAGACCCACTGCGTGTCTTCAGACATGCATTAGCCGACTCTTAGAGCAGTTATCTTGATTAGCAAGTCAACGCTTGCTTCTGTATTAGGTCTACCGGCTTCACTTCTATTATTACCACTCCGTTTATCATCATCCCAGCTTTGTTCAGCACTTTATGTGGATCAGATCCGTTCTACATCAAATACACGTACCAATATACCATCGTTCAGTTCCGTTGTTTCCTTTATAAAGAAGATTTGAAGGGAAGAAGAGTAATCTGGTAGAGGATGTGCATCCAGTTGGCATTCCTTGGACCAGGAACATTTCAAGATCATACCAAATTTGTATCGCTTGTACCAAAAACTGTTATTTGAGCATCATTAGCATAATTTAAGTACTTGGTGCACCTAGAATTTCATAGACACATAATGGTTGACAAACTTCGAAAAAGCGCGGGCTGACTCGGAGACCTGGGACCTAAATGAAGAGGTAAACACAGAAATTATTATGAACATTGATCTAAGGTCGAAAACAGACACCAGATAATGTTATTAACCATGTACCTATAGAATTTCAGAGACACAAGAATGTTGACAAATCAAAAACATTTGCAACAGCAAAGTAATACACAGATAAAGAGAAAAGAGCAATAAAGCTTTAATGGCCTTACCCGTAGACAGTGGCCTTAATGGGTTGGTGTATGAAAGAAACACTTATATAAATTGATTGATTTATGATTGAACTAAAAAGAAAAATAAGAAGCTATTGTTCCCAAATGAGAAATCAAAATTGAGTTTGGGCTTAAGACCATTATGTTCATACTCTATATCAAAAACTCCAAATGTTGACATGATCAGCCTCATCGGAAACAAAATTATGAAGATAAGATTAATGGATTAGATTGTGGGTTTAAGTGGAACAGACAATGATGACATAAAATAAAAAGAGTTTATAAAGTCAGCATGAAGTGGATCTGCTAGTTTGGTGCCACGGCACCAAAATGGTTTAGGTGAATCTTCATGACAAAAAATAGTTGGCCTTAAACACGCACACTTTGAACTAAAGTGGTTTTAGTTATTAACACAACATCTCGTTGACTAATCAAATTCTAAAAGCTATAAATATAGAAGACCATGTAAATAAGAGACGAACAAATGTCTGAAATGGAACACAAAGAAACAGAGCCACCTCGAAAACAATTGAGACAGCCTCCTTCTGTTCCTTTCATATGGGAAGAGAGGCCTGGCCACCCCAAGAAGAATTGGCAACCTTCGTTAGCCACCTTCGTGCCTTCTCCTCCTCCCCTTCCCCCACCTGTCCCAGTCCCGGTTAAGCTGGTCACATCGGTTCCTTTCCGTTGGGAAGAAACGCCTGGAAAACCTCTCCCTGATTCCTCAAATGACCCACCTCAGCTTCCACATCCACCATCAGAAACCACTACGACAACTCCATTACCGCCTCCAGTTCCTGTTCCGGTTAAGCTGGTTACTTCAGTTCCGTTCGATTGGGAAGAAACGCCTGGACAACCATACCCTTGTTTTGCAACTTTTGTTGATTTCAATCCATCTGAGCCGTTGGATCAACCGCTGCCACCTCCTCCCATGTACGGTGAGGTTGAAACCAGCAGTGATATTTTTGATGACGCAAGCAGTGATTCCTTCAGCTCTGTGCCGTCTCTATTAGCAACAAACCGCTCGGTTTCGATATCCGGTACTGTGGTGGCAATGGATGATGTTGATGACAATCTGAATAGAGAGACTACCTCATTGCCATCGTCGCCAACTTATGAATCTGATGACAGTACGAGCAGTTACATGACTGGAGCTTCCAGTCTTGTGGGAGCTTCGTTCTTGGAAAAGCTTTTTCCACGTCTTCTTCCATCAGAAAAGGTCAAAGCTGCTGATTCTGAGGACGTTAAGGTTTCTACTCGTCCGTTGCATGAAGAAGTTAAGCCTACTACAGAATCCGACAACATGAATATTGGTTTTCCTGTGAGGACGCCACAGACACTTGGGGAGCTAATAATGATGAGCCGAAGGAGAAGCTATATGAGAAGAGCTGTTGAAATGAGAAAGCAGAAGAATCTTTACACGGTAAAACTTTTCTCATAGTCTCTTCCAAAGCCATCACGAAAAAAATATTACGATTCTAAATTGTTGACACTTGCCTGGATAAAACTAGCAGGAATTTACAAAGAGTGGAGCTGATAGCTGTTGCCTCTTTGTGCCGGGCATCAAAATGATAGAAGGACTTGAGTGGAAAAAATACCAACCGAGGTTGAAGCTCATTTAGAAGAAAACTCTTTACAAAGGTCCTCACAATTTGCATCCCCAAACATTTCAGAAGTTGTTTTCTTTTTTTTTTTCATAGACAAGAAACTTGTAAATGCAGTATAGTAAATTCGAGGCGATTGAATGCCGTACTCTTTTGTGGTGTAGAACACGCAACTCATATCATTTATCTCTTTCTTATCTTCTAAAATCTTTAACAAACTTTCCAAAACAATATCTATCGATAAAAAAAACAATACCGCACTAACCAAAAAATCAAATTTTACCTCAAGATCTAATTGATTCAGCAAGCTGTCTGATCCTGTCCATAATCACTGGGATATCTTCATCAGCTAAAGCGGTAAAACAACACCTAAACCAACCCGGTTCTATACAAAAACAGGCTGTTCCTGGAGTAGCATTAATTTTAGCAACAGTTAATAGCTTCTCAAATAACTCAAGTTCTCCTTTCTCACTGTAGGATGTCAGTAAACTGCTCATGTCAACCCAACAATACAACCCGCCACCACTCTCAGCACAAGGAATCCCTAATTGCTTCAAACCTTCAACGAATCTAACATGCTTATCCCGGATCCTTTGCCTGTGCGCTGTCATGTATTCCTCAATAAATCTTACATCCGATAGCAGAGAGATAAGTATCCTTTGGACTGGAACTGACACTGATGAAAATCTCATCAGCTTCTTCGCTGCACTTACCACGTCTTCATGAAAGGAATAGATGACTCCAGCTCTAAAACCAGGAATTGACAAGTCTTTTGATAAGGCATAGATGATATGAACCCTACTCTTATCAACGTCACCAGAGTCAGCGATCTCTGCCATGCTAACAAACTCTTTTTCCCCGTAAACAGAACCAGCAAAGATTTCATCATAAATAACATGAATATTTTTCTCTTGAGCAAATTTCAAAATATCATGAAGCGTCTCCCTCGATAGTATATTTCCAACAGGATTTGATGGGTTTGAAAATAGGATGCCAGAAACCTTGCTTCCTCGCTTTCTAGCCTGATTAAAAGCTTGTTCCAGTGCGGAAACCGTTACTGTAAAATTGTCAGAGCTACGGCAGTGTACTGGTATAAGCTCAACTCCTGTCCGAAATTTAATATCCCTCTCGAAGCTGCAAAAATTCAATCCCCTTAGTGTATCACATAGAAAGAGAAGACTGGTTGAATGATGAATCAAACACTTCCATCAGATAATAAAAAGCTAAGAAGTGAATGCTAAACTTACCCTGGATAATATGGCGTCGGAATCAGAAAAGCATTTCCATGATCAGCCAAGCAAAAGGCCAACACTTCGATAGCAGGAGTCCCACCAGCTGTTATAACCATCTTAGAAGGGTCAAATGACACCTTACCTCCCATTATCCGTGACATGAAATCAGCAAAAGCCTAAAAAACATGAGAAAATAGAAGAGGCAGTGAGATTCAATTCAGTGTTGTGACAATGGACACACCATCAAGCAAATTCCAAAGAACTAATACAGTTCTGTAGTCAAAGCAAAGAGCACTACAAAATGGTTATATCTACACTTACCACTCTGAGTTCCAGCAATCCTTCAAAAGGTTTATACATAGCGATACTACTAATATCGAATTCACCATCACCAGATTGCATTATCGACTCCATCAAATTCTCAGACATCCATCTCTGAAGCAAGTCAAAGCACAGCTACAAAAACTCACACACACAAAAAAAAAGCAATCTCCATGAATAAGTTTCTTTAAACAATCACAAAAGATCAAAAGAGAATCACAACACTCACCGTACTCTCAGCCAATCCAAGCTGAATAATCCCATCTGTATTCGTAATCCGATCGTACGGATCCGTTTTGACTCTCTCCAATCCAATATAGTAAGGCGAATCGGGAGGTTTCGCCACAGGAACAGCACGAGAGGAGACTCTAACTCGTCCGATTGAGTTTCCGCGGGAGAAGAGATTAGACCGTGACGACGTTCTCGGTAACTCCGTCGGGTCTGAGGGAGGAGGACGGCGTCCTTTCAGGTAAAGCTGGAGAAAGTAAAAGAGACAACAAGGGATGAGAGAGCCGACGAAGAGACCGCCACGGCCTTGGATTACGCCACGTAGAGGTACTATCAGCCTCATCGGAAACTACTCCGCCTGAGTTGCCTCCGGCGTTGAAGAGATTCGAACCGTTCGTTGAGAGTAACGAAGTGGAGAGAGAGAGAGACAAAAATGTGTGGCAAAGTGTTGAATAAATACAAAAGTTTTGAGATAGATTGGCAAATTACTTTTGAATATTAGGAATTTGTCTCTACGTTTGTAAAGTTAACTAAACAGCCCTTTTAATATTGGTGAAATTATTGAAAGATCCCAAGAGTTTTGAAAATAACAATCAAACCCCTGATAATGATCCAAAACTTCGTCCGAACTTGACCTTTATGGAAGCATTCAGAACACAGTACATCAGCATTTAATCACTACATATATCTGTCAATTGAAAGGTTCTTATATCAAAACTAAAAGGTGATAAACTTTTGTATTGAAAATCTTAGGAAAAAAATAATATCAGACGGCCTGAGAGGGGTTGCTGCTGTGCCAACCTTTAGCGCAAGGCGGTATTTCCATGAACTCGTCAAACTCATTCACGTGAACATCGCAGCATTTCCACTGCACAAAGAAAACATTGATGTAATTAAACACAAACTCAATAAGGGTCATAAGAAGCTGACTGAGAAAAGATAGGGTGTTACGCACCCCTTTCACTCTGTCGTGGAAGACAGGAGGACCTGGATGATAGCTACATGCAGTCTCGTGATTGTCTCTCTCTTTGAACGTTTTGCCACATCCTTTGTTGTTGCATACTTGCGGTTGATTAATGTCTATAACAACTTTTTTAATTGGAGGTGCTATGGATTCAATCTTTTCTTCTTCTTCTTCTGCTTGTACTGGTGTGTTCAGGGTCTGCTTGGTCTGTTCTTTGGGTTGGGAGGCTGTGTGAGTGATAAAGGATACAATGTAAGATAGAGAGTTCCTGTAACGAGAATTTTAGACCAGAGAGAGAGAGTAAAGATACCAACCATGGTCTGAGCAGAAGAAGCCTTGCAGGCATCTGGAGCAAGAGTTTTTTGATGCAGCATTGGCAACTGGAGATGAAGTAGGAACCGTGATAGGATGTTTTGGAGCCGGTTTGGCCAGGACTGGTTTCTCAGTTGTGTGCTTACCTGTTTTACATCTTCATTACAAAAAAGTATTAGTGTTGTTTGCATTACATGAAAGAGATAGCGTAGCTTATAATAAGATGATCAAAAAGGCAATACAATTAGTACCCAGGAATTTCCAAGAACAAACTGAAATCATGACTTCTTTGCTTGCAGCAGCTCCACTCTTTCATTCCGTCATGAAAAAACGGCTGCGAGTTTTGAACATTCATCATAGCTTTAATTTCTCTGATTGTGAAACAAAAAGCTCATAATCATAAACAGTAATTTGAAGAGTATATATTTGACTTACTCCCTGCTTGAACAAAAACCGGTAGTTGGTGAAAAGAAGATCCCCAGCCACACCGGAAAAAAAGAACATGAATTACAAATAAAAAAGCTCGAGAAGGCCAAAAAGTTGTAGACGCAGCAAGCATAGGTCGGTTAAGCTACCAAACAAAGCCAAAAGGTCTATTCCTTGTACATAGACACAATCATAGTTTTGTTTCCTTTGTATCAAGTTGTTCTAACGAGGCTCACTTAGGGTTCACTAAATTTAAGCAGTGAGTTTTTTAAATTTGAAAATTAGAGAATCAAAAAAGCAGTTCTCAAGGCTTCCACTTAATTACACCTATATGAATCTACAGCTAACCAAAACCTAATCTAACACTTCATCTTCTTCTCAAATTCACACATGATAAAAATAAATCCACAGAGCTCCGATTAAAACCCAAAAGTGATCCGAATTGAACTAATCAATGAAAAGGGGTTTAAGGAGAAAACTCAGGGGAAAGAGTTGTTGGAAAAGAAAGAGAAGACGTACAGAAGCATGGAATTGACAAGAACCTTCGGGATTATCGTCATCGGTGAACATGGCGTTGCAGCCAATACGTTGGCACTGAAGCTTCTTCGTTCCCGATCTTACTTCCATTCTCTCAGTGGACCAGATTCGTGAGATAGTTTTTTTTTGGGAGTAGAATATAAAATCAACGGAGCTAAGAATATATATATATATATATATCTCGCGAGAATTACAAAGTTTATAATTTAATCTAAATTATATAAAGTTTGTAATTAATCTAAAATTCCTTACCAAAAAAAAAAAAAAAATCTAAATTAATTTAAATTTTTATCTATGAAAAAGTAATAATTGACCCATTTAGAAAATACTAAAAACCCTAAATATTTTAATTTCAAAATATTAAAACCCCTAAACATTTAAGCAAATCAAAGGGGAACCGGTACAAAATTCTATAGATAATTTCAATACTAGTCTCACTTAAATTTGGAAACCAGAACAGTAGTACGAAAAGCGATGAAGTATATTAGTGACCCGAACAGAACCGGTTAGAATTTTTTTTTACTCTCGATTAGTGACCCGAACCTAACCGGTTTCGAAGAATTTAGAATCTCTCTAATGAATCCACCACCAACTCTGTGACGTGAGGCTACAACACTCTCCGATTGTTTCTGGCGACGATCTTGAGGCTGAGTGGCCTGCTCTCCGAATCAGAAGCTTTCTATGAAGTTTATTATCAAGTTTATTAAGTCTTTTAAAGTGTTTTATCATCAAGTTTGAAGTAGTCAAGTCGTAGGAATGTGGCTTCCGAACATGTAGGAGTAATTGAATAAATTGCAGGTTTTTTAGGAAGTAGTGCTGAGTTATAGTTCTACTATAAATCCTTTTCCTATAACTCTTTAATTTTAATACAAGAAGCCTTTCAGTTTTTTTCTCTTAGAATTTCGACTTACAAAGATTACAAGTGGTATCAGAGCTTGTTACTAATCTGAGAGAAACGATGGGTGGCAAAGACGTGATGATCGTACCAAAGCTCGATGGCGACTACGAGCATTGGGCGATGCTGATGGAGAACTTTCTCCGGTCAAAGGAGTGGTGGGATCTGATAGAAACCGGGATTCCAAGTCAGGAGAGGGGAACCGTTCTGTCACGTGCACAAAGAAACGAGTTGCAAGAGAAGATTGCGGAGAAGACAGTAACATATCACAAAGTGAAGAATTATCTCTTTGCCTCAATTGACAAGAAGATTCTGAAAACGATTCTCAAGAAGAACACAACTAAGGAGTTATGGGAATCGATAAAGAAGAAACATCAATGGAATGAGAGGGTGCAAAGTGCACAACTACAGAGGCTGAGAAGAAACTTTGAGGTCCTTGAGATGAGGTATGGTGAGACGATAGAGGAGTATTTCGCACGAGTGATGGAGGTTGCCAATGATATGCACAATCTTGGAGAAGACATGCCCGATCCGAAAATCGTTGAGAAGATTCTCAGAACTCTTGCTGAGAAGTTCACATACATAGTATGTGCAATTGAAGAGTCTAAAGACATCAAGAGCTTGACGGTAGATGGTCTACAGAGTTCCTTGATGGTTCATGAGCAAAACATGATCAAACATGATGGAGAGGAGAAAGTTCTGAAGATTGGAGATCAATGGAAACCGATCAGAGGTAGAGGCAGAGGAGGATACCTAGCCAGAGGAAGAGGCATAGGAGGTTATCTAGGGAGAGGCCGTGGTAAAAAACATGTGGAGTGTTTCAAGTGTCATAAAATGGGACATTACAAGTCTGAATGTCCAGATTGGGACAAGGAAGCAAATTATGTCGAGATGGAAGAAGACTTGCTTCTGATGGCACGCATTGAGGAGGTAAAAACCGAAAAGGAGCAGGTTTGGTTCCTAGATTCAGGCTGTAGCAATCACATGTGTGGTTCAAAGGAATGGCTTATTGAGCTTGACAATACCTTTCAAAGAAATGTGAAGCTGGGAGATGACAGGAGAATGTCTGTAGACGGAAGAGGAAAGCTTCGACTTGATATCAATGGAAGGATCCAAGTAATCTCAGATGTCTACTATGTACTCGGACTGAAGAACAATCTCTTTAGCGTGGGACAGCTGCAGGAGAAAGGACTAAGAGTCATCATTGAAGATGGAGTGTGTGAAGTGTGGCACAAAGAGGAGAAGAGAATGATTATGCACTCAATAATGTCAAAGAATCGGATGTTCATAGTCCTTGCTGTTGTCAGAGATGCAAAAGAATCCGAAGAAGGTTGTTGCCTACAGATGATTGAGAAGACAAACAACTTATGGCATAGAAGATACATACATCTCAACAACAAAGGCTTGAGCTCGCTAGCAGAAAAGAACATGGTGGTTGGATTACCAAAGCTGAGTCAAGAAGCAGAAGAGGCTATATGTGATATCTGAAGCAGAATCGAAAAAGCATCCCAAAGCAAAGCTTGTGGAAATCAACTCGTGGGCTCCAATTAGTTCACACTGACATAAGTGGACCAATCACTCCAATCTCTGAGAGTGGAAAAGGTACATCATCAACTTCATAGATGATTACAGTAGAAAGTGTTGGACTTATCTCTTGTCAGAGAAATCAGATGCTTTTAAAGTCTTTAAGGAGTTCAAAGCTGGTGTAGAAAGGGAATTAGGAGAGTTGTTGGTGTGTCTACGCACTGACAGGGGAGGAGAATTCAATTCTAAGGAGTTTAATGAGTACTGCAGAGAGTATGGTATCAAACATCAACTCACAGCTGCATATACACCGCAACAGAATGGGATTGCAGAGAGGAAAAATAGAACAGTCATGAACATGACACGGTGTATGATGTTAGAGATGGGGGTTCCAAGACGTTTCTGGCCAGAAGTTGTCCAATATGCAGTTCACATACTGAATCGAAGTCCATCAAAGGCACTAGGAGATATCACACCAGAAGAAAAGTGGAGCAACCATAAACCATCGGTGAGTAATCTCAGAGTATTCGAGAGCAGTGCCTTGTACCATATGAAAGGCGCATCAAGCTTGATGAGAAGAGTATCAAGTGTGTATTGTTCGGAGTGAGCAAAGAATCAAAGGCTTATCGTCTCTACAATCCAGCAACTAAGAAAATGGTGATAAGTAGAGACGTTCACTTTGATGAGGGTAAATGTTGGAACTGGGAAGAAAAACAAGAAGAGAAAGAATTTGCGTGGGATGATTCTGAGATCGAACTAGTGGGAGAAGAGAATGTAGAAGGAGAAAATCAAGTTGGGGAAGAAGAAAATACAATGGCAGAGGAAGCTGAACCAATTGCAGAAGCTCAAGTTCCTGTCAGAGAAGGATCTAAGAGGGATATTAGGAGACCAATGTGGTTCAAAGACTTTTACACTAGAGGGGCTGGTTTCTTGGTGACAGAAGAAGAAGGAGAGATACTAGCACTGTTCATAGAGGATCCTAAGAGCTATGAGGAAGCAACACAAGAATAAGTGTGGAGAAAAGCAATGGAAAAGGAGATTGCTGCAATAGAAGAAAACAACACATGGGAACTAATTGAGTTGCCAGAAGGAGCTAAGGTGATCGGAGTAAAATGGGTGTTCAAAACCAAACTCAACGAGATGGAGAGATTGATAAATTCAAGGCAAGACTGGTTGCAAAGGGCTATCATAAAAAAGGAGTAGACTTTCATGAAGTCTTTGCACCAGTTGCAATATGGGATACTATAAGAGTAATACTGAGCAAAGCGGCATAGAACGGTTGGATTGTTTACCAACTAGATGTTAAAAGTGCTTTCTTACACGGAAAACTGATGGAGGAGGTCTTCGTAGAACAACCAAAAGGGTTTGAGGTTAGTGGAGAATCAGAGAAGGTTTATAGATTGAAGAAAGCGCTATACGAGATGAAACAAGCTCCAAGAGCTTGGTACAGTCGCATTGAAGGTTATTTTCAGAAGGAGGGCTTTGAAAAATGTTACTGTGAGCACACACTGTTCGTCAAAAGGGAAGGGGAGCACTATCTTATTGTAAGTCTCTATGTTGATGACCTCATTTATACGGGGAACTTAACTAGGATGCTTGAGGAGTTTAAAGGCTTAATGATGAATGAGTTCTCAATGACGGATCTAGGGAAAATGAAGTACTTCTTGGGAGTGGAGGTTGTTCAGGATGAGAAGGGGATATTCATAAATCAGAAGAAGTATGCAGCAAAAACTCTACAGAAGTACGGGATGGAGAAGTGCAATGCTGTTAAGAATCCCATGGTTCCAGGTCATAAGTTGAGTAAGACATGAGCAGGAGAAGAGGTGAATCCCACGACATTCAAGCAGCTTGTTGGTAGCCTCAGGTATTTAACTGCTACAAGACCAGATTTGATTTACTCAGTAAATTTGGTTAGCAGATACATGGAAAGTCCGAATGAGCAGCATATGGTTGCAGCGAAGAGAATTCTGAGATACATTCAGGGAACACGAGATTTTGGTATTCAATACAAGTATGGAGGAGAACAGAAGCTGGTTGGATATGTGGACACTGATTATGCAGGTGATGTTGATAATTTTAAAAGCACTTCTGGATACGTCTTTATGTTGGGAGGAGCAGTGGTATCATGGGTGACGCTGTCTACCACAGAAGCAGAGTTCGTGTCAACAGCTTATGGAGCTTGTCAAACAGTTTGGCTCAGGAATGTTCTGTCAGAAATCAGGTTTGAACAAGAGGAAGGAGCAGTTCTGTTCTGTGACAACAGTTCCACTGTAAAGTTGTCAAAGAATCCGGTGCTACATGGAAGGAGTAAGCACATACATGTCAGGTTTCACTATCTAAGAGAGTTGGTGAATGAGGGGATCATTCAACTCAACCATTGTGGTACGCAAGATCAGATAGCAGACATAATGACGAAGGCTGTGAAGCTTGAGGTGTTCGAGAAGCTCAGGAGCAGGATGGGAGTAGGAGCTAAGGAAGTGTAAACTGGAAAGGTGGCATTCCAGTTTAGGGGAGGAAATGAAGTTTACTATCAAGTTTATTAAGTCTTTTAAAGTGTTTTATCATCAATTTTGAAGTAGTCAAGTCGTAGGGATGTGGCTTCCGAACATGTAGGAGTAGTTGAATAAGGTGCAGGTTTTTTAGGAAGTAGTGCTGAGTTGTAGTTCTACTATAAATCCTTTTCCTGTAACTCTTTAATTTTAATACAAGAAGCCTTTCAGTTTTTTCTCTTAGAATTTCGACTTACAAAGATAACATTCTAAGCGCGGTGGAGTCATGTCTGCAAAGCCGGTGACGACAACCCATACGGGTTTTTGAATAAATATTAAATTATATTCAAAAAAAATAATGTGTTACTTATGCATGTTTACTGTTTAGAGCTTAAAATAGGCCAAAAAAATAGATTATGCTAAGAAAAAATTCAACCCAACCAAAAAAAACAATCCACCTAGTAGCGTGTGACAAACCATACCTAAAGACCTGTAGCATAGCGACAATCTCCCAAACGGTCGATGGCTAGAAGTTGTGCGTGCACTTGTTTGTCAATCCAACCAAGAAGAGCAATCTGTGAACTGGGCACCTCCCCATGTCTTCGAGCATTACTCTCCCGCCATACGGTTCTTTCATTCATGCTTTGGTGGTGCATTTCTTTAATTTCCCATGCATGCATCTATTACGTGGGCTCCAGGAAATTCAATCTCCGTGATGATGAAAAATATGTTAGTTAAGATACGCTCTTATCTGATTAGGGAATATACGAATCTCTTGTATAGTTAAGATCTCACTAGATATGATTCTTGTATGTATATATACTTCCCTATTATCAATGTGAATTATCATCGAGTGTTCTACACTTACATGGTATCAGAAGCCTAAAGATATCCACTATAGGGTGTTTAATGCTTAGGATTTTATAAGGGTAAAAGCGTTTTTAGATGTTTTGTGTGCATGGAATGGGACAGCAAAGGAAAGTTCTGGATTGTCGTGACTCCTCTGGACCAGGCCGCCGTGAAGATTGCTAATCGGGCTAGTAATTAAAGTTCACTTGGCTTCAAACTTATCATATCACTGGTTTGCGACACGTTATGGTAAATCGGCTATATCTTCCAATTGGATGAACTAAATAACTTGATTATACGTCGAGGAGAAAGATGACTCTTCTTTCTTTACATAGACACCGATTTCGCCGGAAGTTCTTTTAAGATGTCCCGTATTATTAAGCTTTGAATCTGTCTTCAAACGTATTTTCCTTTGTTTTTGGTACATTTTGCTCTAAAGCCTATAAAACCCTTTGTAAATCTAAAATACTTGATAATATATATTAAGGTCTTGAAATCATATCAAACTCTTCCTAAAAGTATACTAAAACTAGCTAAAATGGGTAAAATAATAATGTTATCATATTTAGTTAGGTACTTTGATTTGATTTCAAGGCCTTAATAATAATTCAGACTGACTTCATATTTTTTAAGTTGAACTCGGATTAATTTTGGATTTTTTTTTTTACTTTGGTTCAGTTAAAATTAATATTAAACCTATCCGAAAATTTTGAGGTTTTGAATATAACCCACAACTAGGTTTTCACCCGCGATACATCGCGGGACTAAATTATAAATTATTGTATTTTAAATAATAATTTTAATTTATTTAGTTTTCAAATTTCTAATTAATTAACTTTTATCTAATTAATTTATAATTTTGTTTAGAATATTTTTCATTCTTCTTATCTTTTATACAGTTTATAACCTAATTATATTAAATTTGTTATTAGATAGAATATAATTTTTTAAAACACTTAGTTTTGTTTTCTAGTATTAAACAGAGGTATATGCCTATATGGTATGTTAATGTATATTTTGTGTATACAATTTTTTTTGGAATATTAAGATTGAGTTGTAGTATGTATAATATTTTGTAGTTCATATACTAAATAATTTATAAGTTAAATTTTCAAACTATGACTACAAATCTATAGTATATGAAATAAACTAATAGTTTTAATGTTGGTTCTATAATCCAAACCCGACATGCTAGGCGGATCACACAACATGTTCAAAGATTTTAAATCTGCAAAAACTCATCATACGAAACCCGTGAAAGTAAAATATAGTATCTGAGGCTAAAAGTCAATTTTTATCTAATCAATTTTTCAAACTTTTATCAAGTAAAGAACAATACTTGGGTTCACCCTTAGAGTAAACTTCTTCATTCACTTCCTTATAAAATAAGAAAATAAAATCTGTATATATTTGCAATTATGTTTGTTACATTTTAAAACACTTAGTTTCTAAAAAAAATCGAATATAGGTAAAGTTAATTTGTTTATTAAATAGATAATTTATATCAATGGCATACTTGTAAATAGGTTTGAACTTCAGGATTTATTTCATAATTGTCTCCAAAAATGTATAAATTATTAATTTAATAATTATGACAAGATAACCGTAAAAAATCAGTATACTCTATTACTCAACTATTGCATGCAACGACGCATAGATCAAAACATTTAAAACTGATCCAATTCTAATCCAGAAATTTTCATAGGTAAGTGGTATGTACTTCCTATGACACGACACACATCTAAGCTAGGTCAATCACACATGAAAGCTGTTAGCAAAGCATACACACTTTGGATCATAGTTAGTTTGTGAGGCTAACTTAAAGTTTAAGCAAATACTTAGAATTAAAGTATATAATAAATGAAATATAAATTTATAAACCCTAAAAATTGTCACCTAGACTAAGATCATCGCCCCCCCCCCCCCTTTTGATTAATCCCTTTAAACCCAACTAGAAAATTACGCTAGCTTGTTTAAGGGAATTATCAAAACAAAGTTGAATAAACCCACAAACATAAAAGAATAAATAGAGAAAAGGGTTTTAAATATTACTTCAATGATTATACAAAGTTGTAAAGATCTTCTTCCTTCAAAAACAAAAACAAATATTATAGAAAACTAAAGAGTTTGGTGATCTCCAAGGCTTCAAGGAGAGAAACGAGAGAGGTCTCTGGTTGTGGCTTCTTCTCTTCTGGTCGACTCCTAGGGGTTGCTTCAAGACACACACTAAACCCTAGGTTTAGATGAGTATTTATAGTGTGTTTAAGGCTTAGGGGTTTATAAGGGTAAACGTTTTTAAATGTTTTGTGTGCATGGAATGGGGCGGCAAAGGAAAGTTCTGGACTGTCGTGACTCCTCTGGACCAGGCCGGCGTGAAGATTGCTGATCGGGCTAGTAATTAAAGTTCATTTGGCTTCAAACTTATCTTACCACTGGTTTGCGACACGTTCTGGTAAATCGGTTATATCTTCCAAATGGATGAACTAAATAACTCGATTCTACGTCGAGGAGAAAAATGACTCTTCTTTCTTTACATAGACACCGATTTTGTTGGAAGTTCTTCAAAGATGTTCCGTATTGTTAAGCTCTGAATCTGTTTACCTTTGTTTTTTGGTACATTTTGCTCTAAAACCTATAAAACCCTTTTGAAACCTAAAATACTTGATAATATACATTAAAGTCTTGAAAATCATATCAAACTCTTCCTAAAATTATACTAAAACTAGCTAAAATAGGTAAAATAATAATGTTATCATATTTAGTTAGGTACTCTGATTACAATCAAACAATTTGAACTGACTTCATATTTTTTAAGTTGAACTCCGATTAATTTCGGATTGTTTTTACCTTGGTTGTTTTAAAAAAAATATTAAACCTGTCCGAAAATTTTGAGGTATTGAATATAATCCATAATTACCCATATATAATATAACGAGTGTTTAATGTATATCCAAACCCGACCCAAAATCCTAAAAAAAAATATTAAACTATTCGAACGGATATCTGAACACAAACCTCTCCTCTACGACATAAATAGAGCGAGAGCTGAAGCTAATGACGATTTGCTTTCTATAATAGATGTAAGCTACGTACACCAAAGAAGAAATTTTGATTTTTTACCCTGTCTGATAAAAAAAAAGATTCATTTATTCAAACAGCTAAACTATTAGTGACAAATCTAGCACACCTTAAAATAAAAAATGATCCAAATGATTTCGTTTTCAGATAAAAACTTTCAAAGAAATCCAAACAAAATAAATTGAGTGAGCGTTTGAAAAATATGTAATACAAAGAGAGATGTATTCAAGGTCATACAAGGCTAATATCATTACAACTTACACCAAATAAACAAGCTACGCGTCGCCTGAACTACACAAGGAGGTTTTGAATACTAAATATATAATATATACCATAATACATAATAAGATTTAAGGAATTTAGAAGTACGACATATATTATGTGGTTGTGTGTGACTCATCGGTAAAACTGCTATGCCTATCAACATATATGACTCATCAGTTTTATAGTCTCAGTAAAACTGCTTTCGAAGTCAGTCAGAAATGTTACTTTAAAAAGGTATTAGTCGAATATGATCGACTGATTTTACTCTCTCTCTTTTTTTGTTCTATATTATCTTCTTTTCATAAACTTTTTTTTTATCTGTTAAATTGTGAACAGACGTGTATGGCTTTCAATTTTTACAAACACTATATGCTAGACATTTAAGTCTTATTCATATTTGATTTTCATATATTGGGTTCGTATGCACACAAAAAAATATCATAGAATTGTTTATTTGCACCTAAACATGAAACTACAAAAGAACAAAAGTAAAACGTATAAGTTATAAAACACATATATTCATTATTTTTCACCTATTGTTTAGTATAACTTATGTTAGATCTCCTATTCTTTTATGTAGTTATGATTGAAATATCATTGAACCTATATTGAGACATGTAAATTGGAAAAATAACAATATGAAACAATATATGTAGAGATGATATAATATCTTTTTTAAACCGTATTGAACATTGTCAAACATATCCAGTTGCATATTAATAAAGACAACAACATACACGTTCCAGATTGTTTCCTGAAGGTACACACAAAGCACCATGAGAAGGTGCTTTTAGTCCACATCTTTGGAAACAATCTTCCCTCTTGTGACATGTTCCTTTGTATTTACAATCGTCTGAATCATCCATAATCCCTGTAAAATTAATTAAATTACAAAAATATATAATTATTATAAGATTTATAATAATTTCATTAATTACAAAAATAATGATAATTATATGTATACTGACAATTTTGCATATTTTGACTTTACAAATACAAAATCTTATGAGTAGATTGAACATTAACAATAAGAGAAATGATCAATAGAAGAGCAACAAAATGAGATTTTGGATGCGTCCTCATCTTTCTAGAAAAATGTTTACAAAAGAATTACTATGAAGTATTTTGTAAAACCACTTAGTGAGTAAAGGGAGAGTTGATTGTTCTTATATAGATGAGTTTCAAATGTTAATAATACCATATAAAATTTGCATTAAATTTAATTAATATATACCATAAAATGTTGATGGATTAAATAAAATCATAACTAACAAAATTAAAAATAAAATAAATTAGAAGTTCTAACATGTATTATGTTAAACAAAAGGTGCAGACTTATATGAAATATTCTTCAATATCGAATATGTTGTATCCTACTATATTAATTGGGAAGTACAAATATGAAACTAACCTTAAAATGTGTAAAAAATTACATTCAATTGCCATTAGAAAATATTAATTAATTAATTAGTTAAATAAATATAATTAATTAAAATAAAAAAAGCTGACAGATCAAAAGTATAAAATCTAGAAAAGTAAAAAAAAAATCTATTCAAATCAAAACTAATTTATACTTGAAAAAAATAAAATAAAAAAGAACAGCTAAGATTTTTAAAAAATACAGATAATTATTAGTTAAAAAAAATATTTTCTCTCTCTAATAAAATTATAGACGAAAATTAGTAAATATTTTTTTTAAAAAATATATCAATCAGAATTTCAAAAACTAAGATTTTATATCTAAGTAGACAATAAAATTATTTTTAATAACTAGATTTCAAAGATTTCAAATTTAGATTTCAAATTATTTTATTTACAAATTGTTTAGAATTTTCATATAATACTTATGATTAATAAATATGCAGAATTTTTCTGCATATGTTGTGATTTGAATTTTATATAGTTGATAAATTAATAAATTTTATTTGCTCACAATTATAATATTAAAATTATTACTTTATATTTTATAAAATATTTAGGCAAATACAACAAACAATATAAAACTGTAATATACAATTAAAAATAAATATTATCTAAAACAAAATAAATTTTTAAAAAATATATAACAATAATTTTTATTATTATATTGTAATTTTTTTTAAATGTTGACCTGTGCTTAAAGCACGGGATATCTTCTAGTAAATTATTAAAAGACAATACAATATGAAATATATATTTTCTTATTAATTAAATTTTCATTGTACATTTACATTTAGTTTTGGATAAACAAGTCTCAATATTTTTTTGCTTGTCATATGAACACAATATATGAAAGTTGATTATAAATAAATATAAGATAAAAAAAATTATGCATGAATGAGTTTATTATCTAAAAGCATTCTGATGCTTCTAAAACTAAAAGCAAAATGTTTCTATTGCTAAAACTTTTATCCCAAAAACTCTGATTTTCAAACCTGGCACAATGAGTTACATTGAAGTAGAGAATGTTCTATGACAAACAAATCAGTACTCTCAGATAGTGATGTTAAAACGGGCAGGGTCACTACTCTCAGACGAGGTTGACAAAATGTTTTAGGTCTTTGGAACAAAGGTAGCCGTAACATCATACATTTATGATGGGTTAAGAAGTTTGCTACATAGACGCTCATGTCTTGTAAAATGTTTTGAATATGTTTATGCTAATGTTCGTGCTCCAACTATTCTAATTAAAAAAGCACTTACGATGATCAACTTGGATAAATTCACTGTAGATCAAGTTAATTCACTCAACCATCATATAAATTTACTCCAAGAAAGCTTTCAAAATTGGTTGTTGAATCAGGTTTGGTACTCTCAGTTAGGCATATAAATTTAAATTTTTGATATAAGGAGACTATGAATATCTATCTAATCTATGAATATTTTTTTACTGATGGAAAAAAAAACTTTTATCTAAACTAAATAACAGTAAAGAAAAACTCTTATCTAAACTAAATAAGTATTCCGGTGAACAGCATATGTTATAGCTGAAAAATGTTTTAATCTGATATACAATACATTATAACTTTTATAAATTAATAAATCTCAACTTCATGTTAGTCTAGATAGATAATATAATTTAAACTTGAATTTGCTATCATTCGATATTTCCATAAGTCAAGACCTATTGGTTATTAACTTGGTGTTTGGAATTGTCTTTTGTTTTTCTTCATCAGTTAACTTGGTTTGATAACTGTGGTTTTCTTTTTATTTATGATTACAATCAATGAATTCGGACTGATTTCATATTTTTTTGGTTGAACTCGGATTAGTTTCGGACTTTTTTTTATATGATGGTTCAGTTAAAAAAAAAATAATCAAACCGTCCGAAAATATTTTGAAGGTTTGGATATAACCCACAATTACCAAAATCTAACGAGTGTTTAATGTTTATTCAAACCTGACCCAAAATCAAAAAAAAAAAATATAAAACTACTCGAATGGATATCCACCTCTACAACATAAATGGAGGGAGAGACGACTTACTTTCTATAATACATGTAAGCCGAAATTTTAATTTTTTCCCTTTTCTCGTAACAAAAAAAAAAGATTCATTTATTCAAACATCTAAAGAATTAGTGACAAATCTGGCTCACTTTAAAATAAAAGACGATCCAAATGATTTCGTTTTCAGATAAAAACTTTCAAAAGAAATCCAAACCAAATTAATAGAGTGAGCTTTTGAAAAATATGTAATACAAAGAGAGATGTATTTA
Source organism: Camelina sativa (assembly GCF_030686135.1). Classification (NCBI taxonomy): domain Eukaryota; kingdom Viridiplantae; phylum Streptophyta; class Magnoliopsida; order Brassicales; family Brassicaceae; genus Camelina; species Camelina sativa. The sequence goes on from NC_141890.1 coordinate 41,589,673, forward strand.
AAAGCATACAAAGCTAATATCATTACAGCTTACACCAAATAAACAAGCTACAAGTCGCTTGAACTACACGAGGTTGTGAATACTAAATATAATATATATATATATACCATATTACATAATACGATTTAAGAAACTAGAAAAAGCAAGTCATGGATCTGATTAGTCAGTTTTAAATGTTTTTTTTTCTGGCTTCCTGGTCTAGTTTCGGATCAAAATTTGTTTTCCTTTCTTAAATCTTCAGTCAATGTACAAAAGAGAGATCACTTGGTTCTGTTATGTACTTCTATCAATGATGCTTTCTCCTGCAAATTCTATAAACAAAACTCTCAGTCACAAGTTATAACACTTTCCCATAAGATTACTCATTGCAATTTATCAATACATCTATTTTCATTTATATAGCTCTGGAAAAGAGAAGGGGATTACCTCGTTCTGGGAACTGTTCTCAGAAGGGAACCATCGAAGGAGGACACCGAGGTTCATTGCACTCGGTATTAACTTGAACAGCAATGGAGTAGTTACCTGTAACAGTTCGCATTGTCAGGTGTAAATAAGCTTTTAACTATAATACACTATTTCAAGTATGTTCTCTTGGAATGCGAAAAAAGGTTGTTTGCACGTTGAGGTAACTTACAAGACTTAGAGCTGTTGTGCCCAAAAGGAGGAGATACATTTTCCCCTATTTTGTCATTCGTTTAACCCAAAGTTAATTAAGAAGAAAATGGTAAAGGGTGTGTTCAATTACAAGGAATAAAAGTGTACCTCGATAACATGTAGATTTGACGCTCGGCTTAGAAGAACAAAGGCGAACTCTCCAATCTGAGCAAGTAATACCCCGACCTGTTACATTTGTGACAACAGATTTACGTGGTTGGTGGATAATGGGATACAATATGAAGGAACTCATAGAATCTTTAGCAGGAGGGGCAAAAACTCACGTGGAAAGATATCCTCATGTTGTATCTAAACGCCTTAACAACTAATGCTGCAATTGCTGTCTTAATAACTATCACTAGAATCACCGAAGCCAAAAGAATATCCACGTGGTTCCAGAGAAAGTGAACATTAATGAGCATCCCGATACTGGATAGAAAGAGAGCGGCAAACAAATTACGAATTGGTTCCACCTACATCAAAAAGTAAGGGAGATTTCAGAAATGTCAATAACCTGACCATTAGACTTCACTTCTGTACCAAGGGGTAAAAACAACATGAGTTCAAAAATCAGTACCTGCTCTAGTGTATGTTGAGCAAATTCGGTCGTAGACAACATAACACCAGCCACAAATGATCCCAACTCAAGACTAAGACCCAGCTTGTCACTGCACTGAAAACGTTTTGCAAAGAACCAACACTAAAGTCATCGAAATGCTATTACACTTAACTACTTTAGTGTCTATCGAACTCATCATTGTTTTCTTCTGTAGTCTATTAGTAAGATGTAAGCTCAGGTAACTATTTACTCAGAATGTTATAATACACCAAAAGGGATCAGAAAGCTAAGCAAGCACCGGTATGCAAAGAAATGATAGAATTGGACTTACCCATGCAGATAGTAAGCAGAATGCCACAGCAGCTAATTGGTAAAGTTCATTTGTCTGCATTATATAATGAGAGACATTGGCAATAATTCAGATCCCACTTGAAGAAAGAAAGGAAGATAGTCAAAGTAATGTCTGAAAAGATATGTTGTGTAAGACTTACTTGAGATGATAATTGAATCATTAGCTTCAGAAAGCGGGGTACAAATGACCAGGTTAATAGAGATGCCACAGTGAGATATATGGACAATATCAGTAGCCTAAAATTACAACAAGAAAATGTTTTATGTCAAATAGGGTAATGAGGATATATAAGAGGTTCCTGGACATATTTCTTACTACAGAACCACTTACAGCTTTCCCATTGATATAATCCCTTGTAATAAACCACTGTTACCACCCAAAACTGGAAGCAGGGCGAATAGTAAACCAACAACACAGTCCTGAAAATTTAAGATGAAGGAAGAAAATAGCTAAAGAAACAAAATCTTCATATAACGAAATATTCAATTTGTAAATATAGTATTATGAGTGAAACCTGAAAGATAAGTATCCCTATTGTAACTTGACCATGAAGAGAACTTGTGCTGTTCCGTTCTACCAAAAACTTTACTACCTGTTCAAATTGACATGTGGATAATAAACAGAAACTCTGAGATGAAGCGGGGAAAAAGGTAGCTTTTGTATTAAACTTGAGAAGACAAAAGACAAGAAAAAAGTACCACTGCAGTTGATGACATAGATAAAAAGGCACCAACAAAAATACCCTCTGACAACCTTGCTCCACACAACTGCAATGACAACAGATATCAAATTAAAAAGTTATCTCCAAATTGCCTATATATGCACTGGAAAAAAAATGCTCTATTTTCCCTTACCAAGGCAGTTACACCACATAAAAACATAAGTAAGACAATCTGAAGAAGCCCTCCAAGGACAGCAACCGGGCCAACAACTTTCAGCTGCAGCATTCACACAGGAACATATGATTTTTAGATTAAGATTACAAAATCCACATGAAGTTGCATTCAATAGTAAATGGATGTCTACCTTAGTCATTGAGAATTCCAAGCCCAAAGCAAAAAGAAGGAAAACAACGCCAAACTGTGCTACGGTTTCAACCTGCCATAGAACCAGAAGAAGAAATACAGAACATATGAATACCAGAATACTTTATCCATATGAATGTGTGGTTCCACGTCCTACCTCTATGTATAACAGTACTGATGACTTAAACTCACACAACAAGAACAAATGATAATTGTAAAGCCACTTTTAACATGCTCAGACAAGAAGCAAAAAGTTTATCCAAATTTCTGATTGCTTGCAATACAGTAGATGAATTCTATTCTAATTAACCTTATTGTAAAAGTTCAATAAGAAAATCAGGAAATGAATACATATGACAACATCCCCATAAATGTCCTATTAAAATATTTGCATGCCTATTATCATACCTGAACCATTTCACTGATGAATTTCAGTCCCCCTGGCCCAATGATCGACCCCGCAAGAAGATATCCAACAATGACCTAAAGCATATAAAGATAGTATAACATAACATCAGAATGGTATTTGGCCACAATGTGAAGCTCGAGATACTAGGAACCTAATCTCAAATGTATTTCATGTTATTATGTAAAGTTGCAAACCGGTTGTCCAAGACAAGAGAAGACGATCCCACCAATCGCAGCAAAAACAATAATGACCACCAAATCTGATATCAGTCTGAAAGAAATGTCAAGAACCTATACATCACAAGTCTGAAACAGTGCGTGTACCAAAATGCTCCAAATACAGAAGAAATGTGAGAGAGACCAACCTCAAATCTACTTGAAGTATGGGATACTTAGATTTCTTGTTCGACATGACAAAGACATTATTCTGCAGAGTAGCAAAGAAGAACATTAGCTGCAAGTATAAATAAAATGGAAAGATCAGTATAACAAATGTTGATTAGTCTTCTTCTCAAACCTTTTTGTCAATAAGAGTCATATCATCAGAATCTTCATTTTCCAGGGAAAAGACATCTTGAAGTTGAAACGGTCTCGTACCACTGGATAAATTCGAAGAAACAAGTCATAAAACCCACATTGAACCACTAATCAAAATATGGCAATATTCAACAATTACAACAAGGTTCTAGCATACTTATTCTCTTGTGTATCATTCCTTTTACCCTTCTCATGCGTTACTTTTGCAACAGTCTCTATTTCAGCCTGCCAAAAACCATGATAATAAATACAGAGCTTCAAGAACATTAAAAACTCACACTCAGAAACTATAACAAGTAACTAAAAACCTACTTGTTGATCAGCAACACTGCTGTTAAAGCTAGCTCCATCCGATCCTAAGGAAAAAAAAACAAAAGAAGATGTTTAAGCTTCTTCAATCTTCATCATCCACCAAATCACAATCACAAACACAAAATTATTTTATGCTCTTTTTTTTTTTTTGCACATTGAACCAAAGGGGATCGAAGAAGAAGAAGAAGAAGGAGAAACAAAACCTTCAGGTGAATCGTTTTCGGAAAACTCTTTCTCGAGAACCCGATCGAACATTTTAGCGATACTTCCTTCACCGTTACCCGGAGCCGTCGAGTTCACCAGGTTGCCGTAAAACCGTTCCCGCGTTTCTTCATCAGATCTCGCTGATAAAGACGTACCAATTAAGAGGAGGAACGTTAATCCAATCACTGCGAATCTCGCCATTGTTCGATCCCACCAATTTGGGAATCGCCGCGAATCCAATTTGCTTCTGAGAAATTTCTGATTTATTATTCCTTCTTTTTCTTTTCTATTTGTGTTTTTGTTTCAAAGTCTTCTACGGGCTGTTATTTATTTCTAAATCCATAAAAAATTATAAATTCTAGAATTCGATTTTGAAATAACATATTTTATTTTTGGATTTAAATCCTTTTATTTTATACTTTCAAATCCATTTAAAATATAATGTAAATTTTGAAATTCAAAAACAAATCATTAAATAAATAATATAGGATTTTAATAATTATTTGTATATCAATAATATATCATTTTGATAAGTATTTTAAAATTAATAATTGAATAACACATGATTTTTGTCTAAATTTCCAAATCCATTAAAATCATATAACCAATTAGATTCAAAATTTTGAAATTGAATCAATGGAAAAAAAAAATTTGTATTGAATGGTTGTTAAATATATTTGTTAATTGTCAATTAGTGAAGGGTACGTGCGAATGCGATTACGATTGGTTTGGTCCTTTTCGCACTATACCAATAAAATACGATAATTTAGTATCTGGCATTTTTGTTGCTAAACCAAGGTGGTTCAAGAACAAATCCAAATCATTTAATGGCCACAAAACACACACTTTACGACATCGTTTATTAGAGAGAGCGTGATGGCCACAAGCTTTACACACTTTCACATATCTTCTTCTTACTTCATAAACAAATCACTACCACATAGAGAGAGAGAGTGAGTAGGTGAGAAAGAGAGTTTCCAATGGCTATACTCGGAAACACGTTCGGCACGGGGGTAAGTTACGCCGGACAGGTTCCGTTTAGGCGAGTCACCGCCGGAGAGGTGGGACGTAAGCAGCAGAGGATGGCGGTGGTGAGAGCAGAAGGCGGCGGAGGAGGAGGAGGAATCAATCCGGAGATCAGAAAGAACGAAGAGAAGGTTGTTGACTCTGTCGTCGTCACAGAGCTTTCCAAGAACATAACTCCCTATTGCAGGTTTCACATAGATATATAGTCATCTACTATGTATTTGTTAAAATCATGCATATAATTAATGATTTTCATTAATGTATTTTTACTAATCCATATATGTTTTTTTAAAGCTTATTTCGTGAGACTTTTCTTATTATATTTTTACAAAAGAACAACTGTATGGACCTCTATTTGTGTGCATGTATATAAAAAACATGGTGATGGATTTAATTTGGCGTTAGGTGTTGGAGGTCTGGGACGTTTCCATTGTGTGATGGGAGTCATGTGAAGCACAACAAAGCTAATGGAGATAATGTTGGTCCTCTTCTTCTCAAGAAACAATAGTTCTTTTTGTTTTTGTTTCTCGTTTTGTTGGGTGATGTATTGATGATACTCGTCTAATTGAATAAAAAAGATTATTATCTAGTGAAACAAGGCTTTTTTTTTTTCGTCTGAATGATTATATTAAGGTAAATGTTACTGAAGAGTTACACTTAAACAAGGGAACGAGGACAATCACATCCGGAGCCAAAAATTAAGCAAATATAGATTCAGCTTCGAACACCTCCTGTAACCAAAAAAGGTAGCCCTGAGCTACATAAGATTGTGATCGTTCATCCCGAGTGACGCTTTTTGCTATGAGGGGAGCACCTGTGTTTGTCTTTCTATCCTCCAAAACTACCTTCCAAGCTGGGATAAAGTTGAGTGTCTGCAGCAACTTTTCGGACTGAACCTTGAAGTTAGGCCAAGCTGTTGGTCTCAAAATAGCCCCAACCATGTCCTTTTGTTCAGTAGCAAAAATTACTTTGGGTATATGTAAACTCCCAATACTTTCCATAGCCCAAAGGAGACATTGTAACTCTGCTTCCCCTTTTGAAGTAATAAACCCAAAGGATCTTCTACTATGGAGAAGAATTGTATCTTCTGAGTTTCTTAACACCCAAGCCACTCCACTTGTGTCTTTAAAATTATCCCACGAGCTAGCCACATTGCACTTTTGCCAAGGTTTATCTGGTGGCTTCCAAACCTGCAACTTGGACTGATTGTTTTTCTGAATTCGTCCTTCTTCAAGCTGATCCAGTTCTTGTGCTTGAAATCATTCTTTTGTGTCTTCTTTTATCTTTTTGAGCAAATCAGAGATATTAAAGACATTACCTTCAAACACTAAGTTGATGCGACACTTCCAAAGTAACCAACAAATCCAAGGGAGAGTTCTCCTGGTTTGTAAGGGCAACATCTTGTTTTTGTTGAGAGTGAGGACCGAGTGAAGGTTCTGATAGATAGAATGTTGGTCAAACCCATCCTCTGGAAGAGGGAAACCTGAAAGTGCCCACACTTGTCTAGCCAGAGGGCAGAGGGGCTCTCATTAGAGGGGCTCTCATTTTGCCATCTTCTAGCCAAAGTTTGGTCCATACCTTAAGTGAGACACCATCCCCAACTCGCTACTTTAGACCCAATTTTAAAAGTTCTCTCCCATGCAAAATACTTCTCCATGCAAAAGAGGGTCTTGATCCAACTTCTGCAGAAAGGAACTGAGTCTCAGAATAATAATGGCTTTTCATGAAAAGCGAGAAGAGAGAATCTGGTGACTGAATCAAGCGCCACGCTTGCTTAGCCAAAAGAGCCTGGTTAAACAACTCTATATCCTTGGAACCAAGACCTCCCTGATCCTTGGATAAACAAAGTTTGTCCCAGGCAATCTAGTGAATTTTCCTCTGGTTCTCTGCCGAGTTCCACCAGAAAGAAGACATTACACTCGACAGCGACTCACAAGTGGATTTTGATAACTTAAAGCTAGACATGGCAAACACTGGCATGGCCATAGCTACCGTCTTGAGTAATATCTCTTTTCCACCTTGAGAGAGTGATATGGCGAACCAACCTGATAACCTGTTTTTGAGCTTTTCATGAATGTAAGCCAGCATGTCCTTTTTTGAGCCACTAAAACATTCAGGAAGACCCAGATAGTTGCATGTACCCCCTTCGTTTGTTATGCCGAGAATGTCTTTGTTAGATATCCTATCCGCGTCACCCACTTTATTTCCGAAAGTGATAGCTGACTTGTCGAGATTTATCACTTGACCAGTAGCAACTCCATAGACCTTAAGAATGTTCTGTAGGGCTTCACATTGTTCCTCCTCCGCTTTGCAGACAAACAGAGTATCATCAGCAAAAAGCAAATGGTGAATGGAGGGACCCTCTTCTGAGAAACTCATGCCTGTCAAAGTTCCTTGATGCTCTGCCTTATTCAACAGGTGAGTTAGTCCTTCTGTGCATAACACAAACAGGAAAGGTGAAAGGGGATCACCTTGCCTTAGTCCACGTTGTGGGGACACTAGACCATGAGGCTGACCATTGATGAGAACAGTGTAGGTGACAGTCATTACACATTTCATCAACCTTTCGACCCAAGTAGAGTTGAACCCTAAAGCAAGAAGAAGCTGATGAAGGTAAGTCTACTCTACCCTGTCAAAAGGTTTTGACATATCCGTCTTTATAGCTATATAATCCTTTGACATTCTATAATGCGTCCTTAGGGCATGTACCACTTCGTGTGCAATGATGATATTGTCTGAGATCAGTCTGTCTATTGATTAGGCGATACTAGATTTCAAATAATGTCTTCCACAAGGCTAAGATGAAGGCTTTTCTCCGCTTTTATCAATTCAGATTTCAAATAATGTTTGGTAGTCGCTTTTTCTCACCCTCTTTGGTATTCTATATTATATTACTAGGGAGTGTCCTACGCATCGAGTGAGTAATATTGATATAGCAAACATGTGGGTAATATTAATATAGTGAAAAATGCTACATATTAAGATATACTTAGAATTTTCTGAAATTAATTATTTTGTAAATCGATTTATAACTTATTCACAATACATTAAGATAGAATTTGAGAAAACTTTGATTATACTCTTATAACGTGATTCTCTATAAATTTGTTGACAAACCAAAACAAAATACACTATAATATTTGTTCCTATAGATTTAACAAATTTTGTTTTAAAACAAAAATATAAACAGTTCTTTGTTAGAGAAAGCGAGTGGGATATCATATTATCAACAATGGATATCTTAATCGCATGGGATATACTCCTTGTTATTGGTTATGGATTCCAATCCTTAAAATTTTATGTACTTTTTCATTATGTTTGCATTAATCTGGTTAGTGACTCATTTGGATGATGAAAATACTGTAAAGTATTGCTTTCCATTATGCAAGTTTCAAAGAGCAGTACAATTTTTCCTTGCAGGTTGGTCCAAGATTCTTGGAAAAACGAATACTCGTGTTCTATCTCCAAAAACTCGTGAAAATGGATAAGTCTTTGTGCTGGTATTTTTAATTAGGTGCAGTCTAAAAACTAAGTTTACAACATACATGTACAACATGTTGAGAGGATGCTTCTAGAATACAATGAGTCTCTAGAGAAATTTGAATCACAGATTTTCTTGTTGGCTTCTTGAAGTTACAAAAATTACATTGTTCTTATAAGTTGGTCTTAATCCAAGAAATATTGTTTCACTAATTCATGTGTTATTCATTTCGTAGTTCTAATTAAATTGTAATAAAATATCTATAATAAATAAAATTGTTTTTAGAAAAATATGTCAAATATATGAACACTGTTTGAAAATTAATGTATCTATATATATAAAATTAACTTTGTTCATTTCTCCTTCCTCCACATCAGCATCCACCTAATCAATTTTTTGTTTTGCATAAAAAATACTATTTTTTAATATTCATTCATTGCATATTTATTAATTATAATTAATAACAGTAAAAATAAATAAATAACGAATTCACTAAAATTAGTTAAGTTTTAAAATAGTATAAACAATAATATAATTTTTTTAGTAAATAATAAAAATAATAACTATCTAAAAATGAATTAAGTAAATTAAATGAAAATTTTAAAATAGTAAAAATAATACTATAAATTTGTTTTAGTAATAATGTTATTATTAAAATTATAACCAAAAAATAATTATATTCCAAAATTTAGAATGGGTTAATGAGTTTTAGAATGTAAGTAAGATTTTAATGCATGGTTGAGTAAAAAAACAAGTTATGTATTTGTATTTATAAAAATCTAAACATGAAAATAAAATTGAAGTGAAACATTAGTTTCTAAGAAACATATACCATAAAGATTTATTATTAATTTTTACTTATAAGAAAGAAAAGATTAATTACTTAACTTAACTTAAAAGTTTTGATCTAAAACAAATATATTGTAAGGGGCATACTTTTTTTTGGGAAAACTATGAAAAAGAATTTTGAAAAAATAATCTATCTACAAAACAAAATCAATGATCAGGAAATATAGAAAAAATAATATGCAAGCCGTTACAAAAAGTGGCATGTGATTTGTATAGCATATCTCATAAGGTATATAAAGTATATGATATAAAACATATATAACAAATATAATATATATATATATATATATATATATATATATATATATATTATCAAATGCTTTTAACCCAAAACATTGGCAAAAACAACATATTTAAAGTACACTATGTTTTTTTTGTGAGAAAACGAAGCTCCGTTGCATCACAAAATTAACATATGCAAATAACATATGAGATTTTAGAAAAATATGTAGCTTGTATTAGTGAATAAATATTCATTGTGGGGTTTAAATGTTTGACTTAGTCCGAAATTCTATTATGGCAGATGATGCATTTGGACAACCTCATTGTAGCGACATAACAGTAAAATTGTTCATGAAACTTTGTATATTCGCATTTTATGTAGGATATCGATATGTTTAAATGGTCTCTATAATTAGGTCAACGATCGACATTAACGTTAGAACTTTTAAAATTATGTTTTCATGGGATATGAATATGCAATGAATTCTTTTAAAGATAAAAGGTGAGAAGATTGTCGACAATATTATTGCGACACTAGACAATATATATTATATATAGATTAGTAAAATAAGTACGGCATTTATATAGATTTATCTTTTAATCTTCAAATTATATTCATATTTAATGATTCTTATTGATAAAAAATTTAACTAAAATTCCACGTAAAATCGCAAATAGATATAACAAAGAAATATTATCTTAAAAAATATATATGTTGTATATCACTGAGCAAAGTAAGTTGTATATTTATACTCAAAAGTTGGAATGATTATATTTGAGCTCAACAATTTTTATTGATAAAAAATATTTTAAATTAAAATCCCTCCCCAATTCTAGTAAGAAATATTAGTAACATAATAATAATGTTACATCAAAAGTAGAGCATTAAGGTATAAATTAGTAACGTATTAAAAGTAACAAAGTCGTAAATTTAAAATTTAAAACTTAATGCCCAACTTTAAAGTTTACAAATATATCCCATATAGAAAAATTGAATTCATCTCGTATCTTTGGCACCAGATCACATGTTGTGTTGTTTGGATCGATCAAGTATGTTATATGGAATGTATATGAAATACACTAAAAAAAATACTGTATACACACATATATATCATCCGAGTCTAGCCAAAGTACTTGGAAAAAAAAAAGATATTTCCCCTTAAACCGAAATAAGCGTTGGCAACGACAAACCACTTGGTTCAACAAACGTAAAATGAAGTAAAAAGTAACAAAAGCGTTGTTAATAAGAAGTAAAATAAGGATTGTAGCTACTTCAGCATCAGCTATCAGCTGTTGCTTGTCTTAGCTGAGCTCTACATCGATTAGCTTGGTCAACTTTTCTTCTTTATACTTCCAAAACATTCACGCTCAAGCTCAAGCAACATCGTATCATCCCTATCAGTATCTGTTTCTCCAACTTTACAAACTAATTTACAAAACAATACAAACAAGATCTTGTAAAGACTTTACGATATGGGACTGCTATCACTCCCTTTGTTATATGGAGCAAAGATAAATGATTTAATCATTGCTGGATAATGGTGGAGACTGGTCACACCCATGTTTCTGGTACAAGACCAACAAATTGGGTCTGTTCTCCCATTCTTTACTGTTTTAAAAACACACTCAACCAAAACACAGTCAAGACAACTTTACTGTCAAAACTATAAGTATATATTGTTTTTTTTTTCTCATGCCGCTGCATCTTTTTACCACCACATTTAGTACTCTTGATGACTTGGTTTCATGTGATTTTTCCTTTTTGTCTCTGAATCACTTTTATTGTACGTTACAGCACTCTGGGATTCCTCATGTAGCCCTTAGCTCCTGGGCTCTGCTTACTTTTGGACCAAAAGTCTGCCGGGACTATGGACTAATCACATTTTGTCTCATTTACATTCTCGGAGGAGTCTCTGGTAATTTCATGAGCTTTCTGCATACACCAGATCCTACAGTTGGAGGAACTGTAAGTTTACTAGTTTGCCCCATGTGATGTTCCCAGATTGCACTATCTGTTACTGCTCTTAATCGTATATGCATGGGTTGGTGCAGGGACCAGCATTTGCTTTAATAGGAGCTTGGCTCGTTGACCAAAATCAGAACAAGGAGATGATCATATACAATGATATTTCAATAAGTCAGCAACGACCATTAGTCCCACGTAACTAATACCAATGATACACACGGAGAACAATGTCAGGTACAAATCTAGGATTAATGGGAAATATACAATCTTTAATGGAGACAAAACATCTATGATTCTAACACAAACCGACAAATTATACCAGTTTCTATCAAACAAATCTGAGCAAGGCGTTTTAAGCACATTTAACTCAATGAGACTTAGCAAGCAATCAGAGAGAAAGAGAGAATCGGGCTATACGATGGGAATAGACGGAAACTAGGATCTAAATGCCGTATATGCTTAGGAAAAAGCTGCCACTGAGAAGAACAAGAGGTATTTGAGAAACTCCTTCAGTGAAACCAGAGACGGAACCCCTCCAAAGAGCCAAAAAAAATAAAGTAAAAGCAGGATCGAATAAAAGCACTAAAATGTACATTAACATAGTACATTTTCGAAATGGAAACTATCAAACGCCATTTTTCTTATAGATTCATCCAGAAGACTAGAGGTTGTGTACGACTACGTACCTCATGTCAGATGACAGTAGCAACTTCAGAATCTACTACCAGAAAATGATCAAACAGCACAGTACCAACATGTCAGATTCCACATGTCGAGAGGATTAAAGGTTTTGTACCTCATGCACGATCACGGTAGCAACTTCAGAATATGACCTCGAGTGTTCAGGCAGCCCAGTGAACAGCACAATCTTCCCAGCAGGAAAGCAAAAAAAGGTTAGCAAGAAACTGAAAATCAATCTTCCTGCTTTCGAATACAAAAGTAAACAAAGTGCTTCCGAATCGTCTCCACACGATCACTCTAAGGGAAACAACACCACAAAAGGAGTATATACATATCTAATGGTTGGAATAACCAAAGGAAAACAAAGAAGCCAATCACGCAAATTCAAATCAAATTTCACCTTTTTCCTTCTCAAGTGCTTGCTTGCAGCTGGTCTTCAAGCTTTCTCATAGACAAGTCAGTATCATCGAGAAGTGGCTTAGAGTGAACATGTTCTCCTTCACCTTTGATATCATTAGTAATACTATCTGCTTCCTCCAGGACAACAGTGAACTGGTTCCTTCCATCAATTTACCTCTTTTGCATCTATTCCAGTTCAGAAGAATCGTCCCAAGCTCCCAACGCTTTGATCAGACTGACACGTACAAAAGAAGGTTACAGTTGAAAAATACATAACCATAGACTAGGCAAATCATTATCATACCAGCCATAATGATAACTCACCTGCTAATATGCACAGGACGTTCCCCCATGATTCAGCATCAGCTATTGCTTGCCTTAGCTGAGCTCTAGATCGATTAGCTTGGTCAACTTTTGTGCTATATACTTCCAAAACATTCACGCTCAAGCTCAAGCAATCCCTATCAATTTCTGTTTCTCCAACTTAATCCCAAATGATCTAATCCACAAAACAATACAAACAAGATCTTGTAAAGACTTTACACAGAAAAATTGAGAGGGGACTCTTAAATCTCCCAGAAACCTGGACGGAGTTCGTATAAGAGAGCTCCACAAGTTGTCTCTACGGATCTATTTGAATACTTGCCATTTCGAAATGCTTTAACATGTAATACAGAAAAAGAAAGAAGAAGCCCTAACCATGTCGTCATTCTCAAAACTAGCAGCTAATTCGAAGCAAATTGATTTTGATTTTGACATTGCGAAGCAACAAATTTCAAATCTCCAATTACCTGAAAGTTTGATCCATCGGTCACTGAAACTGTGCGAGAAACAAATGGAGGAAGAAGATCTCAGATGAACTCTTCGATTGGCTTTTGTAATCGAGGTTTGGTTTCTTCGGTACCATGACATTGCTCGGACCGACGGGATGATTTGGTGAAGAAGATTTTGTTATGTGAGAGAGGAGGAGAAGGAGAAGAAAAGAGTCCTCTTTAAAATTCGGTTCTGAAACGGTCCAATTTCACAAATAACCGGCCGGTTAATCGGCTAATTCAGCCATTGTGAGTTCGATTAAACCTGATGATAGTAAACCAAAAAAATAAAAACCTAATTCGTAAACAAATCGATCCTCGCTCTGCCGACTCTCTCCTCCCGGAAACCTAACAATTCTCAACTTCGCCAAAGAAGAAGATGAAGAAGAGTGAAACAGATTTGGGGAATCCAAAGGAGAAGAAGAAGAAGAAGAAGCATGAGAGTGAAACAGTTTGGCCTTCCATGGAAGCAAGTGTGGAGTGTATCAAAAAAGATGTGGCTTCCATCAGAGAAGATTTGTATAATCTCATACCATTGGTAGACTCTGTCCATAATGGTAAACTCTCTGCAATCATCTGTTGATTTGATTCTCAAACCACCTTATGCCAAAACACCTTGGAGTCCTTCAAGCTCAGATGAATACTACCAGCGAGACACCTTGTTTGCCTCTGGTATGCATCCCTCAATTAAGGAATCTGCTATTAAGGACTTCTTTGCAGTAGTTGGTCAAGTTGAAGTTGAATTTGATACGGAAGAGCATGAGCATGGCAAAGAGGCGACCATTCGGTTTGAGTCTGATGAACAAGCAACAAAGGGCCTGAAGTTAAAAGGTAACCAATGTTTTGGTCGCCCCTTGTATCTCCGTCGTTTTCCCAACAGTCTGTACACGATTTATGTTAAAGGATTTGACACAAGTCTTCCAGAGCATGAGATTAAGGTGCAGTTGATTGAGCATTTTAGCCGAACTACAGATGTGAAAGGTCTTTACTTTCGAAGAGACAAAGAAGGTTTGATCAGAGGTGCTTATATCAATATGATTGATGATCCTCAGATAGTGCAAATTCTTGATCAAACTCTCATAAAGGGAAGAAAGCTTACTGTTGAATCTTTACAACTGAGAAAGGCTAGAAAGGCTGCAAAGGTGGAGATGAAAAGGAACCATGTTGACCCATCCATGAAACCGGGAGCAAGAAGACTCGCTTCATCTACGACAAAAACGATGAGTTAGTAGAAGAGACATAGTTCAGGACATGGTTCAACCTTTTCTCTATCACCTTTTTTTTTTTGTAACCTTCTAGTTAAGGCTTTGGTTGGAATTTGAAGAGTAAGAAACTCTAATTGAACACTCTTTTTGATCATGTCAATGGAATCAAATATTATCCTCTGTATGTTATGAATTGTAATGTCTAACATGCTTTGTTTGCATTTTCCGCTTTTACCTCGTTTTGGTTGTGTTATTTGATTTCAAAGAGCAAAAAAATCGGACCGTTTCTCCCACCTTAGCTAGAGACTAGAGTATTCGAGAGGAAGAGGAGAGTAGGATTAGTTCGTTAAAAGCCAAAAAAATACAAAACCGGGTGGTTTGTTCGGTTATTCGGAAAATTATACCGGAAATAACCGAAATAAACCCTCCCCCTTAATTAAAAAAGGGCACAATTCTTCTTCTTCTTTCTTGAAACTTCTTCGCCAAATCTTTCAGCTTTTGATCCGAAAATTTTCTTACACCAATAATCCCAATTTCCTCTTCAGCAACAATGTCATGGTACAGAAGAACAAAACTCGTGTTCGACACCTTACGTCGTAACATAAATCCGAAGATTCTACCTCGATCTCGTCCTCATGTTCCTTCGAGAATCAATCCAACTGGGTCTTCTTCTAATCCAAGCTCTAATTTCTCAGGGTTCTCTTCAATTCCTTCGCTAGGGTTAAGATCATACACATCTCTCGGCCACCAAAACACGAATCGAATCGCGTACAACCCGTTTCTGAGTCTACCCAAGAGACATTACTACGTCGATCGATACCAAGTTCGTCACTTTAAGCCACGAGGACCAAGGAGATGGTTTCAAAACCCTAGAGCAGTGTTGACGGTGACGCTCGTCGGTTCCGCCGCTCTAATCACTTTGTATTTCGGGAATTTAGAAACCGTTCCTTACACAAAGAGAACACATTTCATCCTCTTGTCGAAACCTATGGAGAAACGACTCGGTGAAGCTCAGTTTGAGCAGATTAAAAAACAGTACAAGGGTAAAATCCTACCTGCGATTCATCCTGAGAGCATTAGGGTTAGGTTGATAGCTAAAGAGGTGATTGATGCGTTGCAGAGAGGTTTGAGTAATGAGCGTGTGTGGACTGATTTAGGGTATGCTTCTACGGAGACTAGTGATAATAAGGGAGTGAAGGAGACTGCTATTGCTATGAGTGGTGATGAAGAAGGGACTATGACTGATATGAAATGGTCTAAAGAAGATCAGGTTCTTGATGATAGTTGGATTCAACAAAGCAGGAAGAAAGATTCACATGCTCATTCAGCCACCACTCATCTTGAAGGGATTAATTGGGAGGTTCTTGTGGTTAATCAGCCTGATGTTAATGCGTTTTGTATGCCTGGTGGGAAGATTGTGGTGTTTACTGGGCTTCTTAATCAGTTCAAGTCAGATGCTGAAGTTGCCACTGTGATTGGCCATGAGGTATTTAAATGTGCTTTGTTTCTGTTAGGCTGCTTGTTTATCTGAAATTGATTAGGAGAGTTGCTATTGGAACTAAAGCATGGTTTTTTTTCTTTGTCTGATTGTCTGATTGTTCTGTTTATCGGATTAGGTTGGTCATGCGGTGGCTCGACATATAGCTGAGGGAATAACGAAAAACTTATGGTTTGCAATCCTTCAACTCGTGCTCTATCAGTTTGTCATGCCTGATCTTGTGAACACTATGTCTGCCCTTTTCTTGAAGCTTCCTTTCTCTAGAAAGTAATTCCTCTTCCTCTCTTCCTGTATTTTACTGTCAGTTACTTTTCGTTTTCAATTAACTTATGAGGTCTGTGTAGCATTGAGGAAAAAGTTAGGTTTTGGGTTCATTTATCACATTCTTTAGCAAATGGTCAGGAACAACAGTTTGAAACTTCAATAAATTGTAAGAAACTTATCATTTGCTTAATCATTAGAAGGTGTTGGAGTAGTTAGGCATAGTAGGAAAAGCGAACAAGAAAGGTTTGCTTAGTTTTTGACATTCATTTGCGAAATAGATTGGTTGTATGTTTAAAAAACTAATTATCTAGTGAATCATTCTGCTCCAAGAACTGATGTATTAAGCAGCTGTTATTGTAGTTAGGGTAATGGTAGGAGAAATGTATAAGAAAATGAAAGATGCGTGTGTTTATGTATGAGGAAGGAAAACAAGTTCTGATGCATTCAGATTCTTCTTTTGTGTGTTACATCACAGGATGGAGATGGAAGCCGATTACATTGGTTTGTTGTTGCTTGCATCTGCGGGATATGATCCTCGAGTAGCTCCCACAGTGTATGAGAAGCTGGGAAAGCTGGGTGGAGACAAACTCGGAGACTATCTATCGACACATCCCTCGGGGAAAACGAGGTCAAAGCTTTTGGCTCAAGCACATGTGATGGAAGAAGCACTAATGATCTATCGAGAAATCCAATCAGGTCGCCAAGGCATAGAAGGCTTTCTTTAGCCTTTCTCTACTCATCTTTCAGCTTGCGTCTGTACATTATTTATATTTATCCTCCAGCTTTCATGTTATGTTAGTATGTTCTTGTCGTTAAATTGATTGATGCAATTAAAAGTGATTCTGATTGAGACATATAGTTGAATAGTTTGGTTAGATGAATATTTTTTTACATAGAAAATGCAAATGGTGGGAGTAGGAAATGAACATACAAACACTGAATTGAATATATCTATCTATTGGTGAAATCTAAATTATAAGTGAACCCCCTAATTAGACTTCCGATTAACTAAAATCATTACAACCACACACACACACACACAAAAAAAAACCAAATAAATTATCAAAAAGCCTTTCTCAGTTTCAAGACTCATGTATATAGGGTGACAAGGGTTAAAGAGCTTCTAAAAGAAAATACAACAGCTAGCTCTAAAAGGGAAGCTACATAATTAAAACAGGAGACAGTCTTAACAAGACTGAGGTACAAGTAACTTGAGTAACTGGAATGAATAAGAGACTCTCTGAGCCTACCTTAGTGGTCTTTACAAGAGGATGGTGATCAGAAGAGGACGGACGTTACATTCGTTTCAAGGTTTCTTTCTCCAGTATATCAGATTCCTTGATGGAAACATTACTACTGCTCTCTTTTTTAGGAGTATTGCTATCTGCTTTAGCAGCCTGTATATATAAACAGAACAGTATCGACAAGAAGTATATCGTCAATTGCGGTTGGAGAAAAAAATGAAGATCTTACATAAAAGTACAGAAACGCAAATACAAGAGCTAGCTTGAGTCCTAAAAGGTACACTACACAATTAAAACAGGAGACATAACAAGACTGAAGTATAAAAGTATTTAAATCACCTTCTTGTGATCCTCAGAGGATGAAGTAACTTGAGAAACTGAAGGTGCAGGTATCTTTGCCAGTTTCTTTGCAAGTTCCTTAGTTATATTTTCCCATCACAAAAGATACACAGATAAGAGTGATGTCCTCTCAAAACTCATTTTGCTTGCATGTGACTTTTGAGTCTGCTGTGCACACTGCACCACCTAAAGTCGGTCTGATAATTGTTATTTGTTCATTGCAGTGCAAGACAACAGGGGATACACATTGATGAAATTGCTCAACAATTGAAGATCCCAAAGAACAAGCTAGAGTATGCTCTTTTGTCTCTTTACTATCAAAGTTGTTGTGTTCATGAGTTTGCTTTGTTTTCTTTCTGGTGTATATATAGGGGTGTTAATCAATCACTGGAAGGAGAAGGTCTGATATACTCGACAATTGATGAGTATCACTTCAAGCACGTCGAGCTTTGATCTTATCTAAAAGTCATCTAGGATTTGGTTAATCTGTAGATAAAGAGTCATTAGTGTTGTCTGGTGATTTGAGAGATGTTTTCAACGTTTAGTTCAATTCTGAAACTCTGGTATTGTTGGATTGTTTATTTGTTTCCTTCAATTTGGTAAACCGACATCAAAAAGTTCGAAGGTGCTTCTTTTTATCTGAAGCAAAGTGTGTTTTTAAGTCAATGGTGTGTGATGGATGAGACATATGTTGCAGACTGAATCAAACTTGTAGATGGAATTATTAATTTGAGCTTCAAGTCTAAAAGAAATCTTAATTTCATTTAATCAAACTGCATTACATGTTGCAAACAAAGACAGTATCAATATCATTACACAAAAAGAAATACAAATTAGCAAATCATTAAGACCCACAAAATAAAACATATTTCGAAACCCTAATTAGGCTCTGTTTCACGCTGCTTGTCAAACTGTTCGCGACAGAGAGGGCATGTGCCATTAGATCGATCTACCCACTTATTGAGACATTCTTCATGATAACAATGCGAGCAGTTAGGCAGGTGGCAGTAATCCTCGGTTCTAGACAGATCCAGATCTTCCAAACAGATGGCACAAGTCGTCAAATCTGTTGCCGACAGAGACAGAGCAGAGTTGCGACGCACAACGTTGTACACCTTCTGTGTCAGTTTGACAGTACCTTTCATGAATAAAGGTTGTTGTGGCAATGACAAGTTAGAACTCTTACTTCTTTGTCGTAGGGCTTGGACTAAAATCTCATCAGCTATGTATTCGGACAAGAGACGATCGTGGAGTTGGCTATGGAGGGTTCGATATACGTCCTTAGGCTCGAGGGTTCGGAGTTTCAGAATGAATTTAGAGTCTGGACCTGGTGGAGAAATCCGGTAAGATCCGACACTCTTGATGCTATGATGATCACCATCATCATCATCGTTCTTCTCTATGATAAACTCCTCGAAGTACCCTCTCTTTACAGTGATTTTCACCGTGCTCAATAACCCTAACGATGGATCTTGAGACGTAACGGCTAGATTAACCTCGAGTTTGATTGATTCAGTATTCATTGTCGGAGTGAAATCAGAAAAAAAAAAAAAAAAGAAAACTCAGAGACAGAGCGAAAGATGATTCGTAAAGGATTAGATGAGATTGTGGAGAAGCCGAGAAGGTGTAGTGTTGTGTTGTGTTATATATTTATAGAAGCAAATCGGACTCCTAACGCGTTTATGTAATTTCCTTTTTTCTATTCTTACTTTTTTCTATTTTTCCTTTCTTATTTTCCTTTTTTTCTTTAAAATATTTTTGATTAACAACAAAAACCTAAATTAAAACAACAAAAACCTAAATTAAAACAAAAAAACCTGTGTCGTAGCACGATCTGATTGGCTGATAATTTGTAACAAAAAAAAAAAAAAAAAAAAAAGTTTGCCGAGAGAAGTCGTCTGTGTCTTTCTCATCGCAAATCATCGGATTTTGATTTGAAAAATTGGCATTAAAAAAATTGAGGGGAAATATGATGCGTTGTTGGATTGTTTCAAGAAATTGGAGCAAAGTTTATCACGTCGAGAAGAGAAAGACGCAATGAATTTTACAGATCCTTCAGTTCTGTGAGGTTTGAGTAACGAGCGTGTGTGGTCTGATTTAGGGTATGCTTCTACGGAGACTACTGATAAGGGAGTGAAGGAGACTGCAATGGCTACAAGTGGTGGTGAAGAAGGGACTATGACTGATATGAAATGGAAGAAAGATTGCAACAAAACAGGAAGAAAGATTCACATGCTCATGGAGCCACCTCTCATCTTGAAGGGATTAATGGGGAGGTTCTTGTGGTTAATCAGCCTGATGTTAATGCGTTTAGTATGCCTGGTGGAAAGATTGTGGTGTTTACTGGCCTGCTTAATCAGTTCAAGTCAGATGCTGAAGTTGCCACTGTGATTGGCCATGAGGTATTAAAAACCTTTTTGATTGTTTGCATTTGTAAAATGTTCTTTGTTATGTCTGTTTGGCTGCTTGTTGATCTGAAAATGATTAGGAGAGTTGCTATTGGAACTAAAGCATGGTTTTTTTTTTCTTTGTCTGATTGTCTGATTGTTCTGTTTATCGGATTAGGTTGGTCATGCGGTGGCTCGACATATAGCTGAGGGAATAACAAAGAACTTATGGTTTGCAATCCTTCAACTCGTGCTCTATCAGTTTGTCATGCCTGATCTTGTGAACACTATATATGTCTGCTCTTTTCTTGAAGCTTCCTTTCTCCAGAAAAGTAATTCTTCTTCCTCTCTTCCTATCAACATCATGTACTCTCTTTTACTGCAATAGGTCTTTCGTTTTCAAATTACTTATGAGGTCTGTGTTGTGGAAAAGTTAGCTTTCATTGGGGAGGTTTTGAGTTCATTTTTCACATTCTTTAGCAAATGATCAGGAACAAATTGTAAGAAACTAATCATTTGGTTAAACATTAGAAGGTGTTGGAGTAGATAGGAATAGTAGGAAAAGCGAACAAGAAAGGTTTGCGAGTTAGTTTTACATTAATATTATCTACTCTCTTTTTACTGTCAATCCTTTGTTTTTACTGCAATAGCTCTTTCGTTCTCAAATAACTCGTGAGGTGAGGTCTGTGGCATTGAGGAAAAAGTTAGCTTTCTAGGGAGGTTTTGGGTTCATTTTTCACATTCTTTAGGAAATGATAAGGAACAATAGTTCGGAACTTCAATAAATTGTAAGAAGGTGTTGGTGTAGTTAGGTATGACAGGAGAAGCGAACAAGAAAGGTTTGTGAGTTAGTTTTTTGCACATTCTTGTGCGAATTACAGTATATCAGGAGCAACAATAGGATAGATTGAATGTTTGTTTAACAAACTAATCATCTAGTTAAGAACTAATGTCTTAGCGGCTGTTATTGTAGTTAGGGTAATGGTAGGAGAAATTAAGAAGAAATGATATATGCGTGTGTGTATGAGGAATAAAAACAAGTTCTGATGCATTCAGATTCTTCTTTTGTGTGTTACATCACAGGATGGAGATGGAAGCGGATTACATTGGTTTGTTGTTGCTTGCATCTACGGGATATGACCCACGAGTAGCTCCCACAGTGTATGAGAAGCTGGGAAAGCTCGGTGGAGACAAACTCGGAGACTATCTATCGACACATCCCTCAGGGAAAACGAGGTCAAAGCTTTTGGCTCAAGCAAATGTGATGGAAGAAGCACTAATGATCTATAGAAAAATCCAATCAGGTCGCCAAGGCATAGAAGGCTTTCTTTAGCCTTTCTCTACTCATCTTTCAGCTTGCGTCTGTACATTATTTGAATAGTTTGGTGTAGATGAGTATCTTTTTACATAGAAAATGCAAATGGTGGGAGTAGGAAAATAACATTCAAACACAGAATTGAATATATCTATCTATCATATTTGATCTATTGATAAAATTTAATCAGAAATATCAAAGTTTCTTTGCTTCTTTTGGCATAATAGCTTGAGAGTGAAAAGTGGGCCAATTTTGCTTATGAGCTTTAAATGTGTGTTTATAAATGTTGTGATAGACCGTTGAGCTGACCACTGATATTCTCAGTAAATTCAATTCCTTTGAAAGAGATTGAAACTGTATTTTTACCCAAATTATTCACATACCTTTTGACCAATGAAAATAGCATTATACTTAACATTTGTGTCAAACAGAGTTAGCATTTTTATGAGTAAACGTGAGATTTATTATGATGTTATTAGTCTTTAGACAATGACAATTTTCACATCATGTTTGTAACAATATTGGAGGTTAGGTTTATACCATTTAAGATACGGCAACACGGATCCACCGCATGTATCACAGCGTGAAGTTTTCATTTAAAGAGAGATACGAATGATTCAGTCTAGTAGTCTACCAAAGAGAAGAATCCTACATACTTTTGTCTCAACTCAAATTTCTACTTTTTAAAAAATTTCATGTGTTTTTTTTGAATACACTTGTTTATATTCCTATGCTCACAAAAATCCAAAGCTTGATGTGACTTACTTTGTTTCCTTCGTAAAATGAAAAAAGAGAAAGTGATAAATCAAGAACATGCTCGTAGACTCCAAGAACTCAACTTATTTAATATATAATCTCATGCCTTCATAGTTACATCAGTAATACTAAAATTAACCTCAAACTGAAACAAAAAAGCATAAAATAATTGAATTCGATATGAGTCATAAATTCTCAAACCTAACGGTACTACTAATATTGCATAGAAGTAGGAGAAAGAAGCCATGAGGTCATTAATTACTCTTCTCTGCCATTACCAACCACTTGGTTAGTAATTGTGCACACAGAACATGTATGAAAACCACCTCTGCCTTCTCACCTTTATTATTTCCTCCGAAGTAACAACACCAACACTCTCTTGTATCTCTTTATCTTCTCCAGTGAGATAGAGAGAAGAATCTCCTGCTTACTCTCCACTCCAACAATGGCTAACAAAAACCCACTTCAAAAATGCTTTCTTTTCATAATCTTATCCATCAATCTCATCTTTCTTCAAGCAGAAACTGTTCAAATCTCTGGCAAGAAGACTTTTGTTATCCACATGGATAGATCAGCCATGCCTTCACCTTACACTAATCAGCTACAATGGTACTCTTCCAAGATTAACTCTGTAACACAACGCAAATCTCAAGAAGGAGAAGAAGGTAACGACAGGATACTCTACACTTACCAGACTGCCTTTCACGGTTTAGCTGCTCAGCTTACTGAAGAAGAAGCAGAGAGGCTCAAGGAAGAAGATGGTGTTGTAGCTGTGATACCTGAGACAAGATACGAGCTTCACACTACAAGAAGTCCAACATTTCTTGGCCTAGAGAGACAAGAGAGCGAGAAAGTTTGGGCTGAGAGAGTCACCGACCATGATGTGGTAGTTGGTGTTTTAGACACTGGTATTTGGCCTGAGAGTGAGAGCTTCAACGACACGGGTATGTCCCCTGTTCCTTCTACTTGGAGAGGAACTTGTGAAACTGGAAAAGGTTTCTTGAAACGTAATTGCAATAGAAAGATCGTTGGTGCTAGAGTATTCTATAGAGGCTATGAAGCTGCAACGGGGAAGATCGATGAAGAGCTTGAATACAAATCACCAAGAGATAAAGATGGTCATGGGACACACACTGCAGCTACTGTAGCTGGCTCACCTGTTAAAGGAGCTAATCTTTTTGGATTTGCTTATGGGACAGCTCGAGGGATGTCTCCAAAGGCTAGAGTAGCTGCTTACAAAGTCTGTTGGGTCGGAGGATGTTTCAGCTCAGACATTTTGTCAGCTGTTGATCAAGCTGTTGCTGATGGAGTCCAAGTTCTATCTATATCATTAGGTGGTGGGATCTCAACTTATTCCAGAGACAGTTTGTCTATAGCAACCTTTGGAGCAATGGAGATGGGAGTTTTCGTTTCTTGTTCAGCCGGTAATGGAGGTCCTGATCCGATTAGTCTCACTAATGTTTCTCCATGGATCACAACAGTTGGTGCAAGTACTATGGACAGAGACTTTCCAGCAACAGTGAAGCTTGGAACTATGAGAACATTCAAAGGAGTGTCACTCTACAAAGGCAGAGCAGTTTTGTCTAAAAACAAACAGTATCCTCTGGTTTACTTAGGAAGAAACGCTAGTAGCCCTGATCCGACTTCGTTCTGTCTAGACGGTGCTTTGGATCAGCGTCATGTAGCGGGGAAGATCGTGATATGCGACCGTGGTGTTAGTCCACGTGTGCAAAAGGGTCAGGTTGTGAAAAGAGCAGGAGGGATTGGGATGATTTTGACCAACACTGCTACAAATGGTGAAGAGCTTGTTGCAGATTCTCATTTGCTTCCAGCTGTTGCAGTTGGAGAGAAAGAAGGTAAACTGATTAAACAGTACGCAATGACGAGTAGAAAAGCTACCGCAACTCTAGAGGTTCTTGGAACAAGAATTGGGATCAAACCTTCACCAGTTGTAGCAGCATTCTCATCAAGAGGACCAAACTTCTTATCCCTAGAGATCTTGAAACCGGACTTGTTGGCTCCAGGAGTTAACATCCTTGCAGCTTGGACTGGAGACTTGGCGCCATCGAGTTTATCATCTGATCCAAGGAGGGTTAAGTTCAATATACTGTCTGGAACTTCAATGTCATGTCCTCATGTAAGCGGTGTGGCTGCATTGATCAGATCAAGGCATCCAGATTGGAGCCCTGCAGCAATCAAATCAGCTCTCATGACAACTGCTTATGTTCACGACAACACACTTAAGCCACTTACGGATGCATCAGGAGCAGCTCCTTCATCTCCTTATGATCACGGTGCAGGACATATAGATCCTTTAAAAGCTATAGATCCTGGTTTGGTCTACGACATTGGACCTCAAGATTACTTTTATTTCCTCTGCACTCAAGATTTAAGTCCTTCACAGCTTAAGGTATTCACAAAACATTCAAACAGATCCTGCAAACACACTCTTGCCAAGAACCCTGGAAACTTGAACTACCCGGCGATCTCAGCTTTGTTCCCAGAGAACACACGCGTTAAATCCATGACACTTAGAAGAACTGTGACCAACGTTGGTCCTCACATTGCAAGCTACAAGGTTTCTGTCTCGCCTTTCAAAGGCGCATCCGTCACTGTCCAACCTAAAACACTCAACTTCACTACAAAACACCAGAAGCTTTCCTACACGGTTACTTTCACGACAAGAATGCGGATGAAGAGGCCTGAGTTTGGTGGTCTTGTGTGGAAGAGCACGACACATAAAGTTCGTAGCCCGGTTATAATCACATGGTTGCCTCCTCTGTAGATCAACAACCAATGTTTGAGCAATTCTAATGTTTTTAGTTACCACAAATAAAAAATTCCTCATGTAATGAGAGCTCTTCTCTAGATCGATGTTGTAAAACCTGAATAGAATTGTTCTTGTCATTATAATTCACAACCATATATGTTCTTTTCTCAATGGGAACGCTTCACCAAAAGCCTAAACAAGAGAACTGGACTGAACGCAGTCAAATCATGTTCTTACAAAAGCTAAATTTACCATTTACTCCCAAGACAGATGTCTCCGCGTTGACTTTCCTATAGCAAACAAAAACATGGGCTTTTTTGTCAAGAGGCCCAAGAAAGATGACACTAGTTTCCGACTTACGTTACATAAGATTACGACCTGATCTCTAGGGTTTTTCACAAAACAGCTAGAGAATAGAGATGATGAAGAGAAGACGCGAAGAGACCTTACCATCGCCGACAAGAAGACTCCGTCACGGTGGAGATATCGAAATCCCTCTCGATGTAACGGTGGAGATACTAAAAAAGCTCCCGACTAAATCTATAGCGAGGTTCCAATTCGTTTCGAAGGAATGGTCATCAATTATCACCATGCGTAGAGACTTCATTGACTTCGTTATGAATCGTTCTTTGGCTCAGCCTCCACGTGATGGCTATTTCATCGCTTCAATCGACTACCGAGAATGTTACTTAACCTTCTTGTCTAGTACTCATCAAGACAAAGAGACAATACTAATCCCTAAACAATTCGGCATTACCTCCGCGGCTTGGTTTGTTGTTGGTCAAAATCTGGTCAGGTAGTTCTATATAACCCTACCACGAGGCAGTCCTTGTACTTACCAAAGAAGAAAACCATGTACATGGAGACTAGTTTCATCGGATACGACCCTCTTGAGAAACAATATAAAGTATTGTTCCTACCAAAGTACAATCCGGAGCAGCCTTGTCGAGTTTTCACATTGGGAGAAACAAATACGAAGTGGAAGTCCATCCAAGGCGTTGAATCTCACCATCCATTGCAAGGTGCAGTTTGCTTCAACGGGAAAATCTATTACCAAGCAGGGATCGCTGATCAGTACGACTCTACTTCTCTATATAAATTGATGAGTTTTGATGTTAGGTCCGAGGAGTTTTATAATGTCGACGCTCCTAAAACATTGATGGATTATCGTTCGTATCTGATAAACTATCAAGGGAAGTTAGGATTCGGGTGCTGCGAGAAGGGCGTAGAGATTTGGGTTATGGAGACACAAGGATGGTCCAAGATTATCTTTAGTGAACAGTTGTACGTTCCTAAGAGTAGCATGGGTGTTGCTAGTGGTGGTGAGATCGTTTTTGTCAAGTGTCCGTACCGCATTAAAGACAGGTTATGTGTCTTTTATTATGATCCGAATTCAAAGGAAATTAGTAGAACAAGAAATGTGTACCTTGAAGGCATTTATCCCAAGGAAAGGAATACCGATTGTATAATCTGGACTGTTCCGGATTATGTTGAGAACACAATGCGTTTGTATTAGTTAAGAATTTTCCAATAGAGCTTTATGGTTCTTCTTTTTTATATGGCTCACAAATTTAACAGAGGTTAAGGTTTAGATAGAGTCCAAAAAATACTAAACGTTTCTTTGGTTTTTGTACTGAAGATATGCAGATCTAAAACACATTCCTCATGTAATGAGAGCTTTCTCTGGATCAATGGATAAAAAACCTGCAATAATGAATCGTTATTTGTTAAGGTGTTGTTTGCTTTTTTTGCATGTCAATGTTGCATCTTTATTCTTTAATATCAATATGATTAAAATGGACATGTTTCAATTTTGCTGCTATATATTTTTTTTATGTTCTAAATTTTATTTATAATTAGATATACTTTTTAAACAATGACAATTATTTCAATTCATTTTTGATACATAGTCAAAATTAATAAAATTCAAAAACATCATAGTAAGAAAACAGTTTAAATACATCAAAATAAAATAAATCTAACACTTTACTGTAAAACCTCTATAAATTAATACTTGCTAGAAATGAATAAAATTTTCCGGTCTCGAATTAAAAATGTGTAAAAAATGACACAATTCGATAAAATAATAAGATATTTTTTTTTTTTTGGAATTTCTATGTAAAAATGTGGTCCATCAATTATATAAATTAATAATGATACAAACTAAATATATATATATATATATAAGAAAATTTAGTGAACTATGACTCTATTATTGTTTGTCTATTCTTGAATTTGAATTTTAGTTAAGTTAATCTTTAATCATTTTCGTTGCATCAAAAACTTTTGGTGTTATCTTCTCAAATTGTATCCAAAAATTGTGGATAGTTCTACATGCGATGATTACTTATTTACATGTAACTGTTTCTAAAGGCATCACAATATCTTATTCAACTTCATAAGGATAATACCAGCAATTTCTTTTAAACTCTAAACTTCTAACAATTATTATTTTCACCTGGATAATTTAGTAAACTATTAGCATCAATCCTATTGTGATAGCCAAGATTATATATTAAGAAAATTCTATAAAAATATGAATGATAACAAAAATATCTTATTTTGTAATATAAAACTTTTTAAAATATGAAAATTAAAAAAACCTCTTCATAAGTTAATATTTTATTAATTTATTGAAAAAATAATAATTATAAATTTATCGATAAATTAAAATATCTATAAATTAAGAAAATTTCGTGGTCCCGATCTTATTAATTTATAGAGGTTTTACAGTAGTTCTTTCCAATTAAATAATCATATAAAAAACAAAAAATTTGTCAACAATCATAAAAAAATCATAAACTAATTATAATTTTTTAGGTTTCCACTGGTATTTTTTTAATAATCTATATATATTTTTGGAGACATTTATGAAATAAATCCTGAAGTTGACACTTATTTACGGGGATGCCATTGACATTTATTATCTAAAAATGAAAAATCAGAAAAAAAAAAATGCTAACGATAATTAAGAAAATATTTCCGTGGTTCAGTCGTTAAATGAGAAACAAATTATATGGCATATTCTCCATATATTCCGTGACATATTTGAGAAAGTAACATTGCTTAAATCAAATCATCATCCATGAAAATTAAAAAATCTTGCCTAATCTCATGCGGAGATTTTATTTTGGTACAACATATCTTTTATCTCTCTCGCATCTATATCCTTCTTCTGATAATCTGATTCATCATTATCATCTACAATGGAGATAAAACATGGCTTCATCACATTTCCAAAGGCTTATTGCAGTTTTTTATGGGTTACGCAGAGAACTCGAGGGCTTCAAGATTATTAACCGATAAGATATGAATGGCATCAGGTTAATAAAATTTTCTATTTTTATCTCATTTCTATTTTTTTTTTATAGCAATGATAGGTTAAGATTTTTCAAGTAATGTTCAATTTATTTTTACGTGCATAAGAACTCTGGTGAAAGTGAAGGGGATTCTCAATTTATGTTTTGATTGAGGTTAGGAATTTGATTCATTTCTCTACCCTATAAACTGATGATTTCTCTAGACAACACGAATTATGTATGTATTTGTCATTTTTTTGTGCTAAATTTGCAGGGTATATACATATATGTGTGCGTATTCACTGTCTCTTTTTTTTGTTTTTTTGTGAAACTTTGTGTTGGTATCTCAATAGATTATGGCTAGAAAAAACTTTGTGATTCTCTCTCGATATGGTGAAATCGAGATAAGGATGTGTGCCAAGATCACCATATCAACATTTGGGATTTTAAAGGTGTTTTCCTTTCTTTCTTTTTTTGGCAGGATTGTTATTGGAATCAAGTGCAAAAATGGGATTGTAATGGTTTGATTCTTCCTCTTTGCTACTTTTGATTTTTTTAATCATACTTTATGAATGATGAATCATGCAACACCCTTTTAAAGGGATACCTAGAGTATGGAAAACAAGTGCAAGAAGAGAGAATTTATGATCTGGTGAGAAAATACGCTAGCGTTCATAGTAAAGCTTGACTATATTCTGACTTCCTGAGCTTTTTGAGTGGAACGTGGTTCTGAAAAACGTTTGCTTTGTTGTTGAGGCTTTACTAATTTGGATACTATGCACATGTTTCTGTTTTGGATACTATGCATGATTCCACACGTCATACTATGCACAACACGTCTATCGACTACTAACCCAAGGTGAGCGTTGTTGTTTGTGTTGTTTATAATCTATGTTCAGTTCTTGCTTCAGAACTTTTAAGCTCTCATATAGTTGATGAACACTTAAATTGCTGCTAAGAGATACATATATAATAAGTAATAGCTAGCAGTTAGAGGTAATATAAAAAGTGGGTTATTGTCTAATCTTACAACCCACATAGAGACTAATGTTAGAGTAATAGAACACGAAATTACTAATTATGTATTCTTATAGTGATTTATGTCATTCTATTTAACTATAGGGTAAGAGCAAAAAAAGTAAAACTATTCTTTGCCAACTCAATTAACTATGTTGTCTCTCCATTCATTGGTATCCTGCTGACTACATTTGTTCACTACTTCTAACTGGTGCGTCTTACTCTTGGAAATTGACAGATTGGGAACAGAAATTTTGCGGTGCACCACACTGTTGGAGAATGCCACAATTTTTAGTATCCCTCTGGCTTTTGGAGGGATATTTCAAAATGAAGAACTGACGTGAACGGGTAGGCGTCACAGTTTCCGTCATAAGCTAACAATTAACATAACTTTTTTTGTCTAATACAATTAATACTACTGCGATAGATTATTTGTTTTATTGACTTTAGTTACGCTGACGTAATTATATTGAACACTAAATGATTTAGGTTACCATGTAAAATATATTAAAAGAAGTATTAGTCAAATATATAGTTTATTTACTAAACAAATTATATTATTCTTTTCTTTAAAAAAATAGTCACGCGGTATTAAAAAATAGTATAAGGCGGGTGAAAATCTAGTTGTGTTTGATAATTCTAAAGTACTCCAAAGCCATAACCAAAATTTTGAAAACCCATAGGACCATAAGCATATATTAACATGCTCGTTTGTTTTGAAAGAAAGAAAAAAAAAATCAGATAAAAATTAGCTGCCTTCGGCTTCACTGCTCTCTCTAGATCTTTCGTTATTTCGCAACGTTCAAAAACTCTCCTCCTCTTCCTCCCCACAAGTAACGGTCAGCGAAAATTTGAAATTTCAAAATTCAATTCCTGTTAGGGTTTTACATTATCGCGATGGAGAGATGACACCTTCTTCTTATGAATTATGATTCTTCTCTCCGCTCAATTGAATTACTACATGGCGTCTCTGATTCGTTTGGGTTCAGTCCAATTCGGGATTTGATCTTGGGGTCGATGATGATGATGATTGATTGTGAGGATTTAAGAATTTTCTATTGGTTTGAATCCAAATCGTGTTATAGTCATCACCAAATCGAAGAAGGTGCGATCGTGATCTCTCTCTCTCTCTCTTCTTTTTGAGTTGTTGATTGGTGTGTATGTTGATTTGGGAATCTAGGGTTTTGATTTCGGAATTTGCTTTCCAATTAGGTGTAATCGCGTATGGGTTTTTCAAATTTGGTTATCGGAGAGTTTTAATGTTCTGAAACTGTGGAAACAGAGTCGACATGTTTTTTTTTTAATATGTATCGTAATCGCATAATCAGTTGTGGCGTCATGATCAGTCTTACTCTTATCAATGTCTTTGTTTATATGTGATTCTGTGGATACTGATTTGGAAAAAATTGGTCAAAATTGTTATATTTTATGCAACAATATGCATTGTTTTATGTCCTCCGAGCTCTGATCAGTTTTGCGGCCACATATTATTCAGCAATTTGGAGATGAGAACAACTAAGTTTTTTTTCCTTGGCATTGATTTTGTGCATTCATTCTATTGTTTGTGTGTTGTGTTGTGTGTTTTCAGGTGCAGTAATTTTTTAAGTGAAGCTGTAAGCAAAAGCAAATGAAGGGTTGTGTCTCCTGCATCAATGCAAATATCTTTGGGGTCCAGAGAACATAAATTTCGAAGGTGATTTTGTTTGTTCCTAAGAGCATATAAAAAGGTCAGGTATCTCTCTCCCTCTATTCCCTCTATTCCCTCATGTCTATTTTTTGTCATGAATAGGTTCTCTGGATCATCTCAAAAAGTTTTACGCATTTGGTTACTCACACTATCTGACAACATACACGAAAAAAAAACACAATCTGATTACACACACTTTCACAGACACGAAACACACACAAAAATGAAAACATACACGTTCACAGACACAATATAACACAATGCACTCAAAACTCAAAACACACCCAAAGACAACAAAACTCAAACAATACAAAAAAAAAAGGAAAAAAGTCACATCACACAGCAACAAAACTCTAAACACACTCAAACGCAACATAAGATTAATATATTTCTCTATTGGTACTTTGAGATTCTGTTGCCAAGTCAATTTCAGGTAAAGTATCTTTCTCTTCCCAGTTCTCTTTCTTTTCTTATTCTTTTACAACTTTTCATCATTT
Source organism: Camelina sativa (assembly GCF_030686135.1). Lineage (NCBI taxonomy): Eukaryota > Viridiplantae > Streptophyta > Magnoliopsida > Brassicales > Brassicaceae > Camelina > Camelina sativa. Next base: position 41,621,438 of record NC_141890.1, read on the forward strand.
TGTTAGTCACATTCAATTTTAGTATGTTTTGTTTGCAGTTTCGTACTTTGATGCCTATTCCCTACAAGCAGTGTCCTGCTTACGAATATTATTTAGATATCAGATATGTTTCTTTATGTGCTTCCATGTAAAGGGAAGCTCGGTGATGAATTGATGATTCAAAATCCAAGATGAAACTAGACTTGTAAGGTGGAGTTTCTCTGTTTTTTGCTCATTTACTTTTGCTTCATACTTTCTTATCAATACATACTTCACAAAGGACAAATCCAATCGTATTAACACGGTCTAAATTTCAGCTGTGACATTGTTTTCTTTGTCAAGATTAGCAAAGCAGTCGCAGCCCGGCTTGGATCAGAGTTAGTAAGATTTCCACTATAAGTTTCTTCATTAGCATTATTTTTGTGGTTTATTTAGTATTTAGTAACTACTATTAGAATGACTTTGTATCAGGATGGAGGACTCCTAAGCCGAAAATAACTACACTTAGGAAAGTGATTCAGTTGCTTCAGAAAAAAATCAAGGATCAGGTAGATAAATTATCTTCATCCCTTTTCAGAGTTTTTGTAGTTTTTATATCGTTTGTACTGCTAACATATTGGTTTTGTACCAAGATAGAGGATTCATAAGGGGTAAAGAATCAAATTGAAGATAGCCATTTAGCCTCCCCGAAAGAAGAAGGTCAGGTAGATAAGCACACATTAATACAATGATTTTTCTGGAAATATTTAATTAACTTGCATAACTAATAAAATATATCATATTAGATCTCGATTTGCAAGGTACAATACTGACGAAGCCATGGATCAGAATCTTGTAGTTGGAGAGTCTTTGCATATGAGACAATCAAAACATATTCTTCAGTGCTAATGTGACTAAATTTCTTCATCTCCTCTTATACCACATGGCATTCTCTTTTCAGTACATTTATTAGCATTCCATAGAGTTTCATATTAGCTACATGTTTTTTACATATATAGTTTCATATTGTTTCACTGGCCTTTAGTGTGTTATTTTCTTATAGTGTCATTAGTAACAAGAAGCCATTTTACGAAAATTATTTAGATACAAAAACAGGCTAATAAATATTTGGAATCCATTGTTATATATTTGTATTTGCTTTTATCTAATGATGTTTTTTACATATATAGTTTCATATTTGGTTCACTGGTCTCTAGTGTGTTATTTTTTTAGTGCCATTAGTAACAAAAAGCCATTTTAGTATTTTACGAAGTCTGGAAGGATAAAAGATGTAAGGCTAAAGTTTCTTGTAAGTATATATTTGTATTTGCTTTTAATTAATGATGTTTTTTACATGTATAGTTTCCATATTGCTTCACTGGTCTCCACTCTCCAGTGTGTTATTTTTTAGTGCCATTAGTAACAAAAAAGCCATTCTTTGAAGTCTACAGGGACAGAAGATATAAGGTTAAGCTTAATTTTCTTGTAAGTGAATCCCTTGCCATTATCAGTTGGATTCTTTATAAAAGTAAAAAAGATTAGCAAGCAATCAAGTTTGATTTTGTGGTTTGTGTGTTGTACTTTCCGGTGCAGCTTTCAAGTGAAGTCTTGGCTCAGTAAAGAAAAGAAAAATGAGGGGTCGTGTCTCCTGCTTCATGCAGTTTTGTGCTCCAAAAGAACCAAAATTCAGAAGGTGATTTTGTAGCTAAGAGCATATGAGAGGTCAGATATCTCTCCCTCTATTTTCATGTTTGTTTGTGTCATGCATAGGTCCTGTCGACAGGTTATTGGACAAACAAAACACAGCACACCACAAAACTAGCACAAAAGGGGACTTCACGATAAGTAACTTCCTTTATTGGTAAGAACTTTGAGACTATATATGCTGCCAAGTAAGTTTCAGGTGAAGTATCTTTCTCTTCCCATTTCTCTTTCTTTTCTTATTCTCTTACAACTTTTCATCATTTTGTTGGTCACAGTGAATTAAACTAAGTACTTTTTATGCTACTCTAAAAGTGAAATTCAAGCCACTACAAGCGAAATCGTGTCCTGCATACTTTTTATGCTACTCTAAGGTGAAGTTTTTCGATTTCTTCTCATTCACTTTTGCTTTATACACATATTCTTATTAATCGATACTTCAAAAAGGAAAAAACCTATCGTAAAAACTTTCTTTATCTACATGTTTTCAATATATCGCCTATGGACATTGCTTCTTTATCAAGATTAATAGAAACAACAAGAGCAAAGCAGGCGAATACTGGCTTGGATCAGACTTAGTAAGATTTCCACTATAAGTTTGTTCATTAGCATTATTTTGTGGTTTATTTAGTATCTAGTAACTGCTATTAGAATGGCTTTGTATCAGGATGGAGGACTTTTAAGCTGGAAATAATTAAACTTAGGAAAGTGATTCAGTCACCTCGGGAAAAGGAAGGGTAAGGTAGATAAACTATCTTCATCCCTTTTCAGAGTTTCTGTAGTTTTCTTATGGTCTTGTGTACTGCTAACGTAATGATTTTGTACCAAGATAGTGGATTCTTATCCGGAAACGAACCAAATTTAAGAAAACCATTCAGTCTTCCCGAGAAAAGAAGAGGTAATCATTATGTGTTTTTTATTTGTCAATGTTTTCTTTCTCAGTTTTGAAGTGAACTTTCTCATTTACTTTTTCTTTATACAAAACGCTTATAAATACATACTTTGCAAAGGAGAAAATTAACACAAAAATAATTGGTTTCAATCATCATACTTTGTAAACGTTTTTCAGTATCACTATATGAAAATTTGGTTTTTCAGCTATGGTTATAAGTAGTCAAATCTAGGCTTGGATCAGCTCAAGTAAGATTTCCAGTAAAGTACATTTGTGTTAATTTGTACTTTTATTTTATGGTCTTGCGTCTTTTCTCAGTTTATTTGTAACAGATATGATTTTGTATCAAGATATCCTGGCAAGACTAGAAGAAAAAAAACAATCGAGGTAACAATCGAATCTCGCATTAGAGTAGACTCTGCACAATACGTCGTAAGTTTCTTTTCTTCCTATACATTTCAGTAGTTTTATTTTATTGTTCCGTATTTTCAGTTAGATAATTAGTGTCCTGATCACTTTGCTTTATATAATTTCACTGCTAACAGAATAGTTTTCTTTGAGGATTTTCAGGCTGAGAAACATGACTTCAAGAAGAGATATTTATAGAACTGCCAATGAGGAGGAAATGAAAGGTTTGGTAAACAAATAAACTCTTCTAGTCTTTCTTCTCGTGTTTCTTGCTTCATGCATATATTTTGAGAAATCAACAAACAAACTCATGTCTTTTACCTTATGCACAGGTCTTTGCCTCTAAGCTACACAAAGGGCGAGATAACTCTCTTATTTATAAGTCGTTTTGGTTGCCCACACTCGATCACAATTAAAATCAACTTGAAGCACAAAAACGAAACAAACTCAAATACAACATAAGGAACGAGCATGAAAATTGAAAACACACACACACACACCCACAACAAACTAAATAAATGACAACGACGTGTGAGTTTCTAAAACCAGTCCCATACAAGGTAGAGTAGTAAGACGTTGTAAAACCAATAAACATTCTTTAACAATAAAATTATGTTATATAGCTTTATAAAATCGCCTAGACCGCTTTAATCGCATCGGCTCCGACGCAATATTGTATTTTAATTTTATTGTGTACGTACTTTGCTTCTTGTTAATGATTAATTATGGATGTATGTAATGTTCAAATTAATAATGTACAATAAAATATTAATATTTGTGTAGCTTTATAGATAAGTTGATTGATGTTAATACATACTATTTTTTGTTTTTGAATATTAGTAATTTTTATAATCATTTCTGTTCTTTTTTTGGCAGCATTAAAAATATATTTACGCTAAACATATGTTGTTTGCGACAATATGTGAGATTTCCAATTAATTCCCTCACCTAAATTTTTATATTTTATCAAGCCCCAACCACACCAAAGGTTACTAGCAAGACCAGGTTGGTGTTGGTAGAAATCAGCGTCGATCCATAAAATTCACTAGTGGCAAATCATAATCAATATAACTATAAGTAATATGGAAATATCGTCGTGAAGAATGAAACTACTTAAAGTATCTAGACTTGTGTGTTAGGCTGTTAGCACAGCCTTAGAATGAAACTGATACTTCGTAATTAAACAAGCTTTAGTTATTCTTTATTGTGTGTCGTACAGGTTCCGATCCATTTGAAGTTGTCCTTTCAAGATACGGACTCTTAGGTAGTTTACCTCTAGTTTAAGAGCGGCCAAATAAGTTTTTAAACTTGGTAAAGTCAAACTAAAAATTAAATTTGGTATCTATAATGGTTTGAGACGATAAGTTTTCGAGCTAGATCGCTATGCTTTGACGCAGATCTCAATCTATGTACTTTATCCTACGAAGTACGAACAAACTCCCATAAAAAAAAATATGATAAATATTGTAGTAAGTCGATATAGTGAAGATGAGAACAAAGTAAAAGGGAACTTCGAGTAGCTTCTATTTATGGAAAATCCAAAACAGAAACAATGAGATGTGTGATGCAAAAGCGGCAAGTCATTGGAAATAAGGCTTGCCCCTTGGTTTCCATTTAGGGACTGGACGGTGGCTTTGCAGCAGCTTAGAAAACTCCCATACGACCACGTGGATTACATGTGTTTTTTTCTAAAGATAATTTTCTCATTTTCCCACCTCAGTTTTAATGATTCTCCTTTTTGTGATTTTTGAAATTGTTGACTGTATCTGTCTATCTGAAATGAGTAAACATGAAAAACTGATTTACCAAGAAAAACACAGAATTTGTATAGACGAGATATAAATTTGTTGACAATGTTTCCGTGCTTATAATATAATGTTTAGTACGGAGTATATTCGTTTTATAATAGTATCATTTTTAATTTTCAATAAGATTTTTAACTAATATCTAATTTGTTTTTATTTTATTTTCTTTGTTATTTTCGATTAAATTTTATGAGTAGATATACTGTTTTGAGTGCCAGAGAATCTTCAGAAAACAACTCATTGGTGTTTCCATGCTTCAACACATTTTTTTTTCTTTTGCAGGAAATTTGGATTTATACAAAATTATTTTCACAAAAATTTTATACTAGAAAGAGGGATAATTATTTTCCAAAAAAAATCTGACTTCAAAGACAGTTGTAAACCTTGATCATAGATGTCTTAATTATTGAGTATTTGAATAATCATTACATGGTTTTATACTGTATATTATAAAAACAAATCTAATCTGTTGGCATAAAATATATCTATCTCGCCGTTTTTCTTCCTTTGTAGGAAACCAAATAAAGAATAAAGGCATATGGCCCTGATAGACTAAACTGGCATACTATGCTACGTGTTTAATTGGGACTAGTCGCTCAACCTGAGGAATCGAGAAGTTGTAGTTGATCACTATGTGACATGTGTTGCACCGAAAAGAGAGTGACTAGTGACGATTGAGGATTCGTCAACCTTTCTCCCCGACGATATCTCCAACTTTATGGATTATCCCATGATTTGGTTTAAGTAATATTTTTCAGGGTTTATTTATAGAAAATATCCCTTGAGATCTGGAACGCTCAGAACCATATTTTAATATAGTAAAATTGTTTTCATAATATGGTGTTCAAAAATTAAATCTTGTAATTTGTTACATGCATAGTCATTGTTTTGACATCAAAATTCTCAAACAGAAAGAAAAAGGAAACAATGATACTTTAACAAAAAAAAAAGGAAACAATGATATATTACAGCTATGATGATTTTAATATATGTTCTCTATCTAATTGCACTCTGAATTTTGGTTTAGTTAGGTGATTAAAAGAAAATTAATGTTATAGTAGTGAACTAACCTAGTTTAAATTAGCAAAGCCTTAAATTACCTTTGAGTGAAATAAAGTTGTTCACTACTCTAACAATAATATGTTCACTAAGAAAATATCCCTTCCAGATTTGGAACGTGTTGTTTTCTTAATTTAAAAATTGCTTTCAAAAAGATGGTTTGCAAAAATGAATTCTCTTCTTAATATTGTTACATGCATTTTCATTGTTTGGTATATGAGTTTTTCATTATTATTTTTGATTAATTTAGTTAAGAACCAATCTGATCTTGTAGTTCACATAGATTGAGACTTTTGAAACATTAGTTCTGGCTCATAGGTTCAAGTAAGAGAACGATAAGGAGAAGGTGAAAGAAGCTAATAAAGAGCCTAAAGATCGAGCATCATGCATCATCTTCAAAACCAATGAAAAAAAAAAAAAAACTCAAAACCGGATGCGTTTTAACATTAAAACGAAGGCGGTTTCCACGTGGACAACAACTTAACACCTGAGCCTAACACGCGAATACGTCGAGACCCCGACGCGTGTTCTGTCTTCCTCGTAAGCTTCTTATGTTCGAAGTGGAGTTCTCTCTTTTTCTCTCGTGCCTATGTATATAAAGCGGTCCTCACTTTGATCCACCGAGTCGAATGTTGAAAAGATGACTGAAATCTACAGAACAATTTCAACCGGACGTGGAGACGACGTTTCGCCGACTAAATGCCGTGAACGCCGTCGCCGGAGAATTGAGATGCGGAGGCAAGCGGCTGTATTCGGCGATCCTAGCTCGTCTTCTTCAACGAGTAGGAATCGTGATCGGACGGACATGGATGTTTACTCAAGTTTTGACGTTCCATTAAAGAAACAAGCTCGGAGGACGACGGAGGTCGGTGGTCTTCCGACGGATATCGGAGGTTTCTTCACGTCTCCGGCTCCTTCTTCCCACCATAAATCGGAAACGCCGGTGACGTGGAAGGGAGAAGAAACAGAGGATGAGCCGTTGTACGGTATAGTTTCGGTTATGGGAAGATCTCGTAAGATGGAAGATTCGGTTACTGTTAAACCGAATTTATGTAAACCGGAAATTAACCGGAATAGACCGGTTCATTTCTTCGCTGTCTACGATGGGCATGGCGGTTCTCAGGTAAGCGAAAAGGAAAATAGTATTATATGTACTAGGGGTGTTTTGGTTATTTGATATTAAGAGGCTGATGTGATGCATGTGTATGGGCAGGTGTCAACATTGTGCGGCACGACGATGCACACGTTAGTTAAAGAGGAGCTAGAGCAAAAGGAGGAAGGAGAAGAAGGAAGCGAGAACGATGTCGTGGAGAAAGTATGGCGGGGAGTGATGAAGAGGAGTTTCAAGAGGATGGATGAGATGGCAACGAGCACATGCGTGTGTGGGACTAGTGTGCCGTTGTGTAACTGCGATCCTAGGGAAGCTGCGATTTCGGGTTCTACCGCGGTTACCGCGGTTCTGACGCAAGATCATGTCATTGTAGCCAACACTGGTGACTCGCGTGTGGTGTTGTGTCGAAATGGAATGGCTATTCCTCTGAGTAACGATCACAAGGTGGTTTTCTTGTATTGTAGTACTACTCTGTTTGGAGAATATAGGAGTCTCTGTGTTTAAGTTGTTGAGTTTTATGCAGCCGGATAGACCAGACGAGCGTGCAAGGATCGAAGCAGCTGGTGGTCGAGTTTTAGTAGTCGATGGAGCTAGAGTTGAAGGAATTCTAGCCACGTCAAGGGCCATAGGTATATATTTCTCAATTCTTTGATTCTTGGTATATATAATTACTTTAATTTATCTTTGGGGGTCAAATGTTAACTATTAATTTTATATCTTCTATGTAAGGTTATATTTTAAAACAAAATTACTTGGACAAATTTATATTTGTAGCAATCTATAACACAGAAATAATTGAATCCTTCTACTAATTAAAATAAGAAATGTGTGGCCATTGAAACAAACTTCTCATTATCAAAAGAAGTGAAGTTTATTATATCTTCTTTGTTTCTTCTACTTTTTTCATTGTTGATCATTTTACCAATTTTTTTTTTTTTTTGGGTTTATATTAGACGAAACAGGAGGTTGACTCAAGTGTTAACTATAAATATTGTGTTGTGTAACGTACAATCAGGGGATAGGTATCTTAAACCAATTGTAGCATGGGAACCGGAAGTGACATTCATGAGAAGGGAATCTGGAGATGAATGCTTAATATTAGCGAGCGACGGGCTTTGGGATGTGCTCTCGAGTCAGCTAGCATGTGACATAGCTAGGTTTTGTCTCCGTGAAGAAGCTGCTTGCTCGGGACTAGATTTGAACAGAACGGCTGAAGAAGACGATGTTGGTGGAGAACAGAATCCTTCAAGGAGTGTGTTGGCTGCAACGTTGCTTACACGGTTGGCTTTGGGTCGACAAAGCAGTGACAATATAAGTGTGATTGTCATTGATCTCACGAAAAGTTCTTGACAGAAGTGTTTGGGTGGTTGTGGGATTTAATGGTTTATAGACTTATCGCCGAGGAATAAGATGTGGATATAGCGATGAGCCTTGATTAGTTTTAGGGTTTAGCGCTTGTCTCTTGTTTTTGTTATGGATTGGGGTAACTTGCCAATATATTAGCAACGGTGCATGTGAAAAGAAAAGAGAGTGGTTTGGGAGTGAGATATAAAGTTATTTGGTATTTTGGACATGGGCTACAAGGTTATTTAGTGGCTTGAGCAATAAAATGGGCTAATGTGTGTTGCTGTGTTTGTGCGACCACAATTTTGAGGTTACTCGAGGTTTACGTAATTAAGTGGTATGTATGTGTGTATTAAATAGGTAGGTAAAAAAAAACGTAGTACTTCGGTCAAAAAAAAAAAAAAAACGTAGTACTTGGTGTGCACTCACCCACCACACACAAAGTAGTACTTTGGTTTGGTCGTTTTTGTTCATTTGACGCCAGTTAAGGCGTCAATGTTTTGTTTGGTCTTTCAGAAGTACTGAAGTAACTATTATATACGTTGGTTTAACTTACTTCACAAAATGTATGAACTAACATAACGCATACAATTGATCATTAGAAATGGTGTCATATCGGAATTCCGAATTCACTTATGTGCAATCTAAGATGTAATAGTGTAAACTAGTATTTTAATATCTTTACACTAATTAATCCGGTTGAATCAAGCAGATTTTGAGCAACCAAACCAAACTAGTATCTTATAGGGCTTTTGGACCAAATTGTATTTCAACTTTTATAAAGAATATGTATATATATTTTATTGTGCAATTATAAAGAATATGTATATACAAAAGAAGAGAGAACAATTCAAAAAAAAAAACAAAAAGTAACTCTCACAGTTCGATGAACACAGTTCGAACAGACATAAACGAGTACCGAGTTTGGGGTCCTAATTGAAATGCAAGTTCAAGAATTAAGAAATGTCTTTGAAGTTAAAAAGCGTAAAGAGATGGAGAATGTTCCAATGAATAATTCCCATAATCTTTTTGTCCTTTTCTTTTTTGGGTCATTATCGTCTCAGTGTTTGTGTTTCACTTTTCTTTGAATCATAATTGTGTTTGTGGGCCTTTTAGCTTCTCCCTACGTCTTGTTTTAGTTTCCAAGATTTGGACCACTAAAGAAGAAGTGAGAATCAAGAATCTTCTTTTTGTAATTTGTTTAAAATTTTACTTAAAAACAAGAGTAAAGCAGATGATAAAATTTAAACTACCAAATCATAAATTCTACTACATTTCTCTTCCTACTTAATCAGGTTTAGTTCTTTTGCCCCCAAATTATTGATGATGTGAAGATTTGGGAAAAAAATTTTACCCTCTAATTCATATTATTATAAATGGTCTTGGATGCTGAATTTAGTAAGTGCTTTATTGGAATTCGTCAATTCTGAAATTAACATTAAAGTAGTAGAATGTCAAAAGAAAATCTAACTAATCACTTATGTGGTTTAATTAGCTACCTAACATAGTAACATGATATGGTTAAACTAACTCTCATTCAGGCAGATATTCTCAAAGTATATATTCTAGATTGTAAAAAAAACCTAATATATACTCTGTAAGATTTGACTATTAATTGCCCTAATATATACTCTGTAAGATTTGACTATTAATTGCATTTTGATTTTGATTTTTTTTTTTAACTACATTATTTTCTGTGGATTTTATTACTTAGTTCTCAATTCAGACTTACCAATTCTTCTTGATTTTTTTTTTTTAAATCAATATATAACAAAATGTAGAAAAATTTCCTACTACAAGACATTACTTGTGTTTCGTGCAAGTAGTTGTGCATAAATGGAAGTCAATAGCTTTGTTGATAAATTCGTGATTCTAGTGGAGTCTTCGGTTAAGCGAGGCAACTCAAGAGTATAGAGACTAGAGAGAGTCAAGGGAGTACTGAGTATTGTTTGAAGATTTTTTACATTTAAAAAAAAAAACTGTTTTAATCTTACTAATAAACTATACTGCCGTATAATTTTATCACATTAATTAATACCTCAAAATAATAAAAATAAACTAAATTTGAAAATATGTTAGTAACATACTACTATTCTTTTTAATAGTGTTTAGAAAACAATGGACTATTTTGTGAAACTTGTGTTCTATTTTATAAAACGGTGTTCTTTATTCAAAAAAAAAAAAAAATTACCAGACACAAATGCATATTTTATGAGTTCTCTCTTCCACATGAGTGGTAAATCTTTTATTGGTTTTTTTGGTTTTTTTTTTGTTAATTTGTTAGAATGATATCCCTCTATATCATCAAGAATGATGTTTTAAGATTTTTTTTTTATCACAAAAGATACATTTTTAGTATATTTAATGCATTTTTATTCTTAAAATTAAATAACTAATTAATATTTTTACTTTTATAATAAATAATTAAATATATACATGTATTTGAATCACAAATGTGAGAAAAGTATGAGTAAATGAATATTAAAAAGAATATAAAACAAAAGTAATTAATAATAATACAACATTTATTATTTTTTAATAAAAATCATCTGTTATGATAGAGGGAGTAGTAAATAATTAGATAAGCTAGTTAATGTTGTTGTTGCAAACTTTTTATTTAGTTTTTGTTGTACAGTTGGTTGTCTTTGCAAAAAAAAAATGTTTATGAAAGAAAATGGACAAAAATACTACTTTAATGTTCTTGATAAAACCCCTATCCATTCAAAATAAGCCATGTAGTTTATACTCTTCAACTAGGTGATACCCCGTGCTACAGCACGAAATTAAATATTTTGTTAATTACTTTTTTTGTAATTTGTATTTTTGTAATATAGTTTTTTATTTTGACTTATTTTCTTTGTTTATATAGTGTTTATTTGTATATTTGGGGTTATACAGTAAATTGGAAATCTTAATAGAGTAAGTACTTTATAGAATGTAGTTTTTCACGGAAACAACCGTAATATTGGGTAGTAGTTTTGTAAGAGAATAGACACTCTGCAATATCGTATAGTAGTTTTGTAAGAGGATAAACACACCACAATATCAGATAATAGTTTTGTAAGAGGATGAAATTTTCTTTATTTTGGTTTGTCGTCAAAAGAGGAAAAATTGCTTGTTAAATTTTAGTGTAAGATATTTCAATAGTTAGAAAACCATTGTATTTATAGTGAGATTAAGTATATTTAGGTTATCATTTAGAAGTAATATTTAATATATCAAATCTCAGCAAAATTGTAAAAAACTAATTTAATTTATAGTTTGATAAAAATACATGTTTTAACGGGTTTAACTTAAACTTTTTTTCTATTTTAAAACTTTTAAGAATAAAATATTAATATTACTTAAATATTTTCTAGACTTAAATTATATTATAATATTTCAAACTTTCGACGGAGTTCAAATATTTATAATAATTTAAACATTCTATAAAAATTTAAATATTTATAATCTCTTAAACTTTTTAAAAAACGTAAATATATTATAATATATTTACTTTTTAAAAGTTTAAATTTTTATAATATAGAACCAAACTAAACTGTTAAATTTGGATACCTGATAAATCAAGCTTCCTGCTCATTTGTACTCAAAACATATTCCAAAATATTTAGTTGATGTGGGATATACATTACACATTTTCTGTAAATTAGTTTACAACTTTACATATATAAAATTTCTGCGTTTTTTATTCTTTCTATCTATACTAATCATAATTAATTACTATAATTTCGTTAAGGAAATATTAAAAAATCTAAACTAAATGATGATTTGTTTTTATTTAATTGTATTAAGTTGATTTGTTGTTTCCGTAAATATCTCACAATATAAAAGCAAATCAAATAAGTTTACATATATATATATACAATTTCGTATTTAATCTATTGATTATTTTGGAAGCAACAAAGTCACAATCCATAAGTATTAAAGATTTCTCATTATTATTAATATTCGTAATAATTATAGGGATTAAGTATGATAGTAGTTAATATTTGATATTATTGAAGTCATTAAATAATCGGATACCAGTATCCTTATTTATAGGGATAATACCTATGTTTGGTTGTGTGAATAATTATTCTTGAATCAAACCAAATACACTATCTGAATATTATAATCTTGGATTACAAACGGATCTGCGAGTTTTATTTCTTCTATTACCGGGTTAAAGAGGATCCGCGTCCCGACCCGGTTCTAATTAAGTGGGCGATTAAGGGGTATAATGGTCATTTATTGAAATCGAAACTATAGGATAATTTAATTAAATTAAGTGATTCTCTAATCATTTTTAATGAAAAACGTATCAAAATAAAGTTACGGTCCAATTTGAGTTTAGTGGATACTTATGCCATAATAGTATAGATTATACGTTCGCCAATAACATAACCACATACAATAACTTAAACCACTAAATTAATGTTTGATAAAAATATAGTGTAATAAAAAAATATATGTGCTACAGAGTGTCAACTGTCAAACTTTAATTATAGTCTTTGCGTGATGTAATAAAAATATCATTAAATGTATGGAAAAGTCATTAACTACTATTGTCTTGTGTGACCACAAAACCAAAATGATTTTAGTAAACAGCTCATCTTCAAAGTTGTAATCACAACACTTCTCAATAAAAAAAAAATATACATTTTAATTTTCATTTTTTCTAATGCCGTCACGAACACTCCCGTCGCCGGCACCGGTAAATTCACCGTTCTCTTCCTCCGTCACACCTCACCATGATAGAACCACCACCACACGCATCATCATCATCTCACCATTTACAGTCGTAGGTTTCTCTCTCTTCATAACTCTCTCCCTCTGTTTCTGCAAATCCAAACGTAAACGCCGATCTCCCGCCGCCGTGACCTCCTCCTCTTCACCGCCGCAGAAACCCCCGTTACAAGAATTCTCTTACTCATCTCTCCGTAAAGCCACCGCCTTTTTCTCGCCGGAGAATCGTCTAGGTCAAGGCGGGTTCGGCTCTGTATTCCGTGGTACTCTGTCTCCATCCTCCGGTGGTAATGTCGCCGTTAAAGTAATGGACTCCGGTTCTCTTCAAGGAGAGAGAGAGTTTCAGAACGAGCTATTCTTCTCCGGTAAGATTGATTCACCTCATGTGGTTTCCGTAATCGGCTTCTCTCAAGATCGAAGACGACGCCGTTTGATTCTTCTATACGAGCTTATGGACAATGGGAACCTCCAAGACGCTCTGCTTCACCGTAGATCTCCTGAGCTTATGATATGGAAACAAAGGTTTCTTGTTGCGGTTGATATAGCTAAAGGGATTGAACATTTACATGGTTTGACTCCTTCTGTGATTCATGGTGATTTGAAACCTAGTAATGTGTTGTTGGATCGTTTCTTCTCTGCTAAGATATCTGACTTTGGTTTAGCTAGGTTGAAATCAGAACAAGTTGAGGTTGTAGTTGGATCTGAGAGTGATGAAGTTAAGTTAGAAGTAGAGGATTGTGGATCTGTAGTTGAGGAAGTTGAGAGTGTGGTTACTAATACTACTGGTTATGATGAGTCTAACTTTGGTTTTACTGATCAGTCTCCGGTTAGTGTTTATAAGGTTCCTCTTTCATCTCCTGAGACGGGACATTTACCTATGGCGTCTCCGGAGACTGCTGTTTCTGTTTCTCCGGAGATGGTGGATAAAGTTAGTGTCTTGGAGGTTGGTAATGTTGTTGGGAAGAGTAAAGATTGGTGGTGGAAGCAAGAAGGGAGTGGTGGAAGAGGGAAAGGGAAGGAATATGTGATGCAATGGATTGGTTCTGAGGTGAAGAAAGAGAGACCGAGTAGTGATTGGATTGCTGAGACGGCTGAAGAAGCAGGTAAGAAGGTTGAGAAGAAGAAGAGTAGTAAGAGGTTAGAGTGGTGGCTTTCGTTGGATGAAGAGAAGGAGAAGGAGAAGAAGAAGAAGAAGCGGATGGTGAGAGAGTGGTGGAAGGATGAGTACAGGAAAGAACTAGCTAAGAAAATGAAGAGGAAGAAGAAGAAGAAAACTTTGGAATCTGAGTTTTATAGTGATGATATGAGTGGGAGTGTGGATCAAAGGCGGCATGGGGATGAAGAGTTGTATAGGAAGAAGAGAAGAGGAGGTAGTAGTAGTAACAGTATAGGAAGTAGTATAGATTGGTGGTTAGATGGGCTAAGCGGTGAACAGTGGAAAGCACGGCGCAGAAACAGTCAAGATTCAGTTAAGAGTTGTGGAGTCAGTAGCACGCCGAGTATGAGAGGGACTATGTGCTACGTTGCTCCTGAGTGTTGCGGTAATAACATAGATGATGTGTCTGAGAAATGTGATGTGTATAGCTACGGAGTTTTGTTGTTAGTCCTGGTGTCAGGGCGGCGTCCGCTGGAAGTAACTGGACCTGCGTCTGAGATCATGCAGCGTGCGAATCTCATGTCGTGGGCGAGGAAGCTGGCGAGAAGAGGTAGACTTGGTGATCTTGTAGATATAAAGTTGCAGTCTTTGGACCAAGAACAAGCGATTTTGTGCATTAAGGTTGCTCTGCAGTGTCTGCAAAGATCCCCGGTTTCACGACCTTCAATGAAAGAGGTTTTAGAGATGCTTACAGGAACCATGAGCCCACCGGAGTTGCCAACAGAGTTCTCACCATCACCGCAGTCTCGATTCCCGCTCAAGACACGAAGGAAGCAGAATCGATAGAACAGTTTCTTTGGTGGTAGATGTGTCTGTTGGTTTAGAGTATTTATCATACAACACTGTCTTTGTTTAGTGATGTTTAGTGTTCGAGCAACTTGGCAACTTGATTTCTTCGCACTAACACTGTTTTGAGCTTGAAAAATCTAATTATAATTAATTGATGTACTTTAGTGATCTCTCTCATAAATTTATGCGGAATTTGTATAAATGGTAATAGCCATTTGCAGGCAATAATATATTGAGATTAATATGAGATTTGGAATAAAATATTACGGTGATTAATCTTACAAATCCAAAAAATGCCTAATCCTCGTGATTGGGCCTAACAGGAAATTCTTCAACTTAATATCTTTATAATTTCTTGCTAAATGGGTTACGTCATAAACTTGGTTTGGACTGGCCCTATAACTTGAATACCAATATACACTGGTTTAATTGGGCTTTGTTAAAGGTTATATAATTTCTAATGACTCCAAAGTTCAATAAAACTACATTAGGATTTAGGAGTTAGTTAGTGAGCATTTAAGAGTGAGAAAAGAAGGAAATGATGGTGAAAGCTAGGCCTGGGCATAAAATCCAAATCTGAAAATCCAAACTAAATCCGATTCGAAAAAGTCGGATTAAAACCGAACCAATATTGAGGAAATAACCGATCGGTTTTTGTTTTAATTACTTTTTGATATCGGATAATATCCGATCCGATATCCAATAGAGATATTAGAATATAACCGAAAATATAAGAAACGGCTTGATAAAGATAAATATACACGTAACTATATGCAATATGCATGAACTAAAGATAAAGATATACACACCTAACTATATACGATAAATATGAGTCGTAAATACTCTTATATCTACGTTATGGTTTACTTTGGTTTTGATTTTTTTGCATTGACACAGACTTAGGACTAACTTTGGATGTTAGTACGTCGCACTTTTATGTATTAGTATAGTTTTATGTTAGTTTGAACTTTGAACTTGTCATTTGCTTCATTCTGTTTTTTCAAATACTCAATTAGTATGGGTTTTTTGGATACAATCGGATTAAGAAGTTTGAATAAAACCTTATCCAATAAATTTTTGTTTGATTTTGGTTATGAACAATATATCTAAACCGATCCGAACTCTGAATTATCCGAACCAAAACCAATCCAAATTTTATAAATACCCGAATAGATGTTAGAGCAAATATCCAAAAAAATCTGAAATTCAAAATATCCGAACGTCCGGACCTAAAGCCACTGAAAGGCCTCAAAACACATCAAGACTTCATTCTAACAAGTAAACATCACTAGTTTTTTTTTGTGTGCAAAAATTACTAGTTTTAAATCTACAACTTTAAAAAGGATATGAGAAAAAGCTTCATTCCATGTAAGTATAATTTTATTTTTATTAAGATTTTAGTTATGATTTAAAGATTAAAACTATCTGACAATTACCAATACGATCTATAATTTCATTTAAAGAAATGTAGCATGTTGTGCTGGTAAAAGCGTATACCGATGTTGTAGTATTGGTAAAAACGTTTCTGTCCAGAAATTTTGTCAACCACCAAAAAAAAATCACAAAAGAAAAGTATTGCGTGAAGAAAATTTCACTATCATTATTTTTATTACCCACCGTTATTTTTTTTTTAAATATTGTTTTTCAAATGTTTTTTATAACATCCGCGAACTGAAATCTCGGTTTAGAGGATGCATCGGTCGATGCAAGGCCAGTTATGTACGGACGGGTTTAAGTTAAGTGTTGCGTTTTGGGTTAGAGAAAATCCTTAACACGAGTTTCTGTCTCATTAGTCGTTTTTAGCCACTTTTGAAAGAAAGAAAAGAGAGAAAAGGTGTTCCTAAGTGTTCTTGAGTGTTCCTGAGGAGTTTGGGAGATTGGAAGTTGTTCATGTAGAGATCTGTAGCTGGGATCGTTGTAGGAGCTTCCTAGAAGTGTTTTCTTGCTTGTTTGAGGTTCAGAATCGTCTTGGCAAAGGTAAGTCCACGACCATGCCTTATCTAAGCTGGAGATTTCTCTGATCTACTTGATTATGTGTTGTTAGGCTTGTTAGTATGTTACATAGGACATTGGGAAGCTTTCTTGTGGCTTAGGATCGAGTTTTGTGGTTGTAGGAACGAAGATCCGACGAGAAGCTTCGGGGAAAAACGATGCTCGGCATGTGCGTCGGTCGATGCACTTTGTGCGTCGGTCGATGCAAATGCAAGGACAGCGCGTTAAAACTAGGGTTTTCGTCGGTCGATGCAGTGTGCGTGTCGGTCGATGCAAGCTTTGTGTCGGTCGATGCAACCCCAATCGGTGACGGTCGATGCATGGTTGGTGTCGGTCGATGCAGAGTCCTGGTTTGTTATTGATGTTTGTTAATTGTTGATTGATGGTTAGAGATGTCTCTATTGCTTGTGTGTATAGCCCAATAGATGAGAGGATTGTCTTACTGAGTGTTTATTAAATACTCATGCATTGCAATTTGTATTTGTGGTGCAAGTAAAGGCAAAGTGTGATCGTGGAATCAAGGCAATGAAGAGGAGGATGTTCTAGGGAGTCGCTTGGATGTTGTCTGGCTTGCTAGGTTGCTAGAGTTGAGTCCTAGAATGTTGTTTAAGATTGCTGGTTCTCTGGTTTATGTTGATTGGAATTATTACTGGTTATTATTTATTGATTATTGGATTATTGGATATTTATTGGTATTGTGATTTCCGCTGTTTGGTGTGTTTGTGGTTAGGTGTCTAGTGGGTATGAGACCACTAGCTGTAGAGTATTTATTTATTTATTATTATTATTATTATTATTAAAAAAAAACGGGTCGGGTCATTTCAGTTTGGTATCAGAGCCCTTATGGTTCTAGATTTGGGTTCACTAGGCTTTGTGCTGTAGATGTTGGGAATGCATGTCTTGATTGATTATGTGAGTTAGTCAATTGTGTGTGGCATGGAATCCTAGAACATCCTCTTCGAGCCTATTGTGTGATTTCAAGGTGAGTTTATGTTTTTGTGTTATGTATAGTTGCGTGCTTAGCCTTTTTGTTCATGGTAGTGCAGATAGTTAGAGAGGATGCTGTTGCTGGTCGTGGTCGTGGACGCGGACGTGGTCGTGGACGCGGACATGGTCGTGGTAGGGGCAAAGTCCCAATGGTAAGTGAGACTGCGCACCAAAGTGTGAATGTTGAGGGTGTTGGTGAGTCGCAGGGTGTCCAGGAGGATTCCATGAGTGTGGCCGGAGGGGGCGGTGTTGATGCTCCAGTGGCCGGTGATGTTAGGGTTCTGGGTGTGGGTCCCAGTGGTGTAACCTAGGAAATCTCATCATCAAGGAGGTTCTAGCAAGGGCGGCAGGCCTACGTAGGGAACCAAGAGGAACTGGGAGGCTACGCAAAGGCCGAGTGGTGCAGGATGCTTTGGTTGTGGGAGCATGGATCACAAGGTAGCTAGCTATCCCTAGAGGAGTGCTCTGACGACAGCGGTTCATGTGTGCTATCATTGCAGGGAGCCGGGACACATCAGGCCCAAGTGTCCCAAGTTCCAGCCGATGGCGGTGGCAGCCTTGCAGTAGGTAGTGCAGCCAGGAGTGCAGCAGGTGGCATAGATTAAGCAGGCGCCATGGGTTTACACGACTGCAGAGATTGGTGGAACCAGTGCTGCGGCAATCACATGTATAATTTCTGGTACTTAAACTTTGCGTATTTCAGTAGTTTCAAATTTTATATTTTTCCCGTGATAAAGTGTTAGGTTCTCAAGACATGGGGTTTGTGTAGGGATCTTGTTGGTGGGCGGGTTTAAGTCTCATGTTATGTTTGATTCTGGAGCTTCTTATAGCTTCATTACTCTGGAGTGTGCAGAGAGTGCTGATATAAGGGGAGATCCCGGAGAGCGTACAAGAGTTGTCAGAGTTGCGGGAGGCAAATTTCTGAGGGTCATTGGACGAGCTAGGGGAATTGATATTCAGATCGCAGGAGATTTGTGGCCAGCGGATTTGCTTATCAGTCCAGTGGAGTTGTATGACGTTATCTTGGGGATGGATTGGTTGCATCGGCATATGGTTCATCTTGATTGTCATCAGGGTAGAGCGGAGTTTGAGCGTCAAGGAGGGAAGTTGGTTTTTCAGGGTATTAGACCGACTTTGGAGAGTCTCGTGATCTCGACCATGCAGGCTGGGAAGATGATCGAGAAGGGCCTTGAGGCTTATTTGGTTGCTATATCTATGTCAAAGTCAGTAGGGCAGTCTACGGTTAGCGGTATTCAGGTTGTAGGAGTTTGAGGATGTGTTCCAGTCGTTGCAGGGGTTACCACCTTCTCGGTTTGATCCTTTTACGATTGAACTGGAACCGGGGACGACACCATTATCCAAGGCTCCTTACAAGATGGCTCCAGCAGAGATGGCAGAGCTGAAGAAGCAGTTGGAGGATCTGTTGAAGAAATGATTCATCCGTACTAGTGTATCACTGTGGGGAGCGTTGGTGTTATTCGTTAAGAAGAAGGATGGAAGTTTCCGTTTGTGCATTGACTATAGAGGTTTGAACCGGGTCACTGTGAAGAACAAGTATCCTCTTCCTAGGATCGATGAGTTGTTGGATCAGTTGAGGGGTGCTACTTGGTTCTCAAAGGTAGATCTGGCGTCGGGTTATCATCAGATCCCGATAGATGAGGCAAATGTGAGGAAGACTGCATTCAGGACGAGGTATGGGCATTATGAGTTCGTGGTGATGCCTTTTGGGTTGACTAACGCGCCATCAGCGTTTATGAGATTGATGAACAACGTGTTTCAGGAGTTTCTGGACGTGTCTGTCATCATTTTCATCGACGATATCCTGGTATATTCTAAGAGTCCTGAAGAAGATGCAATGCATTTGAGGGCAGTTTTGGAGAAGTAACGGGAGCAGAGATTGTTTGCTAAGTTGAGCAAGTGCTGTTTTTGGGAGCTTGAGATAGGTTTTCTGGATCATATTGTTTCTGCAGAGGGGGTTTCTATAGATCCGGAGAAGATTCAGGCTATCAAGGATTGGCCTAAACCGCATAATGCCACAGAAATCAAGAGTTTCCTTGGTTTGGCAGGTTACTACAGGAGGTTTGTGAAGGGGTTTGCAAGCAGAGCACGTCCTATGACTAAGTTGACAAGGAAGGATGTTCCTTTTGTTTGGTCACAGGAGTGTAAGGAAGGCTTTACAAGCCTGAAGGAGATGTTGACTACTACGCCAGTGTTGGCTTTGCCTGAGCAGGGAGAACCCTATGTGGTTTATACTGATGCATCAAGAGTTGGTTTGGGGTGTGTGTTGATGCAGCATGGGAAGGTGATTGCCTATGCTTTGCGGCAGTTGTGGAAGCATAAGGGCAACTATCCTACTCATGATTTGGAGATGGCTGCTGTAGTTTTTGCCCTGAAGATTTGGAGGTCTTATCTTTATGGTGCAAAGGTACATGTGTTTACAGATCATAAGAGTCTGAAGTATATATTCACTCAGCCTGAAGTATATATTCACTCAGCCTGAAGTATATATTCACTCAGCCTGAGCTAAATTTGAGATAGAGGCGGTGGATTGAGCTTGTGGCAGATTATGATTTGGAGATAGCTTATCACCCTGGTAAGGCTAACTTGGTTGCAGATGCTCTGAGTCGGAAGAGGGTAGCTTCGGCTCAGGAGAAGGATATGGAGTCTGTGGTAGGAGAGATCACTGCGTTGAGTTTGTGTGTTGTTACACATGAGTCATTGGGTTTGGCGGCAGCTGATAGAGCAGATCTGTTGAGCAGAGTATCAGGTATCAGTTAATGGTACTATCTTGGTACACGACCGGATTTGTTTGCCCTAAGATGAGGAGTTGAGGCAGGAAATCCTGAGAAAGGCTAATGCCAGCAATTTTTCTATTTATCCAGTAGCGACTAAAATGTACCGTGATCTCAATAAGTACTATCATTAGGTCGGGATGAAGAAGGATGTAGCTAGTTGGGTCGTGAGGTGTGATGTGTCTCAGCTAGTGAAGGCTGAGCATCAGGTCCCAGGAGGGTTACTGAGGAGTCTTCCCATTCCAGAGTGGAAGTGGGATATGATTATTATGGACTTCGTGGTGGGTTTGCCAGTGTCCAGGACGTCTGATGCTATTTGGGTCATTGTGGACCGGTTGACTAAGTCGGCACATTTTGTGGCTATTAAGAAGACTGATGGAGCAGCGGTCTTGGCTAAGACGTATGTGAAGGAGATAGTTAGGTTGCATGGGGTGTCAGCGAGCATTGTGTCTGATAAGGATTCCAGAGATGGGCACTAAGGTGCATTTGAGTACAACTTATCATCCCCAGACGCTGGAGAATTTGCTGAGGATGTGTGTGTTGGATTGGGGAGGCCATTGGGCAGATCATTTGAGCTTGGTAGAGTTTGCTTCCAACAACAGTTACCAAGCGAGTATTGGGATGGCTCCTTATGAGGCTTTGCATGGGAGGTCGTGTCGTACACCATTATGCTGGACTCAGGTGGGGGAGAGGAGCATGTACAGTGCTAGTTATGTTCAGGAAACCTCAGAGAAGATTTGGGTTCTCAAGCTGAACATGAAAGAAGCTCAGGACCGGCAAAGGAGTTATGCCTATAGGAGGAGGAGAGATCTTTAGTTTCAGGTAGGAGACAAAGTGTACCTCAAGATGGTCATTGACTGGGACTAAGTTGAGTCCAAGCTATATGGGTCCGTTCAGAGTGATTGAACAGGTGGGACCGACGGCATATAGACTGGAGTTACCTGAGGTTATGCTTGTTTTCCACAAGGTTTTCCATGTGTCTATGTTGAGGAAGTGTCTTCGTGAGGATGATCAGTTGTTAGCTAAGATTCCTGAGGATCTTCAGCCTAACATGACTTTGGAAGGGAGACCAGTGAGGGTTCTCGAGAGGAAGATCAAGGAACTTCGGAAGAAGAAGGTTCCTTTGATGAGAGTCCTTTGGGACTGTGATGGTGTTGAGGAGAAGACTTGGGAGCCATAGTCGAGGATGAAGGCAAGGTTCAAGAAGTGGTTCGAGAAGCAGGTCGCGACTTGAACTTGTCTAGCATGGTTCCAGTTGTAGTCCGTGGCTGGAGCGGGAATGGAGTATTCCAACCCATCTCTCTTGTTTACTTGGTCGCTTAGTGGTGGTTGGTTGTACGACTAAGTAACAAGATGAGGTGGTATTCGGGATATGAAGTTCCGCGAAGCCGGTATCGAAAAAGGAAAGTTTCCTGAAATGAAATTTCCAAGAGTGGAAAGTTTCCAAAATTGGAAAGTTCTAATAATGGTAAGTTTTTTGTGAGTTAGAATTTGACTATTTTTAGTGGTTGTGGGCTTTGTAGGGGCTTGTGTGGCTTTTGTGGCGGACTTTTGAGTCATGGTGCCCATGTGTGGCGGTCTTTGGAGACATTGTTTGGCCTTTGTGGCGGACTGTTTAGCCAATAGTGTGGCCTTTGTGGCGGGCTGTTTAGCCAATGTGCCTGTTTAGGCGGTCCTTCGGGATGTATGGTCTTCGTGACGGTCCTTCGGGACGTGTGGTCTATTGAGGCGATCCTTTGGGATGTATGGTCTTCGTAACAGTCCTTCGGGACAAGTGGTCTTCTTGACGGTCCTTCGAGACAAGTGGTCTTTGTGACGGTCTTTCGGAACGAGTGGTCTTCGTGATGGTCCTTCAGGACAAGTGGTCTTTGTGACGGTCCGGTTGAGGACATTTGTTTGGCCTTCATGGCGGTCCTGTTTAGGACATTTGTTTGGCCTTGGTGGCGGTCCTGTTTAGGACATTTGTTTGGCCTTTGTGGCGGTCATGTTTAGGACATTTGTTTGGTCTTTGTGGCGGCCCTAGTGGCAGTGAGATGATCCATGTGTGGTCATGAGGTATTCGAGTGAGGGGATATGTGGTTGGTAGGACATTGTGTTGTTTTACGCGAGCCACGGGAAGGAAACCTGGATAGGGAAAGGGCTTAGACGTGTTCAGAATTTTTTGCTCGCGACTCTTGGGAGACTTTAGTTCTCCTAGTACTACCATATTCAGAGACTTTGTGGCTTGGGAGTATGGTTGGTATATCGAATTCGGATGACGATCCGAGGGCACGTTGTAGGGTGGCAACCCGTGAGATCAATATTGGACTTCCTTATATATATGGCATGCGGGCTTAGGCCCGATGAGGAGCCAACATTATGGCATGCAGACTTAGGTCTGATGAGGAGCCAATAAATACTCAAGGCTTAGACCTATGAGTAAGGGAAAGTCCAAAAGTCGAGAGCAAATAATACCTGGAACGTGAGTCTATTGCCTAGAGGTGACCTTTCGTAGATCGGTCAGAGGAGTGCAGGCCGTTGAGCCGGTTGCACAGGAGTCCTTGAATGATGGTTATTTGAGATTCGAGGAGGAATCTATGTTGGTGTGGGAGAATTGTAACATCCGTGAACCGGAATCTCGGTTTGGAGGGTGCATCGGTCGATGCTTGGTTGGTTATGTGCAGACGGGTTTAAGTTAAACGCTGGGTTTTGGGTTAGGGAAAACCCTTAACACGAGTTTATGTCTCATTAGTCATGTTTAGCCACTTTTGAGAGAAAGAAAAGAGAGAAAAGGTGTTCCTAAGTGTTCTTGAGTGTTCTTGAGGAGTTTGGGAGATTAGAAGCTGGTTTTGTAGAGATCTGTAGTTGGAAGTTTTTTCTTGCTTGTTTGAGGTTCAGAGTTGTCTTGGCAAAGGTAAGTGCATGACCATGACTTATCTAAGCTGGAGATTTCTCTGATCTACTTGATTATGTGTTGTTAGGCTTGTTAGTATGTTACGTGGGACATTGGAAAACTTTCTTGTGGCTTGGGATCAAGTTTTGTGGTTGTAGGAACGAAGATCCGCCGAGAAGCTTCGGAGAATAATGATGCTCGGCATGTGCGTCGGTCGATGCACTTTGTGTGTCGGTCGATGCAAATGCAAGGACAGTGCGTTAAAACTAGGGTTTTCGTGCTATGTTGAGCATGCGTCGGTCGATGCAGTGTGCGTGTCGGTCGATGCAAGTGTAACTTGCGTCGGTCGTTGCAAGCTTTGTGTCGGTCGATGCAACCCCAATCGGTGACGGTCGATGCATGGTTGGTGTCGGTCGATGCAGAGTCCTGGTTTGTTATTGATGTTTGTTGATTGTTGATTGATGGTTAGATATGTCTCTATTGCTTGTGTGTATAGCCCAGTAGATAGAAGGATTGCCTTACTGAGTGTTTATTAAATACTCATGCATTGCAATTTGTGTTTGTGGTGCAGGTAAAGGCAAAGTGTGATCGTGGAATCAAGGCAATGAAGAGGAGGATGTTCTAGGGACTCGATTGGATGTTGTCTAGCTTGCTAGGTTGCTAGAGTTGAGTCCTAAAATGTTGTTTAGGATTGCTGGTTCTCTGGTTTACGTTGATGGGAATTATTACTAATTATTGTGATTTCCGTTGTTTGGTGTGTTTGTGGTTAGGTGACTAGTGGATATAAAATCACTAGAGTATTTATTTATTTATTATTATTATTTTTATTATTATTATTTATTATTAAAACAAAAATTGAGTCATTTCATTTTTGAAGTTGTAGTTTTGTTTCTTTTTGTCCGCAAAAAATTATTCCCGTGGATCATTATTAAATTATACAATATACACTCAAGACTCTATACGTTGATTTCGTGTTTTCGGACAACGTGTGGGTGAATCGTACCAAATAGGAAAAAATACCAACCATCTTAGCCGAAGATTTTAAAACTACCGACCAGTGAACTGATAAAAGTTACTAGTTACTACCACATTCACCGATGGTATTAGTATACAGAAAATATTGATGTTTGTCCGACAATTTTTGTTGACCTATCATTGTTGATTATCCATCGTTTTGTGTATATACTGTATATCTTTTTGTTAAAATGTTAAATCCATTAGTTAAAAATGGATCGAGACAATGTTTAAACAACTTCCAAGAACATTTTGAACCAAATGGATTATTTGGTCGGTAAAATCTTTGTTTTCTTGTAGTAAGACTGAAGGATTTTTTCTCAAAATGAATGGTAATAAAAATATAATAAGCATGGAATTATCTCCAAATAAAAAGAACATCTTATATTATATTATTAATTATAGAAGAAGAGGTGATATACGAAGAAGACAGTGTCATCACCGCGTGCGTACCCTAATAACAAATGTGTATATTAAAAACTCTTTATCTGATACGTCTAACCAACGTATCTTCTTCTCAATTTAATAATGTTATCAAAGAAAAAGTCATTTATTTAATTATGTCGCTCAAGCATCAAGACTGCAATAATTCTCAACTTTACAACAAAGCCCTGAGCTGTTCTTCTAAAGACTAAGATCAAACCCCAGATCACAAAATCCGCAGAAGATCAGATCTCACTGTCTCACCAGATGAGGAGAATCTTCTAAAGGAATTTTTATACTTATATTATAATTTAAGAAGACCACAACAGCTTTTACATGGACGATTGTCGGGACAATAGAAGAAGACGGGGTACGAAGCTGACGTGTAGTAAAAATAACAACGACATGGAGAAGATGATGCACAGAGAAACTGAGAGACAAAGGAGACAAGAAATGGCTACCCTTTATGCCTCTCTTCGTTCTCTTCTCCCTCTTCACTTCATCAAGGTCTCACTCTCACTATCCCAAACTCCTTAAAAAAAACCCTAATCTTGATTTCGATTCTCCATGGCTACTCTAGATCTACTTAATCGTTGTCCTTTGATTTGGTCTTTCTTGTAAAAAAATGAAAAAAGGGATCATAGCAATTAGTGTTTTGACTTTGTGCTGTTACTTAACTCTATAGTACTGTGTTTAATTCCCTTAAAAGATTCCTAATTAGATCTATTACTTTCTTGGTTTGTTGATATTGTTTGTTGGTGTCGGATCTTTTATACTCATCTAGGGTAAGCGTTCGACGTCAGATCAAGTCAACGAAGCGGCGAACTACATAAAGTATCTACAGAGGAAGACCAAGGAGCTGAGTTTGAGGAGAGATGAGCTTATGTTACTGTCAAGAGGAAGCTTCTTGGGTTCTAGTAATTATGATTCTAAAGAGGAGATGGAGATGATGAGTAGAAAGAATCATGTGGTGGTTCGTCAATGTTTGGTGGGTGTGGAAATCGTGTTTAGTAGTGGCTGCCGCAGTGGCCAACCGCGGTTTTCGAGTGTTCTTCAAGTGCTGAGTGAAAATGGTCTCTACCTTCTAAACTCCATCTCTTCTATTGTTGATGATGGGTTGATCTACACCATACAGGCCGAGGTAAATCTATCCTAGCTAACCTCCTACTCTTAGTTACTTATTGTGTTGATATAGACATCGATTTGTTCCAAACGCAAATTTCTGTTCTTTAAAAAAAAAAAAAAACTTTTCATTAAATTTATTTTACAAAATGGAAATCATATTTTTCCATGATTCTTTCGATTTTTTGGGTTTTCGTATTGTATTTATAAAAAAAATTTCGTATTTGTATTTATAAAAAATAACTGGTGCATTTCATTTTAATTAAGATACACACAGTCAATATATAACAATGTCTATTTAATTGCAAATACACAGAAAAGAAGTGAGGTCATAGTAATCGTGAAAATGTTAAAACACTAGTCTGCATATATATATTATCGAAATTTGAATCCATTAGATACTAGACATCAATAGAAACCATATAGATTCTTTCTATCTCGAGCATCAAACATTTGAAAAGAAGAAACTATTACTACTAGCTATGTTCTTATATATTTGCTTCAAGAAAATATTTTCACATGTGGTATCATCAAAAGCCCTCATGCATTTAGCTATATAATAATATCACCTCAGGGTATACTGAAGTTTGAATACCATTATATGTCTAGAGGTTAGAGTATTAATTTCAAGGTACTTCTATACCAGGGTATTGGCACGGAATATCCAATTATAACAGAATGATCAAATCTTTATTTTGATTGGTTTTGAGAGTATATATATATATTGAAAACTTCTTTTGTTCCGCAGGTCAACGATATAACTTTGATTGACTTAGCAGCACTTGAAAACAGATTAATCAGAATGAAGTAAATGGTTGTGAGTAGGTTTCTCTTTAACTTGTCAAACAAACGACATATGTTAAGTACGTAGTTTATTCGTACTTGTGTTATTCGTACTTGTGTTGTAGTGAATTGTTGTGTTGTGTTCACACATCTTATGTATGTATTTCTATTCCATCTGAATGTGGTTGGTTTAGTTTTTTATTGATTGAAAAAAAATTCATAAACTGAGTTAGTACTTATTGTTTACATGGTACAAGCCTATAATTCAATTTTATCTTTTGAATTTATTAAATAAGTTCAAAATTACCAAAAAAAAAGAAAAAAAAATTGTTGATAATGTCGAAAGGTTTAATAACGGTGTTGTTCGAAGTTGATAGCATTTGTCATAAAAAAAAAAAAAAAAGTTGGTAGCATTCTGCTGATATTGATATAAAATACCAACGAATATTTACAAACGTACCAATACTGTATATACATGTACTGATATATTAAAGGCCTAGCTCATTGAGCTGCATATTGGTGCTCAGAATCTATTTAGACTATTTACCAAAAAAAAAAAAAACATAGTATAGTAAAAAATTTGTAGCTTCAGTCTGCTTTATATTCATTTTATATTTTATCACTGATGTGAAACAGCTAAGTATTTTCTAGCTTTTTAAAAGTCAATATTTTGGAAATTATTAAACTGATATATTTGATCAAAAGTTTATAGTATAAATGTATAGCTTATTGTTTACCAGTATTGGAAGTGAAGGTGTGTTGAGAATCCATATATAATAGAATAGTATACATGTGTAGATTTTGATATATATAAAAAATGTTCATCGGTTAGAAGTTTAGTATCACGAACTAAAATATATATATCTGATTATCTTCTATAAAATTTGTGGGAGACATATACAACGATATATGTTCATGATGATGATCATTTCCCAAATATAATTAACTAAAAAAGGCATAAAATATTAAAATGTAATAAGTAGTGTTGTAAGCTTGTAAGGTGAGATTAGAGTCTCAATAATAATTTTCTAATAAATGTGGTTAAGTGAATTTTTTTAAAAAAATCAAAAGAAAGCAACAGGCGCAATAGGTTTAAAGTCCAAGAGGTTTCACTATTTTTTTGAGATACCTACGCTTAAAATACATAGTCTCTTCAGAGCAACCAAAATCAAAACAAATTAATAAGTCTTTTCCCCTTACTGGAAAGCTCTCATTTTCATTTATTTTGTTTTCTTCTCAAATTACTAAACATGATCTTCGATAAGATCATGAAAATCAAAAGATGGTTACTCAAGAAAATATCACAAAAAACGAATCTATATTGTATGTGTCCATTCTCCGATCACAAGTCACAATAATTGTTTTAAGTCTCTGTCTCTCCAGTTTCCATATTAAATTCGTCGTCCTTGACGGCAGTTTTACTGTTTATCTTGAAAAAAATATTGTGAGATTACTAAAAGTGTTTGTAATTGAACACGCTTGCGCACCTAAAAGAAAACAAAGAATAAAACGTTACCTTGAGCCTTGAGGTTTTAATGAATAATTACATAAAATCAAATGTGATATCAAGCACATGCTCGAAATATTTTAAGGACAGTGGGATCCATGAGGAGCCAAATGAGTCTGGGATATTTCAGGACAGATGAAACAGCTGGTTTCCATCTATTTAAAATGAGGATCTTTCTTGTCTCTTATTCCACCTTGTTCCGAAATTGCCTGAGCTGTCATATCTTTTAACTATGTCCACCCCCACTTCACTCATCTCATCCTATCCATTTAGCGGATCCCAATTATTATATTTGTCGACCTTGACGGCAGTTTTTACTACTTTGATTGGAAACTATTGCGATATTAATTTGGTGTAATTTTTACACGATTACATAAAGAAAATGCCATAACTAAATTATTAATAACCTGCCAAATGAATAAGACTGAAGTTCTAATATTTTGGCGACTTTGTCCTCATTTATTCAACTCTTATGAGACATGTACGTAGTTTTCGCATAACATGTTATTTATTTTATGTGCTTGGTAGAGGTCGAAGAGGTAAAAGAAATGAAGAGTTTTTTTTTTTTCGGGACAAAATATATGTTACTATTACTTACACGATTAGGTCTGGACGTTCGGATATTGGATCGGATTCGATTAAAATATTTTGGATTTTGGATTCTTTGGATATTGGCTCTAACATCCATTCAGATATTTAAAAAATTCGGATCGGTTTCGGTTTGAATAATTTAAATTTTGGATCGGTTTGGATATATTGTCGACAACCAAAATTAAACCAAATCTAGTGGATAAGGTTTTATTCGGATACTTTGTAATCCGATTGTACCCAAAAAAACCATACTAACTGAGTATGTGAAAAAAATAGAAATGAAACAAATAACAAGTTTAAAGTTCAAACTAACATAAAATTATACCAATACATAAACGTGTGATGTATTAACATCCAAAGTAAGACATAAAACCATTTCAATGACAAAAAATAAAAATCAAAGTAAACAATAACATATATAGGAGTATTATCTACTATTCGTGTATATTGTATATAGTTAGGTGCGTATATCTATATCTATGATTCATGTATATCGTATATAGTTACATATACATCTATCTTTATAAAGTTGTTTCTTATATTTTCAGTTATATTCGGATATCGGTTCGGATCAGATTTAATCCGATATCCAAAAGTAATGAAAACAAAAACCGATCAGTTATTTCTTCAATATCAGTTTGGTTTTAATCTGATTTTTTCGGTTCGGATTTTTGGATTCGGATTTTATGTCCAGAAAATGGTATATTGTGTCATATAATCGATGTGCAAACGAATATGTGGGTGAATATATATATATATATATATATATATATATATATATATATATATATTTCATTTTTCTCCTTCATATATTTTGTAAATAACCAAATACTTAATTGTGATTATAAAAATGACATTAGAAAAATGGAAACCGTGAGTTGAATTCCCAACCAGCCATATATGTCTTCCTTACTTCATGATGCAAAAGTATTAAAATGCTGCAACAAAAAGGCAAACGTATTAAAATGTCCATGAATAAAACAATAGTTTATTGGTTCTTAAATTCAACTAATTACTTAACTAGATTAAGACCCCTCTAATATTTAATTAATAGATATAAATTATAAATCATACAGAGAATTCTAATAATATGAAGACTAAATTTTCACATTATTTACTTTTCTTAATTATTTTGATTTTTTTAAAACAACAATTATAATTTTGAATTACTTAAAGCATGTATAAATACTTTTAAAATTTTAAATATTGACGAAAAAGTTACAGTCGAGTCCATTTCACCACTTGGCAGGTCCGATCTTTGGACCAAGCAAGTAAAGTTTACTTTTAAAGTAAAAATTTGCTGTAGTACAAAACAAATTCAAAAGCCTAAATTCAATAACCAAAAAAATTTACAACCGTAATGAGTGATTAGACAATATAATTTTCATTTTCATGTGGGAATTCAAAATGAGTGTAAGTGAGCATCAAATTGATATATTTCGGGTTTATGGATCTAGAAACTATTTTATGAATATAATTTTTTATGCTACTATTTGTTTGTAATTTTGTATAAAATGAAAAGATATTTTTAAAAAATCTGTGTATGGCACCTAAAACCGCAGGGCCGGCCATGCCATTGCCACTTGTAAAAAAGGACTATTCCAAAATGAATAGTTTACTGCCTCCAGACTTGTGGAAATTAAGATATGTTGTTGATCCAAATTTTATGGTTAAGCAAAAAAAAAAAAAATGGAAATTATATGATAATTACGTGTTATATTAAATTTGTGATACATGCCTAAATCTAATTCCATGAATTAAAGCACTCTCTTCTATCCCTTTGATTATATAACAAGGTGGATTCTCGCCATATTTTATGTCATTAATAAATTTTGCCATGAATGAAATGCTGGATTAATTCGAATGTAATGTACATGTGCATGTCATATTACGTACTATACTATGTATGATGTATGGTCAATTAAATCAAAGTTTATTTATTCATGTAATATTTTGTTTCCTAGCTAGCTGACAATGTCGGACGAATTTAGTCGACAGTAAACTCACAAGATATTCACTAATGTTGAATGGCAGCTGCTCCATTAAACCTGCATTAGAGAAGCTGCCATTCAACATTAGAGAAGCTACCATTCAACATTAGTGGAATAATCTGTCAAATAGTTCATGCATTATGCATATATATATATATATATATATATATGAAGTCTAAAAAGATACCGGTTATTACTAGAATGATGAGCCTTTAGTCTTTGGTTATATATATCATCAGTTCCCAAATACTTTGCAGTTTCAACATCGATTGATGACTATATATATATATATATTAGAAAATGTATTAAGAAAATCAGCCGCATGCATCAATCTGTTTTTGTTTTGTTGATGTACTCGAATAATTTATATTAGTCAAAAGATTCTCTATACTCATATATATATATATAGAGAGAGAGAAGCATGAAACGAATGTTTAGAATTTGCTAATTCAATCTAACTAAACAGATCATCATTACACAAAATATTCACTCCAACTAGGGAAGGACCAAAAAGAACACACCCTATGGGATACTAATTAAATAACGAGATTGGGGCAAAAAAAACATCATTCAGTGAGCAGATTCTTAAGACGAATGTTTGATTGTTCAGTGCCTGGTCGTAGAAAGTACTAACTCATCAATTAGCTTCTGCTGCAACCAAGCTAAGTCGAAGCAACCAAAGCTATTTACCTGTGAATATATC
The DNA here is from genome assembly GCF_030686135.1 of Camelina sativa. Lineage (NCBI taxonomy): Eukaryota > Viridiplantae > Streptophyta > Magnoliopsida > Brassicales > Brassicaceae > Camelina > Camelina sativa. The sequence continues at coordinate 41,653,163 of NC_141890.1, forward strand.
AAACATAAACATAAATATTCACACAATAGAGATAAGCTTACATCAAAAACCCTAGAATAATTGTATATATGCTAACGTACCTCGACTTGAATAGTGTACATGAGCCTCTCATTGACTCGTGCGGTTAAAGAGCTGATGACTTCAAGTCCTTGCTCGTGAAGAACTTCAAGAACTCTTGAGAGTGGCCAAGCTTCGAGACCTGATGCTGAGCTGGTCACCACCACCTCGAATCCACTCACGCATGGTTGCACCATGACAGTAGCTGGTTCCGATCTACTTGACCCAGATCCGGATCCGGATCGAGTTTGACTAGTAGTAGGGTCACCTGTCTCTCTCTTTAGCTCGTCTCTTCTTGCGGAGAGTTCTTTTATCCGTGTTTGCGTGTCCTTGATGAAAGTTACTGCTCCGTTTACATGATCTGACATCGCTCTCTTTCCCTGCCAAGAAAGAGCCTGAGAAAACTAAAACCCTAGAGAACAAAAATCTCCCATCAATGAACTTGATAGGAAGATTGAGACTTCAATGAGTTTATATGAGTAATATATATGAACCTTGATGTATTTCTGAGGTAGCTGATTACGAAGAGAGGCGAAAAGGATCGCCATTTCTTGTCTTCTTTGCCGCTCGATGTTGCGGTGGAGAAGCTTCTTCTCCTTCTTCGTTTCATCTCCTACGTGAGGCATATGACTCTGGCGCCTTGTCTTCTTAGGATTATTACAAGGATCCATGGGTTGAGGTTTAGCTATCGCAGATCTCAGCAGTAATCGTGTTTTTTTTTTTCGCTTGTTTTTTTAATGAACTTGTTAGGTTATAGGAGAGACTGCCCTTAAATAATTGGGTCTGTCTTCTTTAAGCATACTTCATTGAAGAAAGAAAAAAACAATGAAGGCTTACAAAATAATGCAGCCTCGGGAGGTGTTCTTTTCTTTGATTAGTCAACTCTTTTGGTTTGCTGTACTAGTTTCATCTAGTTCTTACACGTGACAGAACTTTATGCTTTGTATGTATTATTGCTAAACTAGCTAGCGAGTGCGTGCCGATTCTTTTTTTTTTTTTTTTTTTTAACACAATTCTTTACTAGAAGAGAATATTGATATGTTTTATGACATGGTATAGATGAAGAATTATGATATTTTGGAAAGACAACAGATATAAAGAAACCACACATATCTGAATCCGAATATTTATAGTTTCGGTCTGGATATCCTGAAATTTCAAGATATTTGGATTTGTTCTACCCTACCACATGTTGCAACTGCGATAAAATCGTCGAATACATAAATTCACATTTATGTATGTGGCAGCAATTTGTTGATGTAGATGCTTAACAATTAACATGATAGATACATACTTATGTCACATTATATTGATTTCTTTTTATTATTATTATGCATGAGACATATTGTTCCGCTCTCTTCCAAATGATGTATGTGATTTATGACAATGATGCATTTTTTCTTCCTACCAAATAAAAATGATGCATTTTTTCTATGATAGGGGTGAAAAAACTGTGATGAAAGTCATTTAATCATTTGGTGAAAGAAATTATGAGTGATAAAGTCATTTAATCACATTATATTGATTTCTTTTTTCTCCATTTTTTTTTTGGATTGAATGTTAAATTTATTCAAACTCAAAAGACTGTGTTACATTTACCGTGGACATGGTTTAGAAGTTTGTGTAGAGATAAAGTAAAACAGGAATAACATAAAGGGGAAGTAGATGATTGTAGAGGCTGCTCATTATGGTCTCGTAGCAAACCAAAGGGTCAACCCATCATCAAAAGAATTGTCCCCCTGATTACGGATTGTAGTGAGTCTGTTTCTGACATTCTTGTCAATAAGCTTAATAAGCTGAGCCGGTGGTGTAGGATTCACACCATGCCGTCGCTGGTTTCACTCCCGCCAGATGTGGTAAATGGCAGATTGAGAGCAGTACTGTATGGTGAAGAGATGAGCTCGAGTATAGCCAGAGGTGTTAAGCAGAGACTGAATGTGAGTCCAATTTGTAGTGAAGTTCGAGCCAAGTAACTTGGCCATTAGCGAGGATCAGATCTCTGCTGTGCGGGGACAGGAGAAGAAAAGATGATCCCTGAATTCAGGTAAACCACAAAATGTGCAACTTGAACTGTGAGTAGGATTCCATCTGCAAGTACGATCGCCTGTGACTAGATAGAAAAAATGACTTGATCAAAAGATCTATATATGTGATGAATGATAATGGTTCATGATGAACAGTCAACTAATCGGTAGAATTCTTAATAGAAACTTTCAAGCAGATAAAGAGGTTGCTTAAATTAGAAAGTTTGTCGTTGAATTATTAGTGATTTGGTTGACAAAAACACAATATGACGACAAAAGAATTATGTGTGGTTTAGATTAGTTTTGGCCCAATCAAAGTTTACTGTGGCAATAAAGGAGCCACTCTGCAGATAAGAACGTGTATCAAACCCAAAATCCAAACATGTATGTACCCAAAAAAAATATTAATCTCATTCAAGAGATTATTTGTCGATGAATTGTCACCATGTTTATAGTATTGATGGGAACATATGTGTGGATACTTTTACCAACTTTCTAACACAGTCTAAACATTTATGGGAATCTTATTGTAATCGTCTATATGGTACATAAGTTTCATTAGAAATTTAATTAATCTGATGGCAGTAAAACTAAATAAAACACTACAAGAAAACATGGTAATTTCCGACGGACGTATTGACGGAAATTTGTCTATCGGAAATTACCGACGGATTTCTGACAGTTATCTGACGCCGAATGATTTCGACGGATATAGTCCGTCAGTAATATCCGTCGGAAATCCGTCGGAAAATATGTCCATTTTACATTTTTCAAATTACCGACGGATTTCCGACGACCCAAAGTATCCGTTCTTATAGCCGTTTTATGACCGTTGCAGTTTCAAAATTTACCAACGGATTACTGACGGATTACTGACGGATTACTGACGGATTACCGACGGAAACCATTCTATATAAATAAATCGCTTTGTCTCATGTTCTCACTCATTTTTTCAAAAAAAACGTACGTAAAATGTCTTCTTCTTCTTATTTCCGATCGTGGATGGACGGACCGATGCTCGATCCAGAATCAAATTTATTGAATGATGAGTATGCTCGTGGTGTTGGTGAATTTATGGAATTGGCTTGTCAACAACCGATCGCTCTAAAAACCCGTAAGTTGAAATGTCCATGTTCGATTTGTCAGAATTCTCACAATATTAGGATTGATTTAGTATGGGGTCATCTTTATTCCAATGATTTTATGTCGGGTTACAAGATTTGGTTTCTCCATGGTGAAAGACCAGAGTACAATAGTTCTAGCGAACCATATATTGTTGATAGAGTAGAGGAACCTAGAACAAAAGTAGATTATGGTGTGGGTTCTCTTGAGATGGTGAATGATGCATATAGGGAAAATATGCAATCGATGGGTCAAAATGTTGATAGTTTAGAGGAGTTTAATGCAGAGGCACACAAGTTTTTTTCTATGTTGGACGCAGCTAAGCAGCCGTTATACGGAGGTTGTAGGGACGGTCATTCCGCTTTGTCATCTGCAAGCAGATTGATGACCATAAAGACGGACTATAATTTGGCTGAGGAATGTGTGGATGCGATAACTGATTTTGTGAAAGACATTTTGCCGGAAGATAATCATTTTCCAAGTACATATTACGAGATTCAGAAATTGGTCGCCGGTCTTGGTTTGCCTTATCAAATGATAGATGTATGCGAAGATAATTGCATGATCTATTGGAGAGAAGACGAAGATAGGACAAGGTGTCGATTTTGTCAAAAACCAAGATATCAGGATAGAATCGGTAGGGTTCCAGTTCCATATAAGAGGATGTGGTATTTACCGATCACGGAAAGGTTGAAGCGATTATATCAATCTGAGCGTACGGCAGGTCCAATGAGATGGCACGCAGAACATAGATCAAACGGAGAGATTACGCATCCTTCAGATGCAGAAGCATGGAGGCATTTCCAATCTGTGTATCCGGATTTTGCGTATGAGCGACGAAACGTGTACCTAGTATTATCTACAGATGGTTTCAACCCATTTGGAAAGCATGGAAGACAGTATTCGTTGTGGCCAGTAATCGTAACACCTTATAACTTACCACCATCTTTGTGCATGCGTCGAGAGTTTCTTTTCCTTTCGATTTTGGTTCCCGGTCCAAATCATCCAAAGAGGTCTCTTGATGTGTTTCTCCAACCGTTGATATATGAGTTGAAAATGTTATGGGATCATGGTGCTACAACATATGATGTATCAACCAAGCAGAATTTCCAGATGCGTGCAGCACTTATGTGGACGATAAGTGACTTTCCAGCTTATGGGATGCTATCTGGATGGACAACTCATGGAAGGTTAGCGTGTCCATATTGTCAAGATAAAACATATGTGTTCCAGTTGAGGCATGGACGTAAAACGAGTTGGTTTGATTGCCATAGAAGATTTCTACCAGCTCGTCACCCTTACCGGCGTTCGCAGACATTGTTTAGAAAGAATAAGTAAGTGGTTGATGCACCACCTCCTCAGGTCGATGGACATAGTTTACTAGAACAGTTAAGAGATTTTGGAGCGGAGAGGACTACAGATTGTGGTGGTAATGGACATCTTGTTGTGTATGGTGCTGGTATCAATCACAATTGGCATAAACATAGTATCTTTTGGGTGTTGCCTTATTGGAAAGATCTTTTGTTAAAACATAATCTAGATGTCATGCACGTCGAGAAGAACGTCTTCGACAACGTCATGAACACTGTTCTAAATGTCCCGGGAAAGACTAAAGATAATTTGAAGTCTAGATTAGATTTGCCGGATATATGTGATCGCGAGGAGCTTCATGTACTAGAAAATGGGAGATGTCCAATCCCGATATTTCGGCTAGACACGCGCAAAAAGGAAGCGTTCTTCAACTGGATTACCCACGATGTCAAATTTCCTGATGGATACGTATCTAATTTGCGTAATTGTGTTGATATGGCTGAAGGAAAGTTTACAGGGATGAAGAGCCATGATTGTCATATTGTGATGCAGCGACTTCTTCCATTTGCATTTGAGCATCTTTTACCCGACAATGTCCACCAAGCAATTGCAGGTACATTTCTAAATATTGCAATTTTTTATTTATTATATACTTTTTTATTTATATATACTTTTTTATTTATATATACAACCTCAACATTAAAAATTTAACTTATAGGTGTAGGTGCATTTTTTCGGGATTTATGCTCGAGAACACTTACTTTTGACGGTATTCGTAATTTGGAAGAAAACATACCAATGATCCTATGCAATCTTGAGAAGATATTTCCCCCATCTTTTTTTGATGTTATGGAGCATCTCCCAATACACCTTCCGCGAGAAGCTAAACTTGGTGGTCCTGTTCAATATCGGTGGATGTATCCTTTTGAGCGGTATATGTTCCATCTGAAGAAGAAGGTGAAAAATTTAAGCAAAGTTGAAGGCTCTATTGTGGCACAAAGTATAAACGAAGAAGCGTCAAATTTTGCTGAATTTTACTTCCCTGCCCAAGTTCGTACAAAAAGACGACGTCCTACTCGTCATGATTATGGAGGCGAAATGGCTAGTTATTCGGTATATGTACCTAGCTTGTTTACCCAAGTTGGGAGACTCAGTGGGACACGAAAGAATCGCCAACTGTCGCAGCAAGAGTATACGCACTTACATATGTATATTCTCACTAATTGTGAGGATATTATGGAATATGAGAGGTACATTCTAAAATTAATATTATCAAAAACTTAAATTTATTAGTGCAAATCTTCTCAAATATTTTTTTTGTTTTTTTGTAATAGGATTTACATGGCGTTAATACGCTCTTACTACCCAAATTATACCGAGGCACAACTTGAGGAGCATAAGCAAAGAGATTTCGCGCCTTGGTTGAAATATTATGTAAGTGTTTTACTATTTTGGTTTAATATATATACAATAATTAAATATTGTTAATTTATTTAAATATTTAGGTTAACGATGAAAGCGAGAAAGGTCAAACATTTCCATCATGGCTAGTAGAGTTAGTAAACGGTCCCAACTACATTGCAACGTCTTCTCCAGGGTATTGCACGAGGGGATATGCATTTCGGATTCATGAGGAAGGAAGTAGGCGGAGAACAACCGATTCGGGTATATCATCTCATACAAGTGATGTTGTATATTATGGTGTCCTTAGAGAGATTTTAGAAGTACGCTATCCGGGGATGTTAAACTTGAGATGCGTTGTTTTCCTTTGTGATTGGTATGATCCTTACATCGATCGTGGTGTTAGAGTTGACCGATTTGGTGTTACGTCCGTTAACATAAGACGTAGATTGGTGAAATATGATCCGTTCATCCTTGCGTCACAGGCAGACCAAGTAAGTATTACATTATCCGTTTATTAAATAATTATTTAATAAATTTAGTTAACATAATTATTAACATAACATTATTTGTAACAGGTTTGCTACATTCGCTATCCTCGCGTTTCTAATGCTCTCGATACTTGGGTAACAGTTGCGCAAATATACCCAAGAGGAAGAATATACGGAGTTGCCGATCATGATCCTTTGCAACCTAGCGGAATTGGCTACATGGCCCCAGTTGAGCATTCTTTTGATGTTGACCTCGTGGTTGACTTCACCCAATTCACAGATGACAGAGTCGACTCTGAATCAGAAGATGAAATTGGAGAATTTGACGAAGATGATTCAGACTCAGCTTCTACCGATTACTCTTCTGATTCAGAATAGATTTTTTTAATTATTAACAATTGTAACTTTGAAGTACATGCGTAATAAAAATAAATATTTGCTTTCAATATTTGTAACAAATAAATATTTGCTTTCAAAATTTTTGCTTTCAAAATTTTTAGTAATAAATATTTGTAATAAATAAATATTTGCTTTCAAAATTTTTAGTAAAATAAATAAATGTAATTAACTTAATAATTAAAAAAATCAATTAAAAATAACTGGTAAATTCCGTCGGTAATTCGGTCGGTAAAACAAATCCGTCGGTAATCCGTCAGAAATTACCGACGGGTTACCGACGAATATCTAACTTTCGTCGGGTTAGTAAAATTTTGGTCGGTTTTCCTTGTGCTGTCGGTAATCCGTCGGTTTTTACCGACGAATCTGTCAGATGGAGTTTTGTAAAACCTCTAATTTTTGTTCTATAACGCACATATTTAATAAGAGATGTATAAAGAATGAAGTTTCAATGACTATATAATCTTCTTTTAAACTAAAATCTTCAAAATTTGTGTTTTAAAAAAATGAATATGTTGTTTGCCTAAAGTACTAATAGAATGATATTATATCTTATGGGTAAATGTTTTTAAATTATCATTTTTTTTTTTCATAATTTACTCATATTTGTCAAGAAAAAATATAAACTACATAATATAAGCATATTTGTCAAGAAAAATAATAAGATTAAGGGTTTTAATATCTAATGCGTCGGTAAATAGTCGGAACACCGTCGGAAAAGTATTATGTCGGTAATCCGTCGGTTTTTTCTGACGGATTACCGACGGATTGCGAAATTTCATCCCGGGAACGAAATACAATTAAATTTTCGGTATCGCAGGGAATTAATTTTTTTATTGAATTCTGACGGATGTTCCATCGGTATTTCCGTCGGTAACATCGATAAAACCTAAGTCATTTCATCTTCTTTCTCGCACTCGTCGACATAACGCCAACTTCTCAAATCCTCTCTCTCGCTCTCGCAACCAAAATTCCGGCGACGAATCGGCTTCCAATCTGGCGACTTCCGGCGTCCAAACCAGCTGCTATTCCGGCGGCTTTCTTCCCTCATCCGGCGGATTTCTCTACTTCGGCGGATTTCTCTACTCCGGCGGCTGTCTCTACTCCGGCGGATCTACTCCGGCGGCTCTCTTTAAAGAATGGCGTAAGTTCTCTCATTTTTTGTCATATTTCCTTAATTTTTGTTAGCTTTTTTAGGATTATGATATATTTATTAGATTTTATGAAGATTTGGCTTTAGATTAATTTGAAGATTTAGAGTGTTAGATTTGTTAGAGTGTGATTTGTTAGACTGTGATTTGATAAATGATGAATTGGATTTCGTTTTTGTTTTTGTTAGGGTGTTAGATTTCGTTTTTTTTTTGATGATTTGGTTTTTGTTTAATTGTTTTATCTTGTTTTTTTTTCTAGAAATTTTTTTTTTTGGTTGAAAGTTTAGTTATTTGTTATTATTGTAAAATATGTGTTAATGTTATAAATTATGTGTTAATTTAGTTTTTGAAGAAAAAAACTAAAAATGATTTTGGAAAAAAACTAATACTGTTATTTTTGGAAAAAACTAAATTTTGTGTTTTTGGTAAAACAATCATTTATGTTCTTTAATTAAACTAAAACTCTGGATTTATATTTCTTAATTATCAAACTCCAATCGTTTTTCAGCTTAAAATTTACCATCTTTTTGTGCCTCTGTTTTTTTTTTTCCCTATATTCATATAGAATCTAAATTTGTTTTTTTTTCAAAGAAACTATGGTTCTTATGTTGCAAACACATGTGGGAACCACGCTGCTGGAGAAGCTAGTGGTTCCCATTCACGTCATAGCCCCGTTCCAGATTCACAAGCTTCACAACATGCTCCCATGGAGATGACCATTGAAGATTTTGTTTCTCAACCTGGACGAGAAATTATCCCCCGCTTAGATCCTTATGGTGCTCCAAATACCATATGGTTTTGTGATTCGCATAATGGGATCACAAAATCTCTTTTGCGTATGGTGTATGGAATCCTCAAAACACCATACGCAAAGTTTTCAGTGATGCCTTTGTCAGAACAAGAAATGTGGTTTAAGCAATTTGCGGTACAATTTTCAACTTTATTACTTTAATTTTATAACATCGTTTTATAATATTTTTTCTCATAATGCATTATCTTATTATTTTTTTTAGCAAGATTTCACTTGGCATCCGGATATCACCAACAACGTTCGAAAAGAGTTTAAGAAGGCAGCTGCTAGACAATATTCTAAGATGTTGAATGAGTGGAAGCAAAAGTGGAAGAAAGGAAAGGTGCTAAAAGGGTTGAGCGATGATCTCTTCCAAGGTTTGATTCAATATTGGGGTGAAGTAAATACAGTTTCACTTTCCTCAAAATATTCTCAGAATAGAAGGAGCGACCGTGGCGGGTTGGGCATGGCAACCCACAACAATGGTCCAGTTAGCGCCTATACCCGACAACGCCAACTTGTAAGTTTTAAGATTTCGTATAATTGTTATTTTTTATCATTAATAAGATAATCTTTATATAATTAAAATACTTCTTTTAGACTATTAGGGATGGTGTGGTACCAGACCATATTACTTTGATGGAGGATATGCATACCAACAAAAAGACCAAACAAATACAAGATGGTAGAGCTAAGCTGGTTGTTAAGAGTTCGAGGAGGTGGCAAGAGGAGATAATCAGTTCCCAACAATCTTCTGAAGGATCGGAGTCTACTGTTGAACTTGGAAGAGAGAAATTAAACGATATTTTTTATGAGGTAATATTTGTTTTTTTTAAATTTGATTTTACTTTGTTTTGTTTTAAAATTTTTGAATAATTTTTAAAATGAATGTGTAGGAAACTGAAAAAAACAAGGGACGGATTTTTGGACTTGGAAATCTCTCCCAACAAAGCCCGTTATCTCAATCAACGGGTTACTCATTTGCTCCCACACAAGAGTTCCAACAAGCTCTGCAAGAGAAGGATGCTCGGATTGCGGCATTGGAAAAGGAAATGGAAGAACAAAAAGCGGAGAACAAAAGAAGGGACGAGGAGAACAAGAAGAGGGATGAGGATCTAGCAGCGTTCATGAGCGAGATGCCGGCAAGAAATTCTGCCTTTTAGATTTCTGAATTCTAGCTTTGTTTTGTAAAATATTTATGTTTTCGGTTTTTAGAACATTTTCCATGTTTGTACGAAATAATATTTCCCTAAAATTTGTAAATATTAATATATAAGCATTTCTATTTTAACAAAAAATTTAGTATTAAAATTTCAATAATTATGCAATTTAAAAAAAATACAAAATTACATCAGTCGGTAATCAGTCGGAAATGACGGACTTTTTCGAAGAAATTGGTCGGTAATCTGTCGGAAACGACGGATTTTTTCGAAAAATTCCGTCGGTATTCTGTCGGAAATGACGGAGTTTTTCGAAAATCAATCGTGAAACCGTCGGTAGTTCCGTCGGTAATACCGTCGGAAAATCTGTCGGTATTCGTGCTGTCGGAAACCCGTCGGTAAATATTCCGTTGGAAACCCGTCGGTATAATGCTGTCGGAAATATAATGCTGTCGGAAACCCGTCGGTACAAAATCCGTCGGAAATCCGTCGGTATTTACCGACGGTTTACCTACTCAACATGTTTGTCGGTTATCCGTAGGTATTTGTCTTGTCGGAAATCAGTCGGTAATTTCCGGCAGATTTCCAACGGATTATTTTTTCCGACGCTCTATACCCGACGGACATTTACGTCTGTAATTCGTCGGTAATCGTTGTTTCCAACGGAAAACTGATGGATATGCCTGCCGGTTTTATGCTATTTTCTTGTAGTGAAAATCTGGCAATATTTTTAAATAAAAATATTATTAAGGTAAACAGTAAAACTGCCGTCAAGAAAGACAATTTTGTAATGGAGATAAACTATAAATAGAAAGTTGAGTGATATGGAGTGGAGCCAGTGGACCTAACTACAGTAAAACCTCTATAAGTTAATAATGTTGGGACCAAGATATTTTATTATTTTATAGTTATATTAATTTATCTATAAATTAATAATTATTAATTTATAATGTAAATTAATAATTATTAATTTATAGTGTAAATTAATAATTATTAATTTATAGATATATTTTTAATAGTTTAAATTTTAAAAATTATGAATTGAGACAATTTTAACAAAAATTTCGGATATTCAAAATTTTATGGTATTGAAATTGAATTTTTAATATTTAGAAAATATTATTAACAATAAATTACAAATACAATAGACAAATTCACCTATACACATGACATACATAAAATTAAATTTATGAATAATAATATAGATTATTGTATTTTAATAGTCAATCAAACTATCGAATTGTAAATGATGGATATCTAAAAATTGAAAACTTTAAAAAAATGTAGCTATATTTATGACATGTTACAAAAGAATTTAATATCATTATATTTTGAAAATACAACATAATAGTTGTTTTGTTGATATAAGCTTTAGGAGAAACATACATTATATTTTTTTTTCTTTACATACATTATATATATGTAAATTTACATGATTATTAATTTATGATATTATTGGGACCATATTTTACATGGGGATTTCAGAAAAATTATTATCTTATTATCTTATCAAATTTTGTTATTTTTTACACTGGCCCGACTTGGGACTAACAAAATTTATTAATTTATAGTGTTTATTAATTTATAGAGTATTAATTTATAGAGGTTTTACTCTAATTGCTTAAGTAGTAAAAGTAAATTGTTTAGGTAAATGATAACTGTTGTTAGCAAAAGGTGTTTGCTAAAAATTGGGTGAAAATATAAAATTTTAAATAATATTAATTCAATGTACATTTAAATTCTACGTATTAGTAAATTTGAATATAAATATATATATCTATATTTAACACGCTAAATAATTAAACATAATAGATCACACTTAATAAAACGTAAATTATATGAAAGATTAATCATGGCATAACCAAGATAATTAGATCACATAAATAATAGCATAACTGCGTTATGCATATATTTTTCTTTTAAATACTCCTTGTTAGGTTATAAATTCTGATTTAAATACATCTTAATTATTTAGTGATTGAGTGGTTGCGATCTCCCTAATATGCTTTTGATTTAATTATTGTTAGTTAATGGTTCAGTACAGAGATGCTGTCCAACGAATTCATGATCTTCAAATCGGATTATGTTCCAATAAAGACAGCCAAATTAGTTAAATACTTAATTAAATTGTTGTTAAATACTTAATTCATTAAATAATTTTCTGACCAGTATAAAAAAAAGAAATATAAAGGATAGAATAGGCTACAAAGAAACATAATATTCTAAAAGTCCCTTTCCCAAAATATTTATACTAAAAGGTATCGCATAATCCGTATTATTGACCGCATCTTTTTTCATTTACAAATTCTAACTATACTTCAAGTGGATGACTGCAAAACTAAAAAAAAAAAAAAAAAGATCTGTTTACGCCGGATCCCAATTCGAACAAAAAATATTGTAATGTTTATTTATACTAATAAATTTGGTAAACTGGTATTTGTTTAATTGTGCACACATATTCTGATGTTTTTAGTTCGAGAAGTACGACTTTACGGATTTGAGGTCTAATTATCAAGGACACGATTTAAGACAGCTTACTCAATCATAAATAGAGGAAGAAAAACAAAGCTCTAATCTTAGTTTTATATATGTCTGAGTCTATAGCTTTAAAAGAGTTGACTAGTTGAATGTGTGAGTGACTGTGTGAGGTTTGGTCCCCATTTAATTATGAATTTATGATGCTAGTTAGTTGGCATACATATATATCATAATCCGCATGTACACTATCAAAGAAGACCGCCTGTACTTTGGTCAGCTTTCGAATGTATTTGGTGGTGTACGATTTTACCAAATATCGCAAAGAATAAAATCCACTTGGCGTCTATAAATAATAGTATGATTATTGATTAACTAAGTTAGGTGAACTATTTTAAACGAGTTGGAGGGTTATATGATGTAATTCTAATTATGGGAACAAGGTCGTAATATGGACGCATGATTGTTGTAGGAACTGGAACCTCGTCCAAGTTTTTTTAAAAACGAACCTTGGTGGGTAAACGGTGAACAAACGGATGAGATGATGGATTTGACACTTCATGCTACATGCAAGGTATATCCGCTCAAAACATAAACTCAAAAGTCAAAACTATATAGAGTCCACGAGAACTACTCAATAAATAGTCAAATACAATGACTAGTTTTATCTTTTTTTTCAATTTCTCATTACAAAAAAAAAAAAAAAAAACCGTGAGTGATAACACTTCATGGCGTGGTTTTTGTGACTGCTATAAATGATAAATTTGCAATTTTGGTTACTATATATATATTAATGTTTACTAACTCCATCTCTAGGATATAAAATCAGTAAGCGGAAAGCTAAAATCACTTTTCCGCCAATATTTATCAAAAATATTTCATTTACTCAGGACTATTTCAGTTAGATATAAACAAAGATGCATTAAACTCAGCCTCTCACAAATCTTGTCTTAATCATCTTCAAAACTTGTTGTCGCCATCGTTAAATCTAGCTGCAACCACTAAACCTGTCGCTAGCCCCAATCCAAACTTTTGCGAGGGTCCAAGTTGGGAAAATAGTCGAGATATTGACAAACACCTGCATTTAAACATTTGTTACAAGGCTTTAAACATTGTAACCATTGTGGGATCTTGAGGTAGATTCTTTGATGACTTGATCCGGAACAAGCTAAGTTAGTTTTCAAACTATTCAGTTTACAGTGTTATGTGAACTCAAGAGGATGTGTTACTAAAAAGTTTAGGAAGAGTTGTTAAATTAATTTAGGAGTCCATCCTAAACTTTTGACAACATTTTAATTTTGTGGATCAAATGATACTTTCATTAATTTTTAATTCTCTTTTTAAGTTTTGAGTTCTATTTTTAGTCGAATAAAAAAAACAGAATTGGACAATCTAGTTACGGAGTAGATCAACCCATAATTAGAGGCCCATAATTTGAATGTACTTTCCAGGCCCAAAATAGAGCAAAAGAATACCATATGAACTAAATCGATTTTCCTTTTACTATTTTTACCATCCAGCTGTGTACTAGCTGCTTCATTACACTTTTGACCCAAATTTTTTGACATTGCACTACAGAAAGAACCTTCGGATGTTTAGATATACATAAGGGTCATTTGATATTTAATGTCGGGACATCCTAATATTCTTAATATCCTCTTTAAAACAACATTGTGGAATTTGATTTATAAAAAAATCGCTTATGAAAATAATATGATTTTATATATAGATTTGTAGTATAAGAATCTGAACTAGTCCAAAATCTTTAATTTTAAATCACAACACGCAACCTTATAAATTTCGACTACTGTTCCGCGTAGTCGAGTCGTTAGTGATCATGTAACCTCAAATTCGACAGACAATAGCAAAGACTTTACTACTTTGTTTCTTCATTATCTGCATGCTTCACCGGAACCGGGAAAAGTGATCTGCACGACTAAATTTACTGGATAAATTGGGAGCCTAAGTCTAAGCATATGCGCTATACTTTCAAGACGAAAAACTGGGATTTATTGAAGATACAATTACTAAAATGAAACATGCGAATTTAAGCTTTTGGGTACTTAATTATACATGTTGGTGCATGGGACCTCAATACAAGGGCCGAAGATTCAGACTTGGTTTCTTTCACATATTCCACTTTTCAATTGGGAACGTCTACATCCCCATCGACTTCATTGTTTTATATAGCTACATACAGGAATTTTTCATTTTTGGTCGAGCTAGATGAGGAGCAACATGACTCTCTCATCCTTAGTATACCTTTTCTAGCCAATGAGAGTGCTATAATTAATGTAAAGAAGGGCAAAACTAATTTTCATATGGAAAATCAAGTCTTGAAATTTAATATGGCTAACACGACTAAAGGAGATCTAGTTTTCTACCATAGAGTGACATGCATTTCAAAGTGCTATATTTATTTATATAAAAAATAATATAATATTTATGTTGAGCATGGAGAAATGTAGTGATAGGAGTGATGTGAAAGAAGTCCTCAATGGAAAATTGGAAACCGATATAGTCTAATAATAAAGGCTAATGGAGACGGGAAAGGTAAATGACAAGAGGATCAAAGGAAAATGATCATCCTCACGTAATTTTGTTACAATGTGTTGAAGATACCGTTCGAGTATGTAGTGAAGTGTGAGGTTTTTTTTCCAAGGTTATCCTGTAACTGAAAGATAATTGGTGATGAGCTATAATAATGGAATGTTAAGTAAGGTTCTGATTTGGAAGATGATTGACTCGAATCCTTGTTTTGGAGAAAGGTTTTGTGCTCATGTTGCCGAGTGTTTCAAAGTACCACTTCTATTTTCTTTGTACCATTTTTTGTTTTCTGTAAATTACCGAACCCCAAAATGCCTATAGTATATAGTGACACAAAATAATTTCATATGACCACAGCCCATACGCGCGAGGCAAAGCAAACTCTAGCTATTAATGTTATCACATTATAAGCATGCATATAATATACTCATGATTAAATATTCTCCATAAAGCAGCCATATAGATTTTCTCACTCACTTTTTTCTCTTTTTTTTTTTAATGCACTTTGCTACTTTTCTAAGATGCCGATTACACTACGTGTATAAGATTTAAAGCCAAAATATATCAAAACCCAAATAAATAAATAAAGGAAATCCAGAAAGAAAAAAGAATCATGTTGATTTGGTATCAAGTATCAACTATCTAGTATCAATTATCAAGAAGATAGAATAGATCTGATCTAAGAAAGTGATGCCTCCCTATAAATAGTTGTGGAACCAAAGACACATTATTTCTATAAATGTTAAAACAAGAAAAGCAAATTTTACTTCCATTGATGAGGCATGAGCATGTGTATGTGCCCTTTTAGGGCAACAATAAATTAATTTCATGCATATAACAAATTTAAAATTTTCATGACAAGAAAGTGTGAGAGAGAAGAGAGTGTTTGTGTATGGTCTGTTGATTAGGTAAGCAGCAGCCGACCTAGAGAGAGAAAAGGTTGTATAGGGAGGGAGAGAGAGAGAAAGAGAGCAGGGTTTAAAATTTTTAAATTTAGCTCGAGATTTTTTTTTTCCGAAAAATTTAGCTCGAGATATAGCAAAAGAGAGATAAGTTTTAATGGTTTGGTGATCGTGCCCATCATTTTTCACTTGTCTTTCTGTGTTTTTAACGGTTTATGAAATTTAAGACATCCTACTCTATTTTTTCCCGTTACATTTCACTCAAGGCATTATTTTATGCAAGTTATTTAATTGTTGATAAGCTTACATTTCACTCAAGGCAGGCTTCAATTTCTTTTTTTTTTTTTTTTATAACTTTTCTGTCCTTAATTGAGTTGCTATTACCAAACCATATAAAAACACCGGGTCTTGTATCGACCGGTTTCTAAATTTGGGTATGACTTGGAGTCATGATCTAGCAAATAATTTATGCGTTATACAGTGTATTATTGTATCACCAACAGAGAATGGGTTATTAATCATGCATGATTTCACTTGATTGAATTCGGTTCTGGCATGTTAGTAAGATTTATTAGTTATCTTGTGAATTAATATATATACTTTCGAGTTCAATATCTATCAATATCTGCTTTAAATTAATGTAAGCATTTATAATATAAGATATTCAATAATTTCTGTGGATTCATCGTATATGCAAATACTTTTTTTTTTTTTGTCTAGTCGTATATGCAAATACACGGGATGCTGTTTATATCATTTTGAGATTCATATGACCTTGATATTCCTGTAAAGACACTAACACAACATTATAACAATTTTGGATCTTACACAATGAATGTTCTATGCATATGACACAAAATTTTAAATTCAACAATTTATTTTATGAAATATTTTCTATATTGTTATTTTTTTCATTACCAAATTACACAACAGTGAGAGTTTGATTTAAAAGAAAATATATTTAAACTGAATTAACACAGTTTGTAGTTGTACATTGAGTAAATTGACCTAAGCTTGCTTACTTGCTTTGGTAAGTGGAGTTGAGCTGGACAACACAATATAAGGTAAAAACTTACATGTTTTAACTACTTCTAGTAAAAATATATTGAATACTTCAAGTATTTTTAGTAATGCTATAAAGCCTATACTAGAATGTGATAAGAAATATTAAACAATTAAGTTAAAAAAAAAAAAAAAAGAGCTTGGAAAAGGCAAAACTGGCATGAGAGTCAATGGAGCAGAAGCATGGAACCGATGTGTCCACATCTCTCCCTCTCTCCCTTTTATCGCACAAACACACACTCTTAGTCCCTTTTCCCTCGGCTATTTATTATTCTTTTCTGATTTTTTTTATAAATTTTATATCAAAACTTCTTTGTTGATTAAAAATCCATGAAAACAAACAAATTATCCAAAATTTAACAAAAATACCGCAAAAGAAATTGTTGAAAAAATGCATAAATAGTAATAATGCAAAAAATGAATTCTTACGCCGCGTTTGCAGTCTTAAGGACAAATGGACAATGATGGACTCTCATACCTTTTTCTAGTTGTCAAAATCAGACATCAACGTTAAATATATGTATATTAGATTATTAGTTAAACTGATGCGCTTTATTATTGCCAGGTTCCACAGGCATCTCTTTTTGTTGGTTAGTGACTGTAAATCACCATACAATATTCAAATTCTTATAAAACCTATGTACGTAGATCTACCAATCCGTGTATATATAGATAAGGTTATCATATGCATTTGGTATTTGATATAAATAACTTCAGTATATATATATATATATAAATTATACAACATTTCTATATACATTTTAAGTGCTACTTGCTTTTTACAATTTCCGTTAAACACCATATTTGCATCTGGTTTGCATTTACCAACTTTACCTATATATTTTTGTTCATCAAAAACATTTATATAATTTTCAAAACAATCTAAAGAACCAAAAAAAAAAGGCAACTATTCGGGCTCTAGTTTTCCAGTTGTGATAAAAAAAATTGAATGTAATGAAAAAATGAAAATCTTCAAACAAAGAGCATAAATTTATGTTTTGAAGTAACCTTAGTGCAGTGGCCAAAAATAAGTCTGTAATGCAGAAGACACCATCACACCAGGAATCGAGTCCTGTTTTCTATGAATATAGAGATTATGTTAATGGACCGGCCTGGTGTGACCCAATTGTTGATAAAAAAAATTTATCTCTTTAAAATTAATCGTTTTCGGTTGATTAGGGCCAAACCTAAACAAACCGAAACTTATACATTCATTTACGTGTGAGTGGTACTCTTAATAATTTATCCGTAGTTATCACTCGCATTTTTTAACATCTTCCTCTTGAATTACCAAAGATATATTTACAGCCGAATTTTCGATCTATGGTGCTTGGCCTAACTTTAATCTTATTTTCCTGAAACAAAAAGTCCATCACGATTTTTAGAAGAAAAGGAATGTGTTGATTTCTATATAAATTGCTTTGTAAATACAATGAATTATTTGAGAACGCTGACAGCTGACTGAAATCCTTTTGTGCTAAATGACGTATTAGCTAGGTATTGTAATTTTTGACAAAAGTACTAAGCAAATCTTACACCTACCAATTAAAATGTAAATTGCTCTAATTGTTATCCTTATCCCTAATATCTTTTATTTCTTCAAACTATTTTGCAACCAGAGAAAAAAAGAGAGAATCAACGGAAAGAAAGAGCAGAGTTACATTTACAACGAGTGCCACTGCCACCTAAACTGGCTTAAATTAGTAAACTTAATTAAAACTTGGAAACATTTTCTCTGTGTTTAAATTACTTTTGATACTTATAAAAAAAATAGTACTCGTTTTCATTTTTCTGCAAAAAGCAAAACCCAAAAAGCTAAAAACCCTAATAGTCTTCACTCCTTCATAAACCCCAAAAAAAAACCAGAGACGCTAACTAGCTTGAGTCTCAAAATATCAAACAAATCGTCTCTCTCGTTCTTCTTGTTCCTTTCTCTCTTTTTGTTTTGTTTTGTCTTTTTAATAATAAAAACTCATTTTGGGCTATTTTTAATCCTCTTTAATTTGAGTGCTTCTTGAAATGGGTGAGACAACAAAAGGAGATGCTACAAAACCATCACCGAATCAAATCTCCTCACCTAAAGATTCTTCACTCGATCACCAAGCACCAAACCCATCACTCCTCCACCACCACCACCACCACCACCACCAATCTTTCCTCCCTACTCCGATCTTCATACCCACCGTCTCTTCTCCCGGAGCTCCGGCCATCCCCAAACGACCACGTTTCGGCACTTCCGGTGGTCTCTCTCCTCCTCAATGGAAAGCCTTGCCTTCTCCTTCCACCGTCCCAACTACCTCCACAATCTCTTCATCGCCGACACCTTCCACCGCTGTGGTAACAGCTTCTTCCACCGAAACAGCCGGATCTTCACCGCCGGGTCAAGAAGCCACAAACAGCGAGAAACAAATAAAACAACCCGAAACGGAGTCCTTTCAACATAAGTTCAGGAAAGGCAAGTACGTGAGCCCCGTGTGGAAACCAAACGAGATGCTCTGGCTAGCAAGAGCCTGGAGAATCCAGTACCAAAACCAAGGAACCGGGTCCGGATCCGGATCCGGGTCAGGCGAAGGCAGAGGCAAAACCCGGGCTGAAAAAGACAGGGAAGTAGCCGAGTTCCTAAACCGACACGGCATAAACCGAGACTCTAAAATCGCCGGTACGAAATGGGACAACATGCTTGGTGAGTTTAGGAAAGTGTACGAGTGGGAAAAATGCGGAGATCAAGAAAAATACGGTAAGAGTTACTTCAGGCTCTCTCCTTACGAGAGGAAGCAACATCGGCTTCCCGCGTCTTTTGACGAAGAAGTCTATCAAGAATTGACTCTTTTCATGGGTCCACGTGTCAGAGCTCCGACTATCAACCGCGGCGGCGGTGGGGGAGCTCCGGTGACTGTTACCTCAACGCCTCCTTCTGTTGAGGCACTACCTCCTCCTCATCCTCCACCGTTGATGACTTCAAGAGACGAATATGATACTGAAAACAACCCTATGATCTCTTCCAATGGTAACATTTTACTTTTTTTTTTTTTTTTTATTACTTCTTCCATAACAATTTTATATTTATTACTCATTGACTTCTCTAAAGTGCATTGTTTATTTAATAGTCACACTGTGCCATACTGCGTTATTTTGGACTTGTAGACTATTGTATTCGTACGATCGTTTATTGGTCTTATTGATTAGAATTGAAGGAACATGAAATTGTCTAAAGATTTTTTATATATTTATAATTATTATTCGTTTTCTATATATTTTAGTCTTTGAGTAATATTAATTATGTACTTTGTAGGAAGAGCGAAGCGATTAGCATTATCAATACTTGGAGATGATTATCCTCAATATCATCCGTATTCACACAACATTGCTAGAGGATCATCAGGTTTATTCTCTAATAAATCACTATACATTCCTACTTCCGAGATGATCCCTTCTGCTTCTTCTTCGTCTTCCTCGATAAAAGATCTTCGCCGTATTGGGAAAATACGGTTAACTTGGGAGGAATCAGTTAACTTGTGGGCTGAAGAAGGTGAGGTTGATTATGGGAGAATTAGGGTTAGTGGGTCGAGTTTCTTGAATGCAGACGAGCTCACATACTTAGACGATTCCATGGTGGCTTGTACAATGGAGTCCTTCGAAGATGGACCTCTCAAGGGATTTTCTTTGGATAAATTTATTTCTGGTCAACATCTTAAAGTCTTTGGAAGACAAAGGTCAACTTTACCATCTGCTCCTTCACCTTCAGGTAACTTACATTGGTTTAGTGATACAGTAATACAACTTTGGCTAGCAAATGAATGTTTAAAACTGAAAACCAATGCAAAGAGCCTCTCTAATCAGCGAAGAAATATTAAAATATAGTAATAATGATTCAGCATAAATTATAGAGTAACTAAAATTTATGCAAGTTTTCTAGTGTTATATCTATAGAGCTAGAAAATGTAAAAGTTAACACCTTTAGTGTTATATCTGTTGCGGTAAGTATACAAAATTAAACAGGAAAACAATGTAACTCTTAATAATATATATTTTTTTTTCTGTTAATGTGACGAGTTTGTGTGATCAATAAACCTTTAGTGATAAATATACAAAATTAATTAGAGAGAAAAATTAATGGAGCTCTCAAAGCTTATTGTATTTTTGTTTTCTTTTAACAGTTAATGTGGCAGGTTTGTTTGATCGAGCTCAGCTTCAACTCTCAGAACCCATTTATAAATGTAAATTCATTTCCTATCTTGTAGCTCTTTTTTTTTTTTTTTTTTTTTTTTGACAACATTTAGAACCGTATAGCTTAAAATTCTCATTATTATAATATTAACATGGGTACTAATGCTAATACAGCAATATCTACACTGGACTTCCAAGACCCATCGGAGCATTGCTTGAGTAAATTGCGTGTACCAGCTGGAAATCTCCCGAGTTTATTTGACCTTGCACGATATCTTCGAGAACCACCGACGGAAAATCTCCGGTTTCCTCTCCGGCCAGACGTCTACAAAGACTTGCCAACGGGAAAAGAGCTCTTCTTCTCCATCTCCTCCACTGAGCTACTAGATTGTAGAGCAATCACATACGATATCATTGGCCCCATAATGTCCCGCTTAAAACCTAATAACGGATTCGTTATCTCAAGCAAAGACTCGCTGATCCCACTTTGGGACGACTGCATTAACCGGATGGTTTCAAAGTTTTGTGAAATGGTGGTTTTGCGTAAACCAGACTCGTCGTCTTGGGTTGAAAACGTACAAGATCAGTGGCCAAACGTGATGGGGTTCATAAAAGGATTTGGTTTATGGAGAGGAGAAGAGGCTGATAAGGTACGAGAAGGTGCAGCTGATCCTTGTTCACTATTGGTCGAGAAGATTCTTTGGTCGTACGATGATCTTCCATACATTCTTGGATATCACGCAATAGGGTTCACCGTAACTTTCTGCGCTTTGAGCCTATCATCACAAGATCGAGTGATCTGCACCGATCTTTATTCATTCAATGTCTCATCACCGTCCGATCGAATCAAGGCATTGGTTCCTTGTTACCGTCTCGCTTCCCTCTTACCTTTGCTTGCGGATAGGTACTGCACTACGAGGCCTTTATGCTACAACGACTTTGAGAGAACCGATCATGGAGAATATGTGACAGAAGTAACGCCTCACACGGTGACTAAGTATTACTCAAGCAAGAGAAAATGGATGAAAGTGAAAGGAATCTACGATTTTCTCGACCAAAGAGTTCCACACGCGGAGCATTTGGATAGGGCATGCGAGAAAGATCTGTCGTTGAGTTTTAAGCCACGTGGAATCAGAGTTAAACCACAAAACGTTGACCAGCTGATTGACTCGCTGATGTGTGTGACTAAAGCGCTCGTTGCCCTTCATGACCTTTCGTTCATGCATCGTGACATGGGATGGGATAATGTAATGAGAAGCACGGCGACGACCACAACAACAACTGACACGGATTGGTTCGTTTGTGGGTTCGACGCGGCTGTTGAGGCCCCGCAGCTTAACCCCAACCGTCCTGTAGCTAAGGCAGTTGAGGAGAAGGAAGAGGAGCGTGGGAGACACGCACCGGAGATGGAGAGGGGATTGCATGCGGTGAAAGTGGATGTATGGGGAGTTGGTTATATGATAAAGACGTGTGGATTGAGTAATGTGCCAAAGATGTTGAGAGAACTTCAGGGGAAGTGCTTGGAACCGAACCAAGAGAACCGACCGACCGCAGCTGATTGCTTTCACCACCTTCTCCAGGTTCAATCTGCCAGTACATCGTCATATTAGTCTTTTTTTTTTTTTTTTTACTTTTCTTGTTTTTTTAAAGCAGTCTAGTGGTTTTAAACCATATGTTTAGTTTCACATCTGAATGTTCGAGTCACAATTGACATAGAGTGTTTGACCATCAGGTTAGTCAATCTGATTACCTTCGGTAGCAACGTTTTAGTTTCAAATATTTCGAGAGTTAAGTGAGTTTGTAGTGAGCAGCGGATAATAATTGTTATTATTCGTTGGACAAAAATTACGCATGAAATGAATAAAAAAGATGTAATTGTAGACTTGTAGTAAACTTATTAAATTATTGTCCAATTTTCATTTTAAATTAATTTATACGTAGTAGCAAAATATTGACGTTAAAATATAATATTTTCAAAACTGTATGATGAGAAGTGAGAAGTGAGTTTGTCGAGAGAAACAACATTGGGCTAAACAAAATGGCGGCTGTTTTCTATCATCTAAATGGCAGCTCATCTATCTCTCTGACTCTCCTTCAAATCACCTGCGCCACACTTGACCTATATTTTCTTCCCTGCAATATTTTCTGCTCTGGGTTTTATTATTCTATTGTATTGTTTTGTTTTTTACTGTCAGATCTTTTACAATAATTTGGTATCTCATATTTCACCATTTTTGTTAGAATTTAAACATAAATTGAATGGAAGACAAAATTTGAAGCTACGACTTTCTATGGGTTATAATATGTAATATCTTTTGTTTAAATTCTTTATATTTTTTTTTGTACTATATGTTTTAATCCTTTACAAAAGGTTATGTGTTTTTTTTCCTTATATCTCACATAAGTCATGGAAGATTTTTATTTATTCATTTTTAAAACAAGCTATTTGAAGATAAGAATATACATTGAAATAGGTTCAAGGTTTTTTTTTGTTTTTGTTTTTGTTAAAGTTTAAATTCATTGACAATGAAATAAGAGTTTCAAAGGTTATTGGTGTAAGTACTTTATTTTAAATGCTATCAGAAAATTTGCAAATAAATAGAAAGAATTTCAAAGGCTATTGCTCTAAGTATTTTATGGCTCCAATTATATAAGTCTTTCATTGGAGACTTAGACCGAAGGATGACGGAACTATACAGTATGGTGTGATTGTAATAGTAATAAAAATGTATATACAATTATACATACATATTTTTGCTACTGTATTAGAACTGTATCGCATGTTCATGAAGTTATTGCCACGTTGTCATTTGGAAACTTACAGTTCAAATAGTAACCTTAAGATAAATCCAATGCCAAAAAAAAATATAATAAAAAGCAGGAAGTTGATCAAAATAAAGCAGCAAAAGAAGTTGAAAGAAAAAAATCTTGATTACAATTTTTTAATGATCTATTTACTTTAGTCCATTTCTATTTTCAACAACTCTAATTGTTGAGTTTCATAGACATCTAAATTCTATTTAATCCACAAAGAAGGTCCACCACATCAAATAATCTTTCAAATTTTGAGTCAACCTACTAAACAGAACCATAACATTAATAACATATAGATCAACAGTAAAAGTTATCTCATCCCACACACACCTTCTCCTATGTCATTCTCCACAATGTAAAGGCTTCTCCTTCTACGTCCTCACTACTATCAATGATACGTTTAAATGCATTCAATGCAACTCTAATTACTCTACTCCTGGGTTACTTACACCTCTAATTGAGTCCTCATATAGCTTACTATGGGCCTTACTATAGTATACTTAAAAATAAGTCTCACAAGAAATCGATAACTTAAATCGAGACACCAAACTAATGCTTCGTGCTTTCTTTGTAATCAAGGTTTAAATCACGTTATCTTCAATTTCAATTCATCTGCAGCTACTCTGTGTCAAAATAACATTTATTCACTGAAAAATAAAGATTACCCCCCCAATCATACTTATAGTGTAATAATTGTGAACCAAAGTTTGGGATTTTGGTAGGGGTGTCGATCGACACCTTAAATGGTCGGGTGTTCGGTTCGATTTCAGGATTCTAGGTTCGAGTTGGTTCGGTTTGGGGATCGTATTTAAGGTGTGAGATCAATGTTTTAGGTTCAGGAAAGTTGATTGTCGCCTCCTTTGTGTGGAAAAAGAGAGAAAACGATTCTGAAATGTTTCCTGAAAGTTTTCCCTGAAGCTATTTGTCCATGTTCTTGTGAGTTTGGCTTTGTGGTTGGAGATCTAAATCTGAGAATGTGGGAAGAGCTTGTGGAGGTGTGTTTCTGGTCGTGTGTTGCTCGAATCTTCCTGATTGGCAAATGTGAGTGCATGAACATGGCTTATCTAAGCTAAGGTCTCTGTTTTTGTGACTTTGTGTGTTGTGTGATTGTTTTCTTTTGAGTTCTATGTGTTTTTCGTGGCTCCTGAGGCTTGGATTCGCTCCAGAGTATGCTTGGGACGCATGTGAGGAGTTTGGAGGCGAGATTCGGAGTTTCTGATCGAAGAGAAGCGACGCTCGATATGAGTGTGGATCGACACAAGGAGTGTGTCGGTCAACACCAATGCAAGGACGGCGCGAGAAACCTAACGAGCATCAATCAACGCATGTGGAGGTGTCAGTCGATGCAAATTAGGGATTTCGGAAAAAATATCGAGCATGCGTTGATCGACACAAGGAGTGTGTCGGTCAACACCAGGAGGCTGCATTGATCGACAAAAAGTGTGTGTCGATCGATACAACTTTCGCCAGGTGTTAGTGTCGATCGACACCATGAGGGTGTCAGTCGACACCATCCTTCAGCAGTGATTGATCTTGTGATGGCTTTGTGTTTTGCCTGGTTTGTATGTTGTTTATTGATTGTAGCATGAGAAGATCTTATTGCTTATGTGTATAGCCTAGTAGATGGGAGGATTGCATCACTAAGTATTTCTTGTAATACTTACGCCTCTCTTTTGTGTTGTGGTGCAGGTAAAGGCAAAGTGTGACTGTAGGATCAGTGCGATGATGAGGAGGATGTTTGAGAGGCTCGATTATTTGCTATGTGCTTATGTTAGAATGTTAGAGTGGTAATTAGTTGTCTAAAACAAATATTAAGTTGATGGTCTATGACTTTGTTTTATGCTTTGGAATTGATATTGGTTATTTGTTATTCATTTTATTTGTTTAATGACATGAGTTTTGTTGGTTTATGTTATCCGATGTTGTTTGAGTGGCGTTTAGGGTTCTTATGAGTATGAGATCACTAGATAATAGGATATTAAAAATAAAAAAACGGATCAGGTTGTTTCATATAGACAGACACACTCCACTACCTCGTCACTCAATTATTGAAAAAAAACTAAGTCTCCACCTTTATCTCGCATGGCAAGGTCTCCCTCTTTGAACCGTGGGAAGAAAGAAACAACACGCTTCATCTACAATCTCAGAATATGTCACACTCCATCTTTGCTTAAATATTATATAAAATACGCAAACGAAATTCATCAAATCGACAACAAAATCAAACAATGGTGCACTATTTATTGCAATTACGGTTCTCTCTAACCTGAATCTACCGACTTCGGCAAAACAACAATAACTTTAAAAAAAAAATTAGGTTTCTGAACGATACAATGATACCACTTAAGTGTATAAAATATAAATCAATGGACTTAAGTGACTATGTTGAATTAGGCTTACGGATGGCTTGCGACAATTATGGTTCAAATGGCTTATATTAAGGTCTAGAAAAATCAAAAATTTTCTTCTCGTCTAATGTTGATCGAGAGTTGGGGGGACATATCAGTGCAGAGAGTGGAATCCAGTTAACTAGAGAGCTGGGAAGTATCTAGGAATATCGGTTCTACAGAAGAGAATTAATAAAGAGACTTTTGGGGAAGTGATTGAGAGGGTGTCTGCACGGTTAGCAGGATGGAAAGGAAAAACTTTGAGTTTGCTGGACGTCTCACACTTACCAAAGCTGTTTTGTCTTCGATACATGTACATTCGATGCAAACAGTTAAGTTGCCTGCATACACCCTAAATAAGTTGGATAAGTTGTCACGTGATTTTCTCTGGGGAAGTATTGCAGTTAAGAGGAAGATACATCTGGTTCCCTGGAAAACTGTGTGTCTTCCAAAGGAAGAAGGCGGATTGGGCATTCGTATGGCTTGTGAAATGAATAAGGCTTTACTTGCAAAGATTGGTTGTTGTTTGCTTCATGATACTAAGAGTTTATGGGCACAAGTGTTGCGTAGTAAGTACAAGGTTGGAGATATCAAGGAGCGTACTTGGACTATAGTGAAGGGCACTTGGTCGTCGACTTGGCGGAGTGTGGCCCTGGGAATCAGGGAATCTATTCATGGAGGTTATAGTTGGGTTATTGGTGATGGCAGGAAAATAATTTTTTGAACTGATAAGTGGTTGATGGAGGGTTCACTACTGGAGAATGACATTGATATGCTTCCACAGGGTTTTAGTGCTATGTCTGTTCGAGACTTATGGGTAGAAGGCATTGGTTGGGATATGGTTAAGATTACTCCGTTTATATCAGAGAACCGCAGGTTGGAACTGTCAGTGGTGGTTGTGGACAGGGTTACTGGTGTAAAGGATTGTTTGTCCTGGGGAGAAACTGTAGATGGGCGGTTTACCGTTAAGTCCACATATCAGCTGTTAACAAAGAATGCATCGCCACAGCAGAGTATGAGAAGGTTCTATGAACGTCTCTGGAAAGTAGCTGTCCCGGAGAGAGTGAGGACTTTCCTTTGGCTCCTGAGTAAGCAGGTAATAATGACTAATGTGGAGCGTTATCGACGGCATTTGAGTGTTATGGAGGTTTGTCAGGTATGTACTGGTGGACTTGAGTCCATTATGTATGTGCTCCGTGATTGTCCTGCTATGGCAGGTCTTAGGTGTCGTATTGTTCCCCCAAATCGAAGACAGAGGTTTTTTGTATCCTCGGTGCTGGAATGGCTGTATGATAACTTATGTGACAGAGGTGAAGGGCGAGTAGGCGAGTAGGCGAGTCTTGGCCGACAATGTTTGCTTTGGCAATCTGGTAGGCGTGGAAGTGGAGATGTGGAGATATTTTTGGGGAGAACAGAACCTGGCCTGATAGGGTTAAGTTCATTAAGGAGCTGACAAACGAGATGATAGTGGCAAGAAAGGTTAGTGGAGAGGATCCTCAGCTTAGGAATCGGGTTGAGAAGATGGTTCAATGGTCACCTCCGCCCTCGGGTTGGTTTAAACTGAACACTGATGGAGCTTCGCGGGGAAATCCAAGGTTGGCAACTGCTGGTGGGGTTCTAAGGAACGAAGTCGGTGAGTGGTGTGGCGGGTTTGTGTTGAACATAGGTAGATGCTCTACACCGCTGGCAGAACTTTGGGGTGTCTACTATGGTCTCTATATCGCTTAGCAGAACCGTATAACGAGGTTGGAGGTTGAGGTGGATTCTGAGTTGGTTGTTGGTTTTCTTAAGACAGGGATAGTTGACTCTCATTCGTTGTCTTTCCTGATATGTCTGTGCCACGGCTTTTTTTCAAAAGACTGGATTATCCGTGTCTCTCATGTATACCGAGAAGCTAATCGCCTCGCCGATGGATTAGGGAATTATGCATTTTCTCTTCCTTTAACTTTTTAGCAGTTGCAAACAATTCTGGTGGTTGTTGACTCAATTATGCGGGAGGATTTGAGTGGACCTGCGCGTCCTCGTTTAGTTCTTATGTAATTTTACTTTTTATTAATAATTTGCATTGGGAGTTTTCTCCCTTTGTTTAAAAAAAAAAAAAAAAAACCAATCTAAGAGAATATAGCACCTGTTTTTATATAGCATACGTGTTTTTCTTGTACCGCCAGAAACTAAAAGAAATCACCTGAAAATCAGACTAATTTACTTTGATTGTAATTCAATCTTTAACCTAATAATAACAAATTTATATAAATCAGGGACGACTAGAACCAATGAGTCGTAATGAGGGCTCCGCTCTTTCTAATATCATGACGACCGTTGTGAGAATCCTTATTTTATTCTTATTAGTGACCTCAAAAGTTCCTAAACATGTGTATGGATGGATTTCTTTTTTAGTTAACAAAAAATTGAGAATTTAGATTTATACATTCTCTCAGTTCATGAATTAGAACATTTTATATGGTCTTTTTCCCAAATGTTATTCGAACCGGTAATTTCTAAGTTTTACTTCAAAATATTTACCATTTGAGTAAATGACATGTGTCTGGGTTACTATGAACATATTTGCTCCACGACCGTCCATTACAGGATTCCCTACTTACACACGTAATGAGAGAGGCAGAGTGTCTAGCTTTCATCTCCCGATGAGTGAAGTAATTGAGGTATATTTCTCCACGAAAAAAAACCTGGTTTTACTCTTGCAATGAACATGGTAAATTTCGCGATCCAAAACAATTTAATTCATTATTAATGTGGGAAAAATAAAGTGTCACACACATACGTACCAAAAGAGAGCTATATTTTTTTTTTTGGTAAACAAATAGAGCTATATTGATGTGTCATTACAGATCTACATACGATTCATGCATGAAGAGGCTGCTGAAACTAGTAAGACAGATGGCGTCAATCAGAGATAATATTACAAATAGATTTGAATATCATGAAAAATATCATGAAAAACAAACCTGAAAATGGAAAGAAAACAAGTCTACGATTAAAATTTATTAGGGAGAAGAAGAAGAAGAAACACAAAGTAATTGGACAAATAAATGTGCATATGATGCAATATCCCAAACGTTGTCGTTTTGCTTGGCCGAGAGAGATCTGTTCTTTTGTTTTTTTCCTTATTCTAAAATAATAATTAGAGGAAAACAAAATAATTAAGAGTGACGAAGAGAAAGTGAACAAAAGAGATGCACGTGATGCGAGGGTGTCTTGGATTTTGATTAGAGCTGTTCTTTTGTCTTGTTGCTTACAGGCTTCTCTTCGTCATTATTATCAACAACTATGTAATTAAAATCTTTCATTTCTTAGATTCATGTAAGCTATGCTTAAAAAAAATTCTCCATTTTATAATTGTACAAGTTTTGTTTGCACCATTAGTTTAATTTGGACGTTAGTTAGCTAGATTTTAATTGTATTATAATATGTATATACGGAATTTATATGCTCATCACAAGTATGTTGCATTGATGTGAGACTATGGATCATTATCAAACCATGTTTCTTTTGTTTCTGGTTAATTTAACAAAGTTATGCTTAATTAGCTGGTTATATACATAAAAATTCACGCAATATATATATATATATATATATATATTGTTTAATCTCCACAAATGACAAAAGTTTACTCAAAAAGGTATATAAGCATTGTTGTGTTAAGTAACTTAAGTCGTGTTGCAAATGACAGAAGTTAGGGTGAACAAATACGGTTCAAAAGGGGCAACCGAGGTAAATAAAAAGGTGTATATATTTTTTTTGACATTCATACATATGTATAATATATAAGCATTTTTGTGTTTCACACATCTCGTATCAATTATTTTAGTCGTTTGATTCCCACGATCGGACAAAAGTTTAATGTTCCTAAAATGTTTTCGAAATTTAAAAACGTGAATAAATAAAGATAGTAGGAAAATAAACTCAATAATGAGTTGTAAATTGTGCAAGAAAACACATACAAGTGTCTGCTACATGTAGATCTAGCGTGCCAAACAGGTAAGATTCAAAGGATGATGAGCATTATTAGGGTTTTTGGTTCTTATGTTTGCAAGAAACAGAACATTCTTGGGTAGGTTTTGGTGGCCCATGTGTTTTGTTTTCTTATGATGACTCTTACTACACTACATGTTGTTGATGTTATGATGCACGAATTTTATGTCTTTAATCTTGAGTTACTGGTTAATGACACTTGATGTGTACTTTGTTCTTCGATTTTTCTTACTCTCTTTGTCAACTTCCTCCAATCAAATCCGCTCCGAAATATTATGACACGTAGATAGGACTGACTGAGCAAGTTCTGTCCCGTTCCCCTCCAATTTGGTGACAATTATGTGTTTCAATCAAAATCCCCTCTTTAAACGGGGAAATCTGAAAAAAAATTACCATTAAATTATAATTTAAAATGAAATAAATATTTATTAGTTTTATGATTGTAAAAATTAACCGGAATACTTAAAATTATAATTTAGTAATAGCTTTATGTTATTTCTGCCTCTTTATTTTTTAAAAAAGAATATTAAACACATTTGGAACATGATTTTAGTTGCGAAAATTCTTGTTCCGAATCAGAAATGGAAATAACATTTATAGATCAACAAACCGTCTCGTTCCCATATATATATACGTCATGAAATCCCGTTTCTACCACACCGTCACGCGTATTCAACAAAACGAGCATTCATATGATATGCCATGGTCTATAATTTGAAACAATATAAAAACGTTATAAACTTCGAAATCCAATTTAATGGATTTACACCATGAGAACAAAGGACACAAAGTAGCCAAAAAAAAAAAAAGGACAAAAGAGTTTATATAGGAATTTGATTTCTTAGATGGGATTTTTCTTGTTGCTAATCACCCAATTTGAAAAGGAATCGAGAGTATTCACATCCGCTCTGTAATGTTTTTGGGTAAACTCAAGGAACATAGACCAAGTGAAGTCAGGGTATTTTCTTGTTTTCATCTTCTCCAAGATCTCACTTGGTGGTCTCACCACTTTGTCTTTCTTCGGACACAAGAAAAATGCCATCGATTTCCTCGCGCATTCTCTATTCACAACCGCTCTATGCAAACAACTCTTGAATATCCCGTTCGATAGAGCCTAGACAAAACCAAAGTTTAATCTATCATTTGTGTATTGAGGTAACCATAATTAATGTCTATTACTATATATATATATATATATATATATATATATATTATCTATTAATTACCATGAAAGTGTCACCGATATTGACAACGAAAGCCTTGGGATTGGGGAGAATGGACCGCCATTGATTGTCAACAAAGACTTGAAGGCCATTGACTTGGTCTTGATGTAGGATGGTTAAAGAGCTTGGATCACAATGAGGTCCTGTACCTAACGTGAGATCTGGTGTTTGGCATGGAGGATAATGATTTAGCCTCATTATCGAATCATTCTCTTCGAAAAACCCTCGGAAATAGTCTCTGTTTACGCCTAAACTTAGCCCCAAAAGCTCCATGATCTTGAGTGATAGGGAACTCATTGCTTCACAGTAGTCTTGATACACCTTCCTGTGAACAAAACCGGGAAAATCATTAGCTAAACCGGTCAAATTGTTTCCGGTATGAGAAAACCGGTTTATTTAAAGTAAGACTAGATAACAGAGAAAACAAGGGTTTGCTCTGTTCTATTTTGTGGTTCTTGTTCTGTTTTAAAAGGACACGTACCCAAAGTGTTCGAACTCTTGTCCTAATGTATCGGAGAAGTAATTTTGAACGGTTTTCGAGCCACTATTCTCGTTGGAGAATCGGAAAGAGAGAGTCTCCTTCCATGGGAGCTTGGTGGAGAATCTTCCGGTGAAGCTACTTGCGTAGCCACAGCTCTCACCGGGTTTTCTCTGAGCTCTCTGTTTTCCGGCGAGAGGCATGTCGAAGAAACGTTCCATCAAACGTTGAGCTTCGGATATGAGTGACTCGCTGACGCCATGATTGACGACGAGGAAGAAGCCGTGTTTAGTGCAAGCTTCTGCGATGAGTCTAGAAGCTTCAAGAGTAGAGTCTTGCCTTGAGAGATCGATGAAAGGGACGTTGAGCTCGGGGATATCAATGGAAGGTTTCTCTTCGTCAGGCCAAATGAATTGGTTTGGGATTTGGGTTTGAAGGTTAAGAAGAGAAGGGTTGAAGATTAATGGAGGAGTTTGGTCGTTTCCAAGATCTTGTTTTGGTTCGTGTTCTTTCTCTGCCGGAGATGTTGTTGTTGTTGTTGTGCAAAGTATCGCCATTTCTTTTCTTTTTTTTTTTCTTGGAGAGTTTTTGGGTTTTTGTTTTGTCTTGTTCAAAGTGAGTGTTGTTGAGGAGATGGGGGAACAAAGGGTCCTTTAAGTCTTTATATAAGCAAGCTTCAAGTCATGTTATTGTACATTTGTTTGGTTTTAAAAATCTTTCTTATAATAATTGTTTATTTTTTCTCATATTTTTTTTCTTGAAGGGCTTTGCCACATGGGATTTCATACTAATCTCTTTATAAGGTGAATATAATAGTAGTGTAAAAAAAAATTGCGTATAATCTTTAATCAAAAGGACAAAAAGAACTAGACGACAATTAAATCCTAACTTAAATGTGTATTTGTTTCATGTGCTTGGTATTCATGCATGTTGGATTCAATCTTGATGTTATAAAATACAATCTTATCGGAATCTTGCAATCATTTCATGTAGATATTGTAATCAAAATAGTTACATGTGTGTATCTAGACTATACCACAAAAGTTTTAGAATGTATACGCGTAAGACCTTAATAATTATTTTTAAAAACTAGAATTTATCATCTATAACATCCTAAAAATTTCCTTTAAGTACATTCTACAATGTAATACTAACTGAACTTTTTATGATCAAACATTTAATTCACTGTAAAAGAAAAACCGGATTTGACCACTATAGATGTCACAAAGACAGATATATCCTCTTAGAATCAAATTTGGCTTCGGTCCAAGAAACAAATTGCCATGGAGATAGGGACTAATTGGGTATTAAAATCACATCAAAACTATATTGTTTATAAGCAAGCAAAATTTATGAAATCAATGGATACTTTTGTTGGTGTCTGTTTTTATAGTTGGCAGGAAGAAGAGGTCCCGAGGTTATGTTTTGGCTCTATTAGGAGAAGTGTTCGTTCCATTTACTTTCTCGTCTTACATAGTTTTTGAATATATTATTCTTTTTTACTTTAGGTTTTTTCTTGGTTGTTTGTCGACTTTTTATTGGATGTCAAAGAGAAAATGAAATAGGAGAAAAGCATTCGTATTTTCAGACTGTAGATCCAAACACAAGTAATAACTTTGGGCTGCTCTTATTACACTTAAATGGTAAGATATGGGGTCGATTTTGCAAACCCCACAACCTGCAGGATCTCTTGTAATTATGCCCAAATCATTCATGGTTGTTTCGACCAATTACGACTTTGAAAAAGTTCGTAGATTCGTTATTTTATTGACACTTTATCATTTATTCGCATTTAGGTTCGTAACTAATTCCTAACATTTTCATCAAAATTGAAAGATTCGTAACTAATTCATAACATTTTCATCAAAATTGAAAGATTTATAAGGAAAAAACAAATACAGCGTGCTATTATAATATAATCGTTACTTTTGCATTTTTATAATCGAACCAGGCACTTGACGTTAAAATCGTACTACTCTTATCATTAGACTAAGAGAATTTTACAAGAAAAAGACCGATTAATGGCTATATTATCTAACGGCCGCAAGTGTCTGCTTGTCCTGTTTGTACTCTCGGCCAGCTCTGACTATAAGATGAAATTTTTAATCTTCTCGAACATTAATGTTATGAAACAAAAATTTGAAACCATATATATGCATTTGTTTCTTAAGTTTTAACTATGATAATATTAAAAGTAACTGAAAATCTGTATTTTAATATATATATTTTAACTAAACCGAATTGAAACCGAAAATGGATCTATATCGAGGAATTGTGTTTATTTGCTTTATTTTGTCAATACTAAAATTCTACAAGAAGTGTTTGTTCAAAGCAAAAAAAAAAACTCTACAAGAAGAAAATGGAATGTAGAAGTGTGGGAAAGATCAGTAGACTATTTTCTTCACACGTGTGCTTATTTGTCCAAACTTGAAACTAATAGGACATGGAAAAGGACAAAGAGGAACAGAAGTGTTGGATGAGGAGAAGTAGGTGGTGGGGACAATAGGTACGAGAGAAGTGAGTAGAAGAGTATAGGATGGTACGCATGATTTCTCTCTTTGCTTCTAACTGTTCTCGGAATCCAAATAGCCCAAATTCAAAACCCCCCATTGGCCACTTCTCTGTTCCTCTCACTCTCTTTTATTAAACCACTCGTCAAAATATGACTCTGTTTTTTTGGTTTTGAAAAAAAAAAACTCTATATATGAAATCTTTGTTTGGAATATTAGTGGCTAAAAAAAGGTCTATCTTTCCTTTTATAAATGTAGTATATTTGGTGTAATCATTGAATTCCTAAATGTTTCCCTTGACCATATAGGGATTGAATTGGTTATTATAAATTCTAATTTTTGGTTTAAAGAAGAAAAAAAATACTATTGTTGGAATTTTTTTTGTCAACCAAACATTATTTACAAAAGAACGCCAGGTAGCCCAATCCAGAGAAAACATGTTTACAAAAGAGATTGCCGAAATTAGATTTCTAGACGACATAACTAGACAATCCGTCTTCAAATTCAACAAAAAATAAATTAAGATCCACATATCTACTCGGTATATATATATATATACATATATATATATATATATATAATTTTATTGATAATATTTGAATCTTAAAACCGGACTTGAATTTCACACATTATATTTTGTAATACAATTTAACTATATATTTCATCATAATAAGAGAGCTAAATATTTTCTATTAAAATAGTGTGTGTAACATTTAAAATATTTATATCTTAGTTAGTAAGAAAAACTTTAAAATTTGACAAAACATAATTAATGAATAAAAAAATGAAAAGTTCACAAATATAATTTCAAAATTAACATTGTTTTAGATCATTGTTTATGATATGTTCTAATATTCTAAGTAGTAATTTTACCTCATGTCATAGTCACTCATTATAAATGCGTTAAAATTATAACAAAATAGAAAACAATTTTTATTATTTTTTTGATCATAATTAACCTGACTTTTAATTGTATATACGTCATTATAATGGATAAGAGCTGAAATTCACATATCAAAAATAATATGTTCACTATATTTTTCAAAATTAACAATACATGATCAATAGTGAAAAAGAAATTAATATCCACAAAAATATTTGGAAAACTAACTGTAATCTCATAAATAATAATGTTACCACATGTCAAACTAATTTTAATGTTTTAAACTTAACATATTTTATTCTATTATATAAAATTTGGTTTGTTAAAGTTAATAACTCACATGTGTTACATATATATATATATATATATATATATCAATTAGATTGTCAAACACATATAAAAATTAACATGATGCCTGTCCGAAAATTTCAATATGTTTAATTTTTGATTAGAAAGCAAGAACTAAATCTGATTTGATTTGTATCTATAACATCTTAATTTTTTTTTTTGTCGTCCACTGATTTAACATATGGACTAAGAAACTTAACTGTTTGACCAATGGTCGTCTAATCGGTTGAATCAAGTCTTTCGGGACTAGTTACTTTCTCATGCCAAAATTTCGATATATTTATCATGAAATGGATTTAAGAAAGAAAAGAAAAAAAAGAGAGAAAAAAAAGTGACACATATTTCAGATATGGATATAAAGAAGTTTATTTGCACAAAAAATATATAAAGAAGTTTTTGTTTTCTTGATATAAAGTACAGACATGAGATATTTATTGGTTCTTTGTTCAAAAAAAAAAGAAAAAAAAAAAAGAAGAAAAGAGATATTTATTGGTTCAATCTCAAAATAGAAACTTCAGTCACAACATCTATCGCACATGGACTTGTCCAACCACTTAATGCGTTTTAATATAAAGATGTTTGTACTCCATCAGAACTTAATCTCATTTATAATTTCCTATATTTTTTGCCAGACAAAAAGACAAAAAGATGTGAGTTCCATTTCAATCCAATATATTCCATCTAATCCTAATTAATACAAGTTTAACCTTTTTACACATAATAAGAAAATAAACTAAAATTCAACTAGAAATACATCATTTTTGTAATTAACAATTTTCCATAACTCAAAGCCAATAATATTCAGTTTTTTTTTAGCCTATTTTACAGTTCATCCATTAAGACATTTACTAATACAAAGTACAAACTGCATAGAAACATTAAAAGATTTATCTTTTGAAACAATTTTTTTCTCTAAAACTTGAATTAATTAGGAACACAATGAATACAATATTTTATAAATAAAATATAGGGGCATTTTCAAAAATACCCCTTTTTCCATGCATTTTTTAAAAAATATCCCTATATATTGACTATTTACCTCTCTTTATGTACAAAATGACTAAGTTACCATTTTCTGAGTGATAACAAGAATTTACAATCACCAAAATCGAAAAAACAATTCCTGCCAAAAATGAAAAATTTTCCTACCAAAATTACGAAATTAGATTTTCACGCCAAATTTTTAGAAATTTATACTTTATAATAACTTTTTAAAAACCTTGTAAACGCTTTTAAAAACGTTTTAGAAACCTTATAAAAACCTTGTAAACACTTTTAGAAGGTTTTTAAAAGGATTTTTAAAAGTTTTTTTTATAAGATTGCTTTTACAAAGTTTTTATAAGGTTTTAACCTTATAAAAGCCTTATAAAAGCTTTATAAAAACCTTGTAAACGTTTATAAAAACTTTTAGAAAACCTTATAAAAATCTTGTAAAGACAAAACCTTACCAAAACCTTATAAAAGCCTTGTAAATTTTTATTGGCGGAATTTTTTTTGTCGAAATTTCTTGTCAAATTTTTTTGCGGGATTTTTTTTTCAAAATTTTTTTGGCGGAAAAATATGTCGGAAATTTTTTTTGTTGGAAAATTTTAGTTTTTCATTTTATTGATTAAAATATTTTTCGTTTAAGGGTAAAATGATCATTAAAAATTAAAGGAGGTCAAAAATGAAAATGGCCAAAAGAAGTATAATTTTGAAAAGGAGGTATATAAAAAGAGTATTTTTAACAAGTTTTCTAAAATATAGTGTTCATAAAAATAATTTGAATTCAATTTTAACCATAATTTTTCTCTTAAACTTATTTCTTTCACATATTTCTATCTCTCGTTTTTAATGCATTATTTTTTTTCATTTTTTCTAATCACGGTAAAACAACTACCAAAAATGGTAGGGTCTTCTTGTAATTCCTTCTTTTAGTTATTACATCAAATAAAGTCAAAATAAAAAAACCCTATTACCATTTACATAAGGAAAGTTCTTGATTTTGCTAAAAGTATGCTAAAATATTATTCAGGATATTAAAATTTTAATAATGTTTATACTCATCATATTATTTAAAGCTACTAGAGAGCAGAAACAAAAGCAATTAAATTATATTATACTGATAAATTTTTAAAAATATTTTTTTGAATATTTTTTTTGTTAATTATGTATATATTTCTAATAATTCAAAACGAGATATGGAAAATAACTCAATTTTCCCAACCAGTATATTATTTATATCAGTTTTATTTTTAAAATAATGAATATTTATTTACCAATATATTAGTTTATCATACCAATATATATATTTATAGTTATTATATTATTCTTCAATAATTATTTGATGATAGTTTTAGTTTTAGTCTTAACTATATTGCTTAATTCATCCCAAATTCACCAAAAAAATGCATGATTCAGTTAAACAACATTAACAATTTTAGTTAGAATCAACTATTTAGCCAAATTCATCGGTTACTATTTAGACCAATTTAGCCAAAACTTTTATAAAATACCAAAAAGTGGTCGAAGGTTTTGACATCTTTCCTTATTTTCAGAAAAATGCTTTCCAGTATATCTTTTTTTTTTTTTTTTTTTTTTGGCAAACTCTTTCCAGTATATCTATACAGACGATTTTACCTACAACACATACTATCACACGGTAAACTATTTTACAGACGATTCACGTCAGGAAAATTTTCTTGGCAACGCATAGATAGATGTACGATAGACACTTCTATTAACACAAATACTGTAGCATCCATATTAAACACTTTTATTTAGAATAAGTTTCTACTTAAACCAATATGGAAACTCGGATACATGTATTTAATAATACAAAACTTTATTCTCTTGGGATTTTCTTATATTGTCTAAATTTGTATTGATGTAGATTAAAATTCATGAAAAAAAAAATGTTAAAGAGTATATTGTACAAACAAATTATAATAATGTCACGCCACAAATATAGGCATCATCATTAATGTGCGCAGCTATTGCCTTAATAGATTCCGGTAATTTTGAAGAGATACACTGTACACACAATTGATACGGTCATCAATGAGAAATTAGTTCCCATAAGTAGTGAAATAATTTTTCTTCTCATATCCAAAGAAAATCTTTAGGTAACTGTAGAATGTGGATACTGATAAGTGATAACGATTCAACCATCAATAATGTCAACTACATAGTGCGACAGTAAGACAAGATGCACGTTGGTTATTACAAAGGTTGTAGTGGTGTCTCAATTCGTTATCTCTTGAACACCTCTTCAACACAAAGTCACTTTCTCTCATAATTCTAGAGCCATCACTTAAACTATTTAATATTTATAATATGTAGAATCAAAGATATAAAAGAAATGTTGCAACTTCTTGTATATTGAATCGTAAAAATCAAGACCTATTTTTTTTTTGAACAAAAGTAAAAATCAAGACCATATACACCCAAAATTCACCAAAAAAAAAGTCATTGACCAAAAAAGTAAAAATAGAATTAAAAGTTTGATTGGCTCGTTGTTAAAATGGCAACCACAAAGATGATATGAAAAGTGGCAAGTAAAGTAGTACAACTTTTGCTACACCGTTAAAAAGTTTGATCGTTGCCAACCGAAATCAAAGTCCTTTGAAATTTGTTTGAATAACTTAGGATCTTATATTGAAGATTCACACAATTCGAGTTCGTGAAGAGGCAAGCATTATACAACCACCATTACAGTGCGAAGATTCAAATCATTATCACCTAGTTCAACTTCTAAGGTTAATATACAACCACCATTACATCCTTAAGTCGTTTAAATTTATTTATTTAAAAGCATGCTAAGCTTTTTCGGTTCTATAATTCCTATAATGAAATGTT
This sequence comes from Camelina sativa, assembly GCF_030686135.1. Taxonomy (NCBI): domain Eukaryota; kingdom Viridiplantae; phylum Streptophyta; class Magnoliopsida; order Brassicales; family Brassicaceae; genus Camelina; species Camelina sativa. The sequence continues at coordinate 41,692,692 of NC_141890.1, forward strand.
TTTTCTAAAAAGTGTTAGTGAAATTACCAAAGAGAATAGTCAAAGTTATGGATGGTTAACGAGTAGTAAATACTGTAACAAGAAGTCATCCAATCCCTTATTACGGTATATCTTTTTTTTTTGTCAAACTATTTATTTTCATTCATCTGGAAGAAACAAAGTTAAAAGTAGGCTAAAGAGATACAAAGCAAGTAAGGATATGGGTTCCATGAGTTTTCCAACCAGGTGCTTGACCTTGAAAGACTTGCAAGTTTTGAAAAATCTTTTGGGACCACAGCGGAATCGAACATGAAGAAAGACTTCTCAAATTCCTCGACCAACAAGTGGTCATAAACGGCTCGCGCGACACACGCATAAGAGTTTTTAGAAAGGTGTACCATGTGAAGGGTACAAGTAAGAGTTCTCGCCGGAAAGAGACGGTTCAAGAGCCATAACTCAACGTTTTTAAACTCTTAAACTCAAAGCACATACCTTTAGGTAGAGCTTCTATCGGGATTCTCAAGTGATAGGTGTAAAACCGTAACAAAGCAGGTGGGTCCTCCCTACCATGAAGCCAAAGGCCATGAAGGTTAAGGAATTCCACACAAAACTTGTAGTCGGTTTTGCACTCGAAGGGGGGAAACAAACCCGAGCTTACATCCTTTAGGCGATTTGGAGAGGGGAGTTGGGCCACACATGTCATAACACTTCATGCTTTGGGATTCACATATCATAAACATAAAGGATATTAGTACCAGAGATCTCGATTGCTTAAGACAGAACCATAGCCATGATGATGAATTACTTCTCAGCTGGAGTCTTCGGCCAGCGAGTTTGTAATCTTGATACAACCATCTGCTAAGGTTTGGCCAACAATAACTTGGATCAGCCCTAGATTTAATAAGAGTTAGGTTTGAGACCAACCTTATGCCATTCTTCTCTACATCTCTACATTCACGAATACTATCCTTGATGTTGCTAAAAGGTGCTTGTAGAGGTTTGGGTTTTGTAAGAGACAGAGCTGACAGAATGAAGAGTATAAGGTAATCATAATGCCTTTCCTCTTCATTCTTATACTGGTGAATCGATAAGATATGAATTGACGAGCTGTTCTAGTACTTGGTTCGAGGGCACTCAAATAGCAATCGTGATAAAGGAGCTGAAATCGAACCTGACATGTGGAAGTGAGTGGGTATTGGATTCCTTTGGAATTGAAGGCAATAACCGGTGTGTGACAATTGTGCTTTATAATCCAGGAATAGGTTAGCCACCATCGAGGAGAGGCGAAGATTGCAGCATTAGTATCCTCTTTTGTTGCATCCATGGAAGAAAAGCGTTCACGACCATCCCCACCATATGGAAGAACAAAGGTTAATGGGCTTGCCATGAGAAGGAATAAGACAAACCTGGTCCAGTCTGGTAAAATAAAAGTTATAGCAAATGTGCTGTTGGGCCAAGACTGGAATCTTAGTGGGCTAGGTCCACCAAGGGGAATCATCAGTTGGATTAGGGTTACTCTTGCCGCCGTCAACATCCTCGCCAAAACAATCGTTGCAGCTTCAAATTTCCGATGAGGTTCACAATTGACGAGCAACGTGAGACATATAGGCGTCCAAGATCTAAGAGGTGGTTTAGGGCAGATTCCAGCTTCAAGCTTTGAAGTTAATTTGGATTCGCTGGCATCTTTTTCTGCTAGCTTCCAGGACGACGTGAGCAGAGCATGGGGTCGATGGTTCACCAGGGACCATTGTCGGGCTCTGTCACTTTCTGGCTCGTCGGGTAGCGCCAGAGAAAAGAAAGAAATAACTAACATATGGTAACTGGGGGAACGAACGAGGCACGAAAGAGAACAAAGAGAGAAATTACAAAAGAACCGAGAAAAGAGACAGCGATCCTGACGCCGGCAAGTCAAAACTCTACCAGCGTCGGAGAAATTAAAAATGAAGAACTTTTTCGATAATTGTGTCTGGGAACGTTTTTTCACAGCTAACTCCTTGTTATATCTATTACGGTATATCATGAAGAATGTTATTATGACCAAATATATTGTAAAATATAAAATGAGATAAATAAAAAAAAATAGTGGAAATTAAATTGAGGTGACGCATATTAATCAACAACGAAAACAATAGAAGTACCAAAATTCACTAGTCCTGAGTCATGACAAATAAAAGACGTCCAAAGTTTTTAGGGTCCATCGATTCTATTACAGAATACCAAACTCAAACTCAAGAAAAGTCATACAAAGAAGTATCTCAAAAAAAAAATATTATCAGTTTAGAATAAATTGATGTTAGAAAAAAAATGGCTACCTACACCAAATATTGATGAATATATGGTGACACATGCGAAGTATACTATTGTATATTCAACTACACGAAATATATGTATTATATGATCACATGCATAAATTATATGATGCTATGCGGTTAATATCATAGACATATATGTCATTACACCGGTCAACTGACTCCAGCGAAAACCGACGTTGACTCCGGCGTTGACCAACACTAAAAAAAAATTCTAAATTAAAATAAAAAAATAATAAATTATTATACTAAATCATTTATGGGTTTTCATGATTAAAAGAAATATTCTATTCAATATCTAAATATTTTTTATATATCTCTAATATATTCATTCTTATAATTAGTTACTTTTTATTTTTCAAGCTAAAGTAAATAGTTTAATAAAAATCATTTATAATTATTTTCAAGATATAAAAATTCATTTATAATTATCTTCAAGATACAAAATCATTTATAATTATTTTCAAGATATAAAAATCATTTATAATTATTTTCAAAATATATATATATATATATATATCTCATAATCAGATTATTTAAAAACTACAAAATCAATAAAATCAATTCAACTACTTTCATTAGAAAATCATATGCAAAATATTGAGTATATGACTCTTTACTCTAAATTTTGCATGGTAAATGTTATACAAAATTTTACACTCTTTACTTTAAAATTTACATACTCAAAATAACATATAAACAACAACAAAAAAATTCACAATATTTACTTTTAACATATGAACATTTTCATTTTACCCTCTTTTACACAATTACAATATGTTAAATTAATTTTTAGAAATTTTTTTTAAAGTTAGGGTTCTCTATTTTACATTTAGGAAATAAATAAAAAATATTTAGATATTGAATTAAATTTGTTTTTCATATCTAATATCTATTCAATATTGTAATATCTAATATCTTTTAACTATTCAATATCTAAATGATTTTATATCTTAAAAATAATTATAAATGAATTTTTTATCTTGAAAATAATTATAAATGATTTTTATTAAACTATTTACTTTAGCTTGAAAAATAAAAAGTAAATAATTATAAGAATGCATATATTAGAGATATATAAAAAATATTTCGATATTGAATAGAATATCTCTTTTAATCATGAAAACCCATAAATGATTTAGTATAATAATTTATTATTTTTTATTTTAATTTAGAATTTTTTTTTGTTAGTGTTGGTCAACGCCGGAGTCAAGGTCGGTCTTCGCCGGAGTTAAGGTCGGTCTTCGCCGGAGTCAAGATCGGTCTTCGCTGGAGTCAATTGACCGGAGTAATGACATATATGTCTATAATGTTGACCGCATAACATCATATAGTTTATACATGTGGTCATGTAATACATATACGTCGTGTAGTTAAATATACAATAGTATACTTGGCATGTATGACCATGTATTCTCCAATATACTTAGTGACGTGTTTGCAACACTTGTTAGGTTCATATTTTTCTTTTCTCGGGTGGAGATATCTGTACATTTTCTATTTTTGGAATTTAAACCGAAATGATTATAAGAAATTGACGTAAATAGAAAAAAAAAACGTAGCAACCCAAAAAAAAAAGACAAAATGTTGTAAAGTTAGAAATAAAAGAGAGGTCAAAAGCGAGCATTATATATTACTTTCCATGTACGAGCCAATAAAAAAACTAGACCTGAAGAAAAGTTAAGAGTTAGGGAAAAAAAAAAGGAAAAAAAAAAAAACACCCCATAAAAAGTATTGTTGTCTTGTCACTTAGCGTCTCTACTGTATAAACCACTAAAATAGATTCCCTACCTTCACTAAACGATGAAAAAAACCTGCTTTTGACATGACAATCTCACTATCAAACTATAACTTCTCCTACTCTTATCACACACAACAGGAAATTGCAGGTAAGTGTTTGATATCTCCAAAACAGATAACAAACAAACAAACCAAAGGACCTACTTCTTCACTTGTGTTCCGTACAAATAAAAAAACTCAAATGTTCTATTGACCAGACAAACCTTACACAAGAGATGCATGAGGCACCACACGAATGGATCAGAAACCGAGTTAACCCGTTAAACCCGAGGGAGAACAGAGTGATCATCAGGTCAAGGAAAACAAAAATGGGATTGCCAAACGAGATAAAGAAGGTGGGGAACCAAGGGGGATATGTGCTTTATAGAGTTTTTTATCTTTCTAATTTCAAAAAGGATAGATGAAGATGAAGTAACAAATGCTGGACCCTAGGAATGGACTACGTTTCGACATCGGATTTGTCAGTCACATTAGGACATACAACACAGTTCCTCTTCCATTCTCTTGTTTATCCACTTTTAAAAAGATTACCTTCTTTTTTCTTTCTTTGTCTCCTGTGGCATTATTGAGTGGAGAGAGATTGAGAGTACTTAACTGATGACACTAGACAATCAGGGAGCAGATATGATCTCCAATAGATCTTTGTTTCTTGATTCCCCTAGAAAAAGACATGACTTTATCACTAATAACGCCAAAAGCATGTCCCTCACTGTTTAGGATATTAGAATGTGACCCAGGCGATTGAGCGCATAACAGAAAATGATATAGACAGGATCAGAAAATTAACAAGGACATATCTTTATTTACCAAGAATCTCTGTAAATATATGTATGTGGGTAAGTGTTTTATTCAAACACATGTTGTTAGGTCATGGTGAGTAAGTGCTTCACAATCCTGGTCAGCAAACCAATCACATTGAATATACTGGAATGGAAGAGTTCTAGTTTCTTCCCTACCTTTTTCCTTTTTCTTTCTAGATTCTAAACAAAAATAAACAAGACAAATGATATTGGGCTGTGTGTGTATAGCGGAAGTCTTACTTGTACAGCAAATAGACTGGTCTTTGAAGGGCCATTGGGAGATAGTATCTATCATTGAAACTTGTCAGCAAATACATCGACTGAAAATAGCAAGTACAACTTTGCTTTCTTATCTACTCGTGTCCCTGCTACTGAATATTCACTTGGTCTCCTCCGAAGAAAAAGACACACCAACCAAGAATAGGGAAGAGATAACAATAGAGTTCACGAGTCCAATAATAAGCAGCATAATAGACAACTTTTTTCATCATATAGGTACATGACTGTGCATATAGTATCCAGTAAGGTAGTCTAGGGCCTAGGCGATACAAGAAAATAGAATACTTTCATTGGCATACCAGATATCTTACACTAAGCATTCTTTTCTACGACATAGTCTCTATCTTATATAGCCCATGGTCATCGGAGATCATGACTCCACAGGTGAAGGAAAATATATCCTTTTATTTATGTAGAAAGACGTATATAGTTATACATGTTACACAGATAAGCATTTCATTGCTCTGGAATTTTTAAATAAACATGGCAGACAAAACTGAAGTCAGGAACCCAACTTGCCTTTTAAAAAGGACCATGTGACACAGAATAGTTTTTTCTTCATGTAATGACTGTGGGCTTTTCCCTCCCTGTGAAGTCTTTCAGCTTTGATACAGACAATGCGAGATCTGTTACATAACAACCAGATCAATTATTACCACAGTCATGAATAAGACATCTTTAAGTCTCCCGAAACAAAACAAGAACGAACCAATTAAAGGTTTTAGAGCTATTTGTGCATCCAAATCATGCTTTGAAACATCTGGCTCAAATTGTTCGATGTATATTCGAACTGTAGCACCAGCTGAACCAGTTCCCTGGAACAAAAAATAATAATAATCTAAGTTAGGTCACTGTGTAGGGGCCAATGTGTTACATATTTTATTTCAAAAGAATCTACAACTTACGGATAAACGAAATATGATTCTGGATCCATCCGTGAAGACAAACCGAACACCTTGCTTGGATGCAACACTTCCATCAACCTAAACAGAAATGTAGAAACTTGCTCAGGATATTAAAAGTACAGGCATGGTTGAATCATCATTAACATTTTTTATAGTCAGACTTACAGGATCTGTGTATGAAAAGTCATCTGCAAACTGGAGGACATAGTTTCCTGAGAGATGAAAGTTGTTATGAACAATAAAAATAAGTTTTTAAATGCGGAGAAAGAAATGGACTGGGATGAACCTAACCATAACTTTCACCGGCCTTGCTCGTAGACACAATATCTCTAAGATACTCTATCATTTTATTGGCTCCTTCAGATTCACATTCCTGATCACACAGTCATTAGAAACTGAGGGTTTCTACAATTTAACGTCATACTCAGAGACATGTTACAAAAATCATACACAATCTTACTTCATAGTCATATCTGGAAAAGAAGTTCCTTCCATACGTCGCCCAATACTCTTTCACAACATCTGCAACAGACACCAACTTGTCCCCTGCTTTCTTGTCCTTGTTGCGATGAGCTAGGATCGAAAGCCACGCCAACACAGCCCTGTCATTTAAGGTTAAAGTCATCCTACGACGTAAAAGCAGAGTAGCATATCCAAAGCTCTGGAATGGGATTGAAAAAGCCATATACGTAGAAAGCTTCATGAAAACCAACTTCACTGACAGCACGCATAGATTATAAAGACTGAGTCAGGAACAATTTCAAATGACACCTTTGTCTTAGTAACGAATCTATAGCTAAATGATGAAGTAAATCATGGGTGATTCCAGCTATAGAAAATCAAAACTATTAGATGGTTCAGGTCAGTATTTTGGGAGTTTCACTCACCAGATTACCAGAGATCAAAGTATCATAAAATTTTGAAAAAGCCATGATACAATGCAGGATAGATTTAAACACCATTCACAAACTGATATGTGATGATAAACCCATTAAGACGCCCACTATCATAGATACTGAAAACATTGCATGTCAATGGTTGGTTTATCGCATATTCATTCACCCAGTTGGTAATGAACATAAGGTTTAAGGAAGAGAGTACCATATGCCATCCTTCTCACGGATGTGATCAGAACCTGTACCAAAGCTCTCTTCTCCACAGATTGACAATTTTCCAGCATCCATAAGATTTCCAAAGAATTTCCATCCGGTGGGAACCTAGAAAAAACAAGTTACCTTGTCAAAATATTTCCCCTGATTTATCAGGTTGCAAATCTGGAAAATCCATAGGTTGACTAATATGGTTGACCTCGAAGAAAGGAAGCTTCAACTTCTCGGCAACACGATCAAGAGCACCGCTTGTTGGCATTGAGCGTGCTAGCCCCTGAGCATAAAATCCATGTCCATAAACTTTAAAAGGCACTTTATCTTATAGAAAATAACGAAAAGCATTTTATGCAAAGCAGTCCACACCTTAGGGCCAGCACGGAAATATGGGATTGCTTCTTGTGCATTGGCTGCAATGATAGCAACAGAGTCTGAAGGAGTGACAAAGAATTTGTTTCCTAAAACCATATTTCTGTCACCATCACCTGCCAGAAAAATGCACTATCCTGGTGACCAAATTCGAGGCCAATGTTTCTTCTCCTAAACGAACAAGAAAATTTGAAAGATATATGTCCACAATCATACCATCACTTGCTGCTCCGAAATCAGGTCCATCATCACGATACATGACATCAACCAAATCCTTTGCATATCTATATTTAAGAAGGTTAATAGAAGTTACATTTTAAGTGAGTATGGTGAAACGTCTCTTCAGTCTGTTTCTTACGTCAAATTAGGATCTGGATGGCCATGCCCAAAATCTTCCAGAGGAACCCCGTTGGAAATTGAATCCTACCCAACATGCTTAACATCAATCATCTGAAATATCTAGACGTTCCAAAATAAAATGACATATTTATCTTAATGTCCAAGACATACCGGTTTGGCTCCGAGATTATCGACAAATATTGGTTTCGCATAAGCACCAGTAACAGCATGCATGGCATCGAACATGAACCTAAAGGCAAGGAAAGAAACAAAAGTATATACAAGTCATCAAACAATGGCCTAGTTTCGGTTCTTAGCACGTTGAAGGAATCTGCAACCAGGCTGAAGGCGCATATAATAGGATCATCAACACCCAAAACTGACATTAAAAAACTTCTAGCGTGGTTGGCTCTAGATGTAAGAACATACCCAAAATCTGGTCTTGAAAGAAGACCTCTGATGAGATTAAAGTCAAACACATCCTGCATAGAATACCATGGATATATGTCACATATCTAATGTCAAACAAACCCAATATCGTAAGAAAAGAATAGAAGAAGCATATGAGGGTATTCTTACCTCCATGAGCTCCAAGTAGTCGGAAACTGGATCTATAACTTCCACACTGAAACTCCCATATTTGGTAACGCCAACTTGAGAAAGATCAATGTCGGGAATCTCTGCCACCTTAATCTCAGAGATCTAGAATAGTGTACCAGAGACAAGACCGTTATACAAACAATTTGACAGGACACCACAAATTTCAGTGATCATGAAGGGGAAACTTAGCTAGATGCTTACTGAAAGCGTATTTCCATAAATTTTGTCAGTAATGGATTCAGGAGCCGGCTGACCACTGCTGTAATTGAACTGGAATTTAACAAAGATAAGATAAGGTGATTAATTAAACTGCCAGCAAAAAGCTGATTGTAAAGTATAACTCATTGTCGTTCAAGACCCAAATAACAACACATAATGAAAAATAGTCTAAATTAATACTTTTCACATATACTAAGGTTACAGATTATTATAAAATGAAAAGAATGCAAAGGCATGTCAATGATATATCACCTTGATACCCCAGTCATATTCAGGTCCACCAGGATTATGACTTGCACTCATAATAAATCCTCCATTTGCCTGTGAGAATTATTATAAAAATGAGTAATGGAAAAATAATGTTGGAACTTTTTAAGAAGAAAAAAGTAGTATAGCTTGCCTTTCTTTTTCTGATTACAGCAGAAACTGCTGGGGTTGACAAAATGCCTTCCCTACAAGTATTTGTTTGGTAATCAGCCTCAACAGTATATAAAACCCCAAGGAGGAACTGATAGACTAGCTCCAAAGCTCTCAAAGTTACTTTCTTACGTAAAGATACAAATAGCTAGGCAGACCAATATTTCAGCATTGTATTTCATCATCCAAAAGAAAAAAAAAAAGAAACAAGAAATGGCTAATGAAACTTACTTTCCAACTAAAATTGTCCCAACTCCATTCCCAGCAGCAATTTTGATAATGATCTGTAAGAAAAAGCAGACGGCTTCAACAAAATGAAATGAGTTTGAGCAACATAACATTTTGAAAATACTAAAAGTAACCTGTGAAGCCTCCTTGTTGAAGTAACGACCATCACCTCCCAAAACCAACGTCGCGTTCTTATAATCCTCAAGTGGTAATGAATTAAACAATGCCTAAGCCACAGAAACGATTAAAACTATTCACCATTGATAAAAAGAGAGTCATGAACTCAGAATTCAGAGTTAATAAAATCAGAACCTGAATCCAGTTGGCTAGATAATTCTCTTCCATGAAAACTTTCACCTAGATTAAAAAAAAAAAAAAAAAAAAATCACTCGAAACACTTGAGATATTCCAAAATTTCAGAAAAAACGATTTGATTACAATCAATAACCTTCTTCCGTAGGCCGCTTGTTCCAGTCTTCTGACCTTCGATAGGCTTCGTCGGCAACGATTTAACCTTTTTTTTTTTTTTTTTTTTAAAAAAAAAAAAAAAAGCCAAAAACGAATCAATAACAAAAAAAGAATTTTCAAAATTCGAAAAAAAACGCAGCAACAAAATAAAACCTCAATGCTATCAGTTCCGGCGACGACAGCCCCAGAAGATGAAGATAAAGCAACAATTGACTGCAATCGCGAAGAAGCCGGCTTGGTTCTGAGTTGAAATCCGGAAGCGAGAAGAGAAGGCGACGGCGCAAGCGGCGAATACTTAGCGCCGGCGAATCTAGAAAACAGGAATACGGTATCGAATCTCGCATAAGTGGACGCCATTGTTGAATCTCGAATCGATCAGTGAGAGAGAACTGAGAAGTGTCCGTTAAAAAACAAAAAAGAGTGAAGAAGAAGAGGAGAGGATCCTGGGGAAGAGGAAAAAGTAAAGATAAATTGGGTTTTTTTTTTAATCAGAATCCACATGTACCAATGCCCTTCGCTTATCTAGAGAGACTCACACTAGTCACACGTGTCACTGATTCGATTAGTATATTCACGGGTCTGTTGTTTGGTAGCAAAAAAAAAGATTTGGTAGCTTGTGGAATAATGGCAACATCTTCTACAAAAATGTGAATATATACTGGTATACTACTAGAGTGAGAAACATAATTACGATCTTGATATGGAACTTACCAAAGATAACGTATACGGTGGAAAAAACATATCATCAGGCTACACCCTTTTCCTCCCCTCTCACGAGTCAAAACAAAAGGTACACCCTTTTCCCATAAGAAACGTTAACCATTTCACCATTTTCGATGGCCTCACACAAGTAATTGGGCTGTCTCTATATAGACTCTACCTCTACTTGGGCCTCTTCAAACTTTTGGAAACCCAACTTCTTCTCTGCCGATAACCAATTTATCCACTAGTGAAACCGAACACCATACCGAGAAGCTCAACAACTCACACTCTTCCAATTCAAAATAACAACAATCCACTTAACTATATTAGCAGAAAACTATATGAAAAAATATACCTATTTACAAAATATTCATGTATCGTTTCGTCGTGACTTTTAGACAAATCCTCGGAATAATACCCCAACCCCACCTGGCCACCTCTTCATCTCACTTAGCAACAAGTCAACTCTAGTAGGCAGCAGCATATTCATTTCCAAGTTCAAGATTCTGCTTTCGTAACTATTCCGTTTAATAAAGAACGCCCATCAACTTGTAATCTATCTATTATAGTATCTCTCTTTAACTTCTATCTATTATAGCATCTTTAACTTCTTGTAGTCTCTTCTAATTTCACGAAAATTTTTAGGAAAAAAGAGAAAAAAAGACATAACAACTAAACAAAAGAAAATCACGAACGGATGTTTCTTTTTCTTGTTATCCAAAGAACGAGGCTTCTCTCAGTCTCTCTAATCGTACTTCACGGGAAAATATATAACACCCAAATCATGTTTCATGCCAGCCACATTAAGCACGCAATTTTTTCATCATATATAAAAATACTATAGCTTATATTAGTATTACACTGAATCTGTGAATGAATTAAGCTACGATTTTCAAAACATAAAAAAAAAATACACTGTTTACCCAAAAAAGTAATATTTTAGGGAAGGTTTTATTTAAGTTTCACTTGGTGAACACGTTGCAAAAGATTTTGACAATTATTTATTTTTTTTTTTCTTTGTGACATCAAATTGTTAACGTTAATATATTTTTTGATTTATTTGTTTGTCGATTCATAGATATTTGATGACGTCATCATGAAACCTTACTAGTACATAACCAACTTCGCCTCTTCATCTCTACTAACAATTACCAAAACAGAAAAAAAACAAAAGCACACAAATTTTCAAATCTTTCTTCTCTCTTCTCGCTCGTTCTCTCTCTGTTCCTTCGTAGATCCCCTCTCTGTTTCCTTCCGTTTAGTCTTTTTCGAATCTGAAGATCTCTCTCCTTGTATCGAAAAAATGGGTGAGAACGCCATCTCAGGTTCGTTTTCGAAATCTTTCTTTTGTTCTTGATCTGACGCTGTCGAGTGATCTTTATCGAGCTGGATTCGAATTGGGTTTTTCGTTTTCATGGGATTAAGTATCTGGGTTTTATTGTTTATGCCTTAAAGCTTTGTTCTTTGATCATATATCTTCTTGGGTTTTTGTTCTATAGATCTCTCTCTCTCTCTCTCTGTTCATCTTGTGTTATATCGTTTGATTGACAAAAAGCAAGGAACTTTTTTTTAAGTTGTTTTAAATTCGAATTTTTGATTTGCATGTCTTGTCTTCTGGTGATAGGGAATCTCAAGAATCTAACGATTGATACAAGAGATTCAGAAACTCTTGTGGTTTGTTTCGGTGAGATGCTGATTGATTTTGTTCCAACGGTGGGAGGTGTTTCACTGGCTGAAGCACCAGCTTTCAAGAAAGCTCCTGGAGGAGCTCCTGCTAATGTAGCTGTTGGTGTCTCTAGACTTGGTGGCTCTTCTGCTTTCATTGGAAAGGTCTTGAGATTTTTCGACTCAGATAATAGTTTGTTCTTCAGTCATAGGGATCTTGTTTTTGGGACCAATCTTAGTTTTTGATCTTGTTTGGAAAATATTTAGGTTGGTGATGATGAGTTTGGAAGAATGTTAGCTGATATTCTAAGGCTGAACAATGTCGACAACTCTGGAATGAGATTTGATCACAATGCAAGGACAGCTCTCGCCTTTGTCACGTTAAGAGCTGATGGAGAGAGGGAGTTTTTGTTCTTCAGGCACCCTAGTGCTGATATGCTTCTCTTGGAATCTGAGCTTGACAAGAACCTCATCAAAAAGGTAGATTAGATCTTTTAGTTACTTTGAACCACAGGCCAAGATGAGAGACTTAAGTCCACTGGTTGTTTTTTTTTGATTACAGGCCAAGATCTTTCATTACGGTTCTATCAGTTTGATTGAGGAGCCTTGCCGTTCCACTCAGCTTGCAGCTATGAAAATTGCTAAAGCTTCAGGGAGTCTCTTGTCTTATGATCCGAATTTGAGATTGCCGTTGTGGCCATCAGAAGACGCTGCAAGGAAAGAGATCATGAGTATTTGGAACTTGGCAGATGTTATAAAGGTATATGTATGATCTTTTTTAATTTGAAATTAAGGTGAAAGATCAGATCATTATCCCTAGTACTTGAATTGACACAAGCTTTGTCTAAGGGTTTCTCAGATTAGTGAGGACGAGATCACATTCCTGACTGGTGGAGATGATCCTTATGATGATGATGTGGTGTTGCAAAAGCTCTTTCATCCCAGTCTCAAGCTTCTCGTTGTTTCAGAAGGACCTAATGGCTGTAGATACTACACTCAGGTTTGCTTCTCTTTTTTTCTGATGCTTTTTCTTCTATATCATCGATATCAGATTACTTATTCTTGTAGAGCTGTATATTTTCTTGTAGGAGTTTAAAGGTAGAGTTGGTGGAGTAAAAGTGAAGCCTGTTGATACAACCGGTGCAGGAGATGCATTCGTGAGCGGTCTGTTGAACAGCTTAGCTTCTGATCTCACTATTCTCAAGGTACTTACTTACTCACCTTCTGATCTCACTCTTCTCAAGGTACTTTTACTTACTTACTCACCTTCTGTGGCTGTTAAACTAGACTGAATCTGAACCATTGAGGTTAAACTACGTGTAACTTTGCAGGATGAGAAGAAACTAAGAGAGGCACTTCTATTCGCAAACGCTTGTGGAGCCATTACAGTAACAGAGAGAGGAGCGATTCCAGCTATGCCTAGCATGGATGCTGTTCAAAACCTTCTATCTTCTTCTTCTGCTCCTCGCTCCTAAAATGCTTCCACAAGTCTCTCTCTTTTGAGTGTATCAATTCATTACCTTTTACTGTGTTTTTTCTTTGTTTTTTTCCCCAGTTTGTAGGAACTCATAAATGTTGTGTGTGTGTATGTTCTTTTAGTTTGTTGATCTCCCGGAGTTTTAGTATTGGGGTGGTTTGGTTTTATGTTTAAGTTAGGTTCTTCAAGACTCTACATACAACTTACAAGGAACAACAAATATTTCTCATTTTGTAAACTGCTTGCCGTTTTTATGAATCAAGAACGACACACACACTCTTTGACGCAAACCGACAGGTCTCGTGAACCATTAATTTAATTGTTAGTAAAAAATAACCGGTTTACGGTTTACGAGGAGTTTCCCCACAGATTCCTCCTCAACGTGAGTAGCACGTGATACCTTTTTGAAGTCAAACTTAATTGGGAAATGGGTTTAACCGACATTTCACAATATTAACGGCGTTGAGAAAGGAACGTTAAGTCTATAGTGAAAATTTAACGAACTTTAAACTTTTTCGTTTTCGCCGTCAAAAATCAGGGGGACGATTCTCACGTTCTCCATCACTTCCCTTCGATCCAAAACCAGAGTGAGGAGGGAGTTGGGAACTACACGCGAATCACGTCAACTCGTAATGTGAGTTTTTGAAATCGAGGAAGAAGAAGAAGAAAACGAAATCGGAGCATTTGATTTTTTGAAAGTTTGGGAGAAGAAGAAGGGAAGAGAGATAATAGATGATGGCTTCGGATCCAAAACTCAAGGCTGAGATCGGACCTGATGGTCTTGCAAGAGAAGCTCCTGTTATTGCTTACACAGAGAAGGTACGGTACAAAATTACTCTCTCGATTTGATTGATGTATGTATCTTCGTGTGATTCGCTTTGTACTGAACGCGATTTGATGAATTTTTTTTTGTTCTGAATCAGATAATCGCGGAAGAGCAAGTTCAGTTGAGGAAGTAAGTACTTGTTTTGTTTCTGATTCTGGGATTTTGTTTGATGCTTTAGGAAATGTGAATGTCGTTGTTTCGTTTGTTGGGAAGAAGGATGATAATTGAGTATCTATGATGTTTCATCGTTTTGGTAGATACATTGAGGAGAACTATACAAAGATTAGGGATGTAGAAAGGGAATTTGGAAACCTTACTATGGAAATGAAACTCACTGCTGGACCTAAGAAAGCAGGTTTGGCTAGTTCATTGCTTTTTCATCAATGTGATGACATTGTTTTGTTAGATGGAACAGTCTTGTTGATTTAGATTTCTTGTTTTCTTTTTTATTGTCAAAACTCAAAGCAATGGAACACTTGAGAAAGAAAATTGAAATCGCAACTGAAAAGATCCATGTTGCTAAGTTGAAAGAAGAAGAAGCACGAAAGGTTTATCTCTCTCTCTTTCTTGATTTATGTAGCTCAGCGTTTTCTCCTGTCATGTTTTTTTTTCTGACTTCTCACATTGCACGTAGAGTTAGTTATCGGTTGATGTGAGCATTTTCTATTGCCTGTTTTTGCCCCAGTTAGCAGAATAAGTCATATCAATGGACATTTCAGATATCATGGTCTCATAATTATACTATTAAAGATAGCTGAGTAGATGAACTTTTGCTTAAGTTTCCTTTCCAAGAAGTTCTTCTACGCTGTTGCTTTTTACTTGCCAATGCTGGAGTATCCTGTTTCATGTCATGCTTTGATATATAGGAATTCAACTCTAATTCAGATTGTTTAACCCTGCCTTTGAGGTCTAGAGATTGTTAATTTAACCTCTTTCTCTTTTTAGGCATTTGAAGCAGCATCAAAAGTTGTGAAGGATGAAGAAGCAGCAAAACAGAGTCTTTGTGAAGATTTAAACCGTCTGGTAAATATATATATATATATATATATATATATATATATATATATATTTTCTGAAAAACGGATAATGAGAATTAATTTCTTCTCTATTGAGAAACATTCGAATCACTATCTTTTGTAAATTGTAAATGCAGGTACAAGAAAGCAGCAATACGCAGTACGCCAGACTTGAGGAATTGAAAAGAAGACTAGAAGCGCTGAATCCAAATAGATCATCTACTTCTGTTCAGCAAGTAAATAATCTCTCCTTCTAGTTAACATTCAGTTTGTTTCTAGTAACACAACTTAGTCTAATTGTAGAGACACCAGATAATAACTGCATCAGTATTTTGCTAACCACAGTAGATACTTTGCAACTGTTACATGAGGAAACAAATCTATTTGCTTGGCAATCTGTGGATACTTGAAAGATGTTATATATATTTCTGATTGTGTTCCATATATAGGTCCAAGAACCAGAGACTAAATCTGTAGTAGACAGCTCACCAGCACCCAGTGGTAATCAGACTCACCCGGAAAAACCAGAAAATAACCAGGGGAAGGAGGAAGGCGGTAAAGAACATGGACAGAGGCCAGCGACAGCGGAAGGAGAATCAAAATCGAAAAAGAAACCACAGAATCAAGGAAGGGGAAGAGGAATTGGAATCATGAACAAAGGGAGAGGAGGTTGGACAGGTGCTGGATTCGATGTCGATGGTAGAACTTAAGATACATATATCTATAATACATTCGAAAGCCGCCTTTTCCAGTCAGAATTACATGTCATATATTGCTTACCAGGTACGTTACATTCATCTGATAATATTGATAGACCTATCCACAGAAACAGCTTTTCAAATATACTTGTGTTGATGGAATGAAAAACCATTCAATCATACTTGGGTTTTTCATTGATCGTTTCTTGAGTTTAGGTCTCTAATTTTGTACAACTGGGTTGATGTAACGATCTGAGAACGGTTAAGAGTTTTATATTGTATAAGATGTTGCCATGATTGGTAGTAATTGTGTGGAGGACAAGCTTCGTATGTCTACATATTCGATTTTGAATGGGATCTCCTGAATTTTAACTGAAACTGATGGTGGTAGTAGATAAAGGAGTTTTGTAAAAATGAAAGGTCAAAAGAGTAACAGTGAATCTTCTTTAAATGCTTTTTCTCTTCTCTGCTCTGTGTGTGTGTCAATCAAAATAATGAATTATAGAAACAAGTGAACCTGTGACCGATCTGTGTCAGGGTAGTCCACAAGTGGGATCCAGTTTTTGACGTCACTTGAAATTTGGTTGTATTAACAAGTTTTTGTTTTGTAGTAAAATGTTGAATGTATATGCTTGGAACCAAAATATTCGGATCCGAGATTTTATCTATTGTGGTTCGAAAATAGGATATATAGATTTTCTGGATTTGGATTTGTGTAATTTGTATATATCATATTCGGGGATAAGGTGTAGCAACCTTTTCATGTATAATTTACAACATATATTGTACTATAAGATACCTCAAAAATACATTTAAAGTTTTATTTATGAAAAGGTTGGATATTCTTTTTAAATGCATTTAACTTTATGTTCTAATTTCTTTTCGTAAAAATCAAATTTTCAAATACTTTCAGTTGTAAGATTATATAATATATTATTTTAATACAATTGTTAATAGATTTGGGACCAGATATCCTGAATTTTTGGGAGTCTTCAAAATATGTAGTAGTAGTAGTATCAACAAGATTTTTTTTTTCTTTTTCTTTTTTTTTTCTCGTAATTATGAAATCTCAAAAGTGTCATTTTCGCCTTGAATGCCCTAGTGTTGTCTTAGCATCATAATAATTCAATATGCAGTAATGGTTACATTTATAATGTCTGATCTTTTCTCTAACTACCCCCTCCTTATGATCCCATAAGCATATATGCTGTTTAATGTCTTTCTTTTCTGTCTTTACTTATATATATACTAGTAGTATTCCGGGCTACAACACGAGCAAAATATTTTTCATCAGCTGGAAAATTTATATGTGTATATTTTAAAAACTAATTAAAATATTTTTCACAATCTAATTAGGAGCCCTATTTTAAAAATCTCCGCCTAGAACCGATTACGCTCCGCAAAATCACTAGACCCACCCTCTCCGCCTCGATTAATGACTAATTCCCGCCTAGCATCGATTATCCAATTATATTTCTATAATTTGATTATAATCCATCTAATTTGATTATTTTTCGATTAATTTTGTATATAATGATTATTTTTAGAGCCAAATATATATTAAATATGTATTTTTTTGTTATTTAGACATTTAAATTAAAAGTTTATGATGTTTTATAATAACTAATGTACAAACTTTTAATGAAAATCATGAATTTTCTTTTAAAATTACGTTTTCTGTGTTTAACGTAATTTTAAAGACAAAACTATGGTTTTATATTTTATTTGATATTTTTATTTTAACATAAACAGAATGATACATATTTTTAATACTATATATTTTTATTTTATTATTAATTTAATAAAATAACACTAAAACTGGTCTCCAATTAATTCCCGTTATATTAAAATACTAATAAACAAAATGTCAGAACCCTATTTATAGAGTATCACCAATGGTGATGCTCTAAGGGTTGAAAAATAGTAATATCTTTGATTCCCATAATATACGGAGAAAAAAGTTGTAAGATTTTAATTGTGTTTTAATACAGATTAATGTTTTCTTTCTTTAACTACTAAATATGAGAAAATCTCATTAAATGTGAATTTTTTTGTTAATATTAATTTCAAAATTAAAGGCAAATTATTATTGAATAGCTAGATATATTAAAATATTTTTGATATCAGTGGTATTATCTCTTAACCTTTGCTTATTTTGTAGTGAAACTGCCTTTTCTATTTCTATAATCTTGATTGGATAAATTAATGGATTTTGAAAAACAAAACCATGTTAAAAACTGCTACCATCAGTTAATCTTATACCATCAAACAGAAAAGGGGTCTTTTTTGTTTTGGTGAATTTATCCAAAACATTCAAAATTACATTGTCAATGCTTTTCGCAAAATTTAAATGATTTTTATAGAAGACATGTTTTTTTTTTATGACAAAGAAAAAAACCTGTTTTCTGTATATTGTTAAGATTATATGTTTGTAAAATTTGGTAAAACGTATGGTTTGGAAGAGTAATGTAGATTTATGGTTATATCCACAAAAGATTTGATTTTTCTTTAATTTACAATTTAAATGCTTGTTTACAAAGGTAGAGATTTTTTCGCCGATTTTTTACAGTAAATAAATTTTTTGAGTTTTATGGAGATTCCGTATATTCGTTTAAAAAAGAGTAATTTTTTTTTAATAATTAAAAAGTGAGATTGCGGATGAAAAGGAATAATCAGGTAAATTTTAAAATATCTTTAATTTTTTAAAGTTTGTTACCATAAATTAAGGATCCGGTTTAATGTAAATTTTTGGAATTTTTGGAAACTGAAATATTGCAATTATCAAAATTTGTGAGGGTAACTAATTAAGAAATTTATAAAGAAACAAATAAATAAAGAGGATAAGATTAAAGAAACGAAAACTAAAGAGAATAAAACAATAATGATCCAAACCATAATTAAAATTAAAATTAAATAATGGAAAAAGTTATTAACGAGAAAGAAAATGAAAGCTTTGATTGGTAACATGATTTATTGAAGTTGAGTTGTAGAGAATATTATAATTCCATGTAATTTGCAGTAAAAATTATGTGGTAAAAACAGCAGTTTGATGTAATTGATCGCTATAAAAATATGATTTAGTAATCTTATCAAAATTATTGAATGGTGACATTTTTGTGGTAGATGTTGCAGTATGTATTATTCGATTATATTTATTAAAAGTGAAATACCCTAAAATAGCACAAAAACAAGTTTTATGGACAACTATAGCATACAATCCAAAAATATCCAAAAATAACACTATTTAACACATTAAAATATTTAAAATTAATTTTTAGACTTTTTTTTTAGGTTTGGGTTCTCAACTTCACATTTAGGATATAGTTTTGAGGGGTAGGGTTTAGTATTTTGAATTTATGATTTAATTTTGAATGATTAATTGGTGCTGTTTTTGGAATTTTAGAGATATTGTGCTAAGTTTGGAAAAAAACTTATTTTGGTGCTATTTTTGAGAATCTCCCTTATTAAAAATATTAATGAATATATTTCACAAAATTATAAATAAAATAGATAAAAATATATAAATAATAAAATAATTTTAATATATACAAAGTTAACTAAACTTTTTTGTTACATTGCAAATTAAAAAATTAACTACATGCTATAATATTTACAATCTTATCATATTTAGGTCTATGCCTTTTTTTCATTTCAAATGATAATAAAAAAAATAATTTAGGAAAATATAAAATAACTAATTACAAAGGTTATTAAATAAAAGAAAAACAGTAAAAATTATTTTTATTGATATATGAATTAAATAAAAACAAAAAGAATAAATTTTTGTATTATATAATCGAATTTTTGTTTTTTTATTAAAATAAAATAAATAACTCAACTTACCACATCTTAACTCATGAAAATTTCCACGGAATAATGTTTTGAGTTAACAATTTTACAATGGATATAACTCAAAATTGTAAGTCAATCATAATACATTGTAACTCAAACTCAACTTTAAAAATATAATTTTAAAATTTTAAGATTTTAAAATTAAACCCAGTTAATTGATTCATAGATTCACAGTTAATTTAATTATGGAAAAAATTAAACCCAGTTATTTGATTCACACGAATCTTTAAAATTAAACCCAGTTAATTGATTCACACGAATCTTTAAAATTTTAATTTTAGTTTAACCCAGTTAATTGATTCACATAAAATTTTAGTTCAACTTTAAAAATTAAACCCACAAACGAAAACTCAACTTCAAAAATTTCTGTTAATTAACTTGACAATTAAATTAGTATGAATCAATTAAGGCTTCTCCTAAGCTATTAAATTATAAGTTTCCACTTTCCACAACGTTTATTAAAGGAGATTTGTGTAATTCTAAAAATAGTAAAATATAGGGGTGAATATAACGAAACTTTTAAATAAGAGGGGCCTTTCTGTGAAGTTTCATTTTATTCTCCCCTTTGTGGGGCTCTTGTAGCCTGAAAAAACATCGTTCGCTAAAAAAAAGATCTCTATATTGCTGGTGGATCCGAAGAATCTTTCACGGTCGGTTATTCTTGACAACGAATTAGACTGATGACAAAGCTTTATCTCTCAATGGAAGAAGAGGGAATCTTTCTGTATATCTTCTCTTCCTCTATGTATCTCTCTCTCTCTCTCTATTTCTGTAGATAAACTTTGAAATTTTAGATAAAACTAAATTATTCATTAGATAACCGTGATAAAGCAAGAGTAAACAAATATATCAACACCAAACAAAAAAAAAAAATCTACCTTAAAAAGTTTATAAAGCAACAACTAAAACATGGATTTTCAGTTTTAAAGAGTTTTAAAGAATAACCTCATCAAATGACCCGTTGAAAGCTTAAACGATCCTCATGTAGAAGATTGTTTACAGGGGAGCCAACAATCTCTTAAGCCATATTGTCGAAAAGCATCAATATCATCTGACCAGTTCCATCCGTACCTTTCACATGAAGCTTACACCTTTTCAAAACAAAAGGTGATAATTATCAAATTTTGAAAACGGAAAATAGATATCTATTGTGTAAAGGGAGTAAATCTGACGAAACAAACAAACAACAATCTCACCAGCAGCATTCTCCATTGTCCTTAGAAAATAACATTTTCAAAATGTTTTAGATGCTCTTTTTTAAAGAAAGCATGGATTTTTGTACCCTGTGAAAGAAAGTTTATGTGAGTATTTCTATATGATGTAGAAATTTAAACAGGTGAGATTATTATTATAAGAAGATGTATATTCCCTTAACATCACCGTCTTTCATGTATGGAGGACCTTCACTTGCACACACCACACGTCTTGTACGGCTTTACATCATTGAGGAATGTCACGGATTGAGCCACTACTAATTGCTATGGAAAGAAGATTTTTATTATTATTATGAAGTAAGTTTATGAGGTAAGTTGATTTCTTGATGAGTTAAGATAGCTAATGTTACTCTATATTTATAGAGAACTTAGATAATTAGAGTATTATGTTGATTGTTTATTGAAAAACTTAGAAAGAAAGTACAATATCTTAGATACGATCAACCATTTAAGTATTTTTTTTATTATAATTTTAAAGTAAAATGAATGATACTATAGTTTTAAGGGAGATTAGAAGATATTTGAAGATTGCTTAATCGTTATGATTGAATGATTGTTTATGATTGAATATTTGATGCAAATCTGTGTAGGAAATAGCCGTAAAAGTCAAAAATTTAGTTAATACTTAAATGACCTAATATATTTTTTTTAATCAATATTAAACTAGTGATCCCATATTCACTAACATTCTAACCCCGATAAAACATAACAACGAAAATAAACATCAATAAACCAATAACATCAACCCGCAATTATCTAATAACTAATAAACCAATAATAATTCCATAGAACCTAAACCAATAAATCATTCCAACATAAACCAAGGAAACACGATATCGTCCATGAAAATGATGATAGACACATCCAAAAACTCCTGGAACACGCTGTTCAATTTCATCAACGCTGATGGTGCGTTAGTCAACCCGAAAGGCATCACCACAAATTCATAATGCCCATACTTATCCTGAAAGCCATCTTCCTCATCTCTACCTTATCTATCAAGATCTGTTGATAACCCGACATCAAGTTAATCTTGGAGAACCCAATATAACCCCTCAAATTCTCATCAATCCTGGGAAAAGGGTACTTGTTCTTCACAGTGACCCGCTTCAGACCCCAACAATCAATGCACAAGCAAAAACTCTCGTCCTTCTTCTTAACGAACAACACCGGCGCTCCCCACGATGACACTCTAGGACACCAATTGCTTCTTCAGCTCTGCTGGAGCCATCCTGTAAGGCGCCTTGGATAACGGCGTAGTCCCGAATTCCAGCTCAATCGTGAATGGATCAGTCCAAGATGGTGGTAACCCCTGCAACGACTGGAACACATCCTCAAACTCTTCAACAACCTGAATACCGCTAATCGTAGACTGCCCCACTAACTCCAGCATCGAGATTGTAACTAGATAAGCCTCATGTCCTTTCTCAATCATCTTCCCGGTCTACATGGTTGAGATCACGAGACTCCTTGAATTCGGTCTTACTCCCTCAAATACCAACTTCTCTTCTGGATGCTCAAACTCTCTACCCCGATGATAATCCAAATGAACCCTGTGACGATGCAACCAATCCATCCCAAGGATAACATCATACAACTGCACAGGTCTGATAATCACATCCGCTGGCCTGGACTCTCATGCAATCTGAATATCCACTCCCCTTGCCCGTCCAAGGACTCTCAGAAACTTGTCTCCCGCAACTCAGACAACTCCGCGCTCGCTCTCCAGTATCTCTTCTGATGTTGGCACTCTCCGTGCACTCCAGGGAAATGAAGTAATGCGTTGCTCCAGAATCAAACATGACGTGGGACCTAAACCCGTCCACCAATAAGGTCCCTACATAAACTTCATGTGCTAACAACCCAAACACTTTATCATAGGCAATTCATAAAATCTGAACTACTGAAAACCACTAAGTCTTAGTCTCAGAAATTATACCTATGATCATCCCAGTTAGCCCTGTGCATATTACCCTGAACCCAAAACCCGAACCCGACCCAAAGTAGGGGGTTCTGGTCGGGTTCGGGTAGTGTGTAATACCTGATCGGGTTCAGTACCTCTGAAGTTCGGATATCTGATCGGGTTCGGGTAATATCCGAAACCGAATACCCACCCAAAATAATCCGAATTAAATGTAAAAATATGTATTTAGAGGAATTTGAACACAGTACCTTGAGAATTTAAGGGTGTATCTTCAACCATTTTGCCATCTTAGTTTATTTGTCATAAAGTGAAATGTTAAATATTTATATATATACAAGTTTTCTAAAATTTATAAAAAAATAAAAATTAGTTTTTTTTTTGTTCATAGTTTGTTGAGTTCGGGTATACCCGAATTACCTGAACCCGACCCGATAGTATAAAAAACCCAAACAGGTTTTATATGTCTAAACCCGAACCAGGGGTACTGGTTCTTCCAGTCTCCACATTTTTGTACACCAATGGCGCCTACTTGATCCGTGCAATCGGATGCACTCGCGACTGCACTCCATGCTGCACCGCTGCTACCACCATATGCTGCAACTTGGGACACTAAGGCTTGATGTGCCCAGGCTCCCTACAATGGTAGCACAAATAAACCACCGTATAAGCTGCCGTCGTAGCACTCCTCTGGGGACAGCTAGCCATCTTGTGGTCCATGCTACCGCGAACTAAGTAATGTGATTTGGAGGTGGGTATCCATCGACACTAGGGGGAGTGTCGATCGACACCAGGGAGAATGTTGATCGACACTAGGGGGAGTGTCGATCGACACCAGTAAATTCTTGTTCGACTAGATTGTTATAAATTGTCGATTTGGTTTAGTTTGGTTCAATTAGAATCCCTAACCAACATATTAAAAGGAGAGGGTTGACTTGAGGGTTTAGAAAACTTGTTTTGTCACCGTTTGAGAGAGGAAAAGAGAGAAAAGAGGAAGCACTTGAGAGTTGGTGATTTTTGGGGAAGATTGCTGGCTGTTCTTGAGAGATCTGAAGCTAGGAGTGAGTTGGAAGCTTGCTAGGAGTGTGTAGGCGGCAGTTTGGGTCAGAAACTTCCTGCAGAAGAGGTGAGTGCATGACCATGGGTAATCTAAGCCATGAGATCTCTTGTGTATTGCTTGTTTTTTGTTGTTGTGGTGTTTTCTTGTTTGCGTTGGATGATATAGGGTTCCTTTTGTTTTTTGTGGCCTTTGGGCGAGTTTTGGGACGCATTGGAGGTGGTTAGAGTTAGAGATTCGATGATCGGCGTTGAGCAGAACATGTCTGCGGAGTCACTCTCGATCGACACCAAAGAGCAGTATCGATCGACACTGTGGGTTAGTGTCGGTCGACACCACTGGACTGGTGTGGGTCGACACTGGGCTGGTGTCAGTCGACACTGGGCTGGTGTCAGTCTACACCTCCCTTCCAGCGAGCAGATGATACTTGTTTCCATGGTTTGTGTGTTTGTTTGTTGATAGCTTAACATTGGAATCTCAGTTGCTTGTGTGTATAGCCCAGTAGATGGAAGGATTGTCTCACTAAGTATTTGTGATAATACTTACGCATCTCAATTGTTGTTTGTGGTGTGCAGGTATGTAGCGTGGAATCATGGAGATGAGGAGGAGGATGATCTAGGGTTTCGGTTATGGTGTTATGGTTATGATATTGAGGTTAGAACCAAGGATAGAGTTATTCTAGGTTGTTGGATAGAACAGTTAGGAATATTATTGTATTGATGACATTTTGGTTTTGTATTGTTGGTATGTTTCCGCTGTGCATATTGGTTGTTGCTGGTTTAATAATGAGTTGTGGTTTGGTTGAGTTTAATTTAGTAGTATAGAAAGCTTAACTATATATTGGTATTATTGTTTTTCTATTTTTTTAAAACGGATCGGGTTGTTTCAGTTTGGTATCAGAACCCTTACGGTTCTATGATGGTTAAGTGGATGGATTTGAGCGGTTTAGGAATTTAATTGGTTAAATTATTTTTCTGTTGCTGGATGCATAATGTTGTGAGACAGAATTGGTTATGAGTAGTTAGTCAATTTGTTTGTGGTATGGAGTCCTAGTATCATCCTTTTCGAGACTTCAATGAGATTCCACGGTAAGATATGTGTTGTATTTGTGGTTTATTTTTGTGTTTAGCCTTCTGCTCTGGTAGTGCAGATGGTTAGAGAGGGTGTTGTTGATGGTCGAGGTCGTGGACATGGACGTGGTCGTGGACGTGAACGAGGTCGTGGTAGGGGCAGAGTGTGACAGCTGAGGGTGTTGGCGATTCGAAGGGCTTCCAGGAGGGGTCCATGAGTGTGGCCGATGGAGGTACCGATAGAACCGTAGGTGCTGACGGGGTCGGTGTGGGCGGTGTCGGTGCAAGAGTGGTCGGTGATGCTAGGGTTCCGGTTTTGGGTACGGGAGTCCTAGCGGGTGGAGCCCCTGGAGGAGGTGTTGACCTGTCGGGCTTGTTGACACAGCTGTTAGAGCTGTTACCGTGAGTTGTAACGACTCAGGCTCAGGTAGTACCGCCAGGGGCGGCGGGATTGCAGTAGCCTGTGGCTGCAGCGGTGGAAGCTTATTCTCGTTATGCCATTATGATAAGGGAGATGGGCAACATCGGTACTGAGTAGTTTTCAGGTGGTTTTGACCCTACCCCTACAGATGCGTGGATGGCGAGAGTGGAACATAACGTCCAATCTCTCAGATGTCCTCAGGAGTTTTGGGTGGACATAGGGGTCTACAACCTGATTGGTGATGCTCACTTGTGGTGGAGATCAGTGGCTGCTAGGAGGGTGAAGGGGGAGATGATCTGGGTTAATTTCGTGGAGGAGTTTAACCGCAAGTACTTTTCCCGTGAGGCACAAGACCGTTTAGAGGTACAGTTCCTACAGTTATCTTTGGGGAGTTGGACATGGAGTTCAGCCGGCTTCTGATGTATGGTGGTCGGGCGATGGAGTCAGAGAAGGCTTAGATCAGGAGGTTTATGAGGGCCCTTCTTGAGGACTTGAGGGTCCACTGCAAAGGGAGGAGTTACGCCACGAGGGCGGAGCTAGTGGAGACCGCAGCTGAGATCGAGGAAGACCTAAGGGATCAGATCGTAGTGGTTAGCCCAACAGTTCGAACAGAGGACACGCCAGAGAACATCGTTCCTGTTAAAGGGAGCAAGGCGGCGTAGGGACAAAAGAGGATGTCGGAAGACACATCAGGTATGCGGCAAGGTGGGCGAGGGTGTTTCGGATGTGGAGGCAGGGATCACAGGTTGGTAGACTGTCCCAAGAAAGGTGATCCGCAGGAGTATCGTCGTTTGTGTTATCATTAAGGGGAGGAGGGGCATATCAGGCCTTTTTGTCCTAAGTGGAGGCAGATTGGATAGGTTGTGACGCAGCCGAAGGGAGGACTAGGTGCCCAACCCGGAGTTTAGTTTTAGCTTTTGGTTCTCTTTTTTTCGTTTATGTATTTTTGTTTCGAGTTGTAAACGATCATTGCATTTGAGGTTTTAGTAAAAATGGAGTTCTTTGGGATTTGTGTTTTGTGGATCTCGTGGAAAAGGAAATCGCTCGAGGGTTCTATAAAAAGAAAGTTGTCATAAATAGAAAGTTTCTAAATATAGAAATTTTATGAATAGTTAGAACTTGTCTATTTTTGGAAAGGGTATGTGTGAGAACCGAAGTGTTTGAGACGTTTTGGGGGGAGGCCTGGGGGTGGCCATGAGAGTGGTGATATTATAGGGGAGAATATGGTGTTGGTAGGACATTGCAACATTGTACTCGGATCGCGGGGGTGGTCCCGGTTAGAGAAATGCTTATACACGTTATGACCGTTTGCTATAGGGACGGGGGAGGGGGTCCTGAACAACTCATGAAGAGATGGGGGTTATCGGACGAAGGGTTCCCTAGATACCGATAGCTCGAAAGAATGTGATCCTGAGGGTGACATAAGAGATGGGGGTTCTCCTGAGGAGATGGGGGTTATCCTGGTACCGAGATCCCGAGAGTGACGACCTGAGGGTGAGACGGTATTACTCGAATAAGGGAGATCTGAGAGTAAGATCGGTATGGCTTGAAGGTTGCGACTTAAGAGCAGGTGAGTTGGGGGCAAAAATGTCAAGGACGTGGAGATAAGCAGTATGACCAGATGCGGATTTAGGAGATTAATGGGGGTTTAAACCTCGAATTTCCTGTTGCGATCGAGTGCGGATTTAGGAGATTTTTGGGAGTTCAATCTCAGATTTCCTGTTGTGATCGGATGCAGATCTTGGGGTTGATGGGGGTGAAATTTTGGGGTTTCTGTGTGTTGACCGGGAGGGTCAGGTTTATGCTGGTCGGGGGGGGGGGGGGGGGACCAGAGTTGTGATGATTGGGAGAGTCTGGTTTGGGTTGACCGGTGGGGGAAAATTGTAACATCCGCGGTGTGGACTGTTTCCACAGTAACACGGAAAGCCTTGGTTAGTGGTGTTCAGTCTGGTCAGAAGATGTGCCGCTCATGGTGACGGTTACACAGAGGTCTTTGGTGGATGGACGGTGTTGCGGGATTCGAGGACGAATTCTTGTTGGTGGGGGAAAATTATAACATCCGTGAACCAAATAATGTGATATGGGGGTGGGTATTGATCGACACCAGGGGGAGTGTCGATTGACACCAATAAATTATGGTTTGACCAGATTGATTTAAACTATCGATTTGGTTTGGTTTTGGTTCAATTAGAGTCCCTAACCAACGTATTAAAAGGAGAGGGTCGATTTGACGGTTTAGAAAACTTGTTTTGTTGTCGTTTGAGAGAAAAAAGAAGAGAAAGGAGGACGCGCTTGAGAGTTGGTGATTTTTGGGGAAGATTGCTGGCTGTTCTTGAGAGATCTGAAGCTAGGAGTGAGTTGGAAGCTTGCTATGAGTGTGTAGGCGTCAGTTTGGGTCAGAAACTTCCTGCAAAAGAGGTGAGTGTATGATCGTGGCTGATCTAAGCATGAGATATCTTTTGTTTTGCTTGTTTTGTGTTGTTGTGGTTTTTTATTGTTTTGTATTGTTGTGGTGTTTTTTCTTGTTTGTTTTGGATGCTATAGGGTTCCTTTAGTTTCATGTGGCCTTTGGGCGAGTTTTGGGACGAATTGGAGGTGGTTAGAGTCGGAGATTCGATGATCGGCGTTGAGCAGAACGTGTCTGCGAAGTCACTATCGATCGACACCAGGTGGTTGTCGGTCGACACTAAGGAGCAGTATCGATCGACACTGTGGGGTAGTGTCGGTCGACACCAATAGCCTGTGTCGGTCGACACCTCCCTTCCAGCGAGCAGATGATACTTGTTTCCCTGGTTTGTGTGATTGTTGGTTGATAGCTTAACATTGGAATCTCAATTCCTTTTGCGTATAGCCTAGTAGATGGAAGGATTACCTCACTATGTATTTGTGATATACTTACGCATCTCAATTGTTGTTTTTGGTGTGCAGATATGTAGCGTGGAATCATGGCGATGAGGAGGAGGATGATCTAGGGTCTCGGTTATGGTGTTATGGTTATGATATTGAGGTTGGAACCTTGGATAGAGTTATGCTAGGTTGTTAGATATAACAGCTAGGAATATTATTGTATTGATGATATGTTGTTTTTGTATTATTGGTATGTTTCCGCTATGCATATTGGTTGTTGTTGGTTTAATGATGAATTGTGGTTTGGTTGGGTTTAACTAAGTAGTATGGAATGCTTAATTATATATTGATATTATTATTAATAAAAAAAGGGTCGGATTGTTTCAAAAACAACCACAAACAAACATAAAACAAGCAAAACAACGAAATTTTATCCTTAGATCAGCCATGGTCATGCACTCACCTTTCTAGCAGAAGATTCTGACCAACAATTGATGAAAGCACACCCCTATCAAGCTTCTAACACCTCCCCAATTTCAGATCTCCATCCATAGAGACAAATCTCACCAAGAATAGATAGAAATCTCAAGAACACTCAAATGAACTTCTTCTTCTCTCTATTTTCTCTCTGGAACGACAAACAACACTAATCCTCATGACCTAGGTCGCCTTTCCGCTTAAATAACATGGTTTTAAGGTTTCACTGAAACCAAATCAACGATTTAAAGCAACCGGTCGAACCAGAAATTGGTGGTGTTGATCAACACTCACCTTCGTGTCGATCGACACTCCCTCTCAAAATCTCACAATTTAGTTTGCGAATGTTACAAATACAATGGAATAAAGATAGAATATGCTTCTTTTTTTTCAAATTATCTTCCAGCATGTTTTTATTTACATGATGGGCCGCATGGCCCACCTATGTCTGAATTTTTAATTCATTGCGTAATAATGAGCTAGCTTCTCTTCTTTACTATACGCCCTGTTGTGGGGATGCATTTTTATATGATTTTTTCAGTGAATCTGTTTGAAAATAACGATTAGGATGTTCACAGCAACAACAGTCACGATCGAAAAATAAGATCTGAAAACAATATAACCGAGTCATTTTGATCCATGTGTTTATCTGTTTCTGAGTGGGGTAAAATTATGTTTCTACCCTTTTTAAAATAGATTAAATTTATCCTCACTCTAATGGCATATCATTGTAATTCTTTACAAAATCAAAGTTAGTTTTATAAATATATTTTCAATTAATAGTAGGGAGTATAATCGTAAATTTGAAAAAAATAATCCCATATAACAAAAACTGTGATTTTGTAGACTTTGGCGTTTTGAAACAAAAATCATTAAATCAAACATATCATTGCGTTCCCTCATAGTCAGTAGTAATGATATGTTTGATTTAATGCTTTTTGTTTCGAAACGCCAAAGTCTACAAAATCACAGTTTTTATGGTTTGTACTGAAAGGATCACTAGAAATTATAAACAGAAACGAAGCTACAGGGACGAGAACTCAAACAAACTAATTTAAGAGTTAAAAATCTGGAAGAAGAAAAAAAAATAAAAAGAAGAAGAAAAACCCTACAAAACTAAAGAGAGGAAGATAAAAGGAATCGAATTTTTAGGGTAAAAAGTGGTTTGGTTTGGGGAATTCCATTGATGGTGATGATGAAGAAGTTGGTGATGACGATGAAGATGATGATGATGATGGACCTGCGTGATTTGTTGAAGATGAAGAGAGAAGATACTTTTGTTTCTGGCCATTGTAAATGACGTAGGACCATTTTATTTATACTCTTAATTTTTGTAATTAACGTCGTAATCATCGATCTACCGTATGGTTCCAAATTTGCATCCCATCAAATTAAATACGTGCGAGGAAACAAAATCATAACAATAATGATGTCCTCGTTCATTTAATTAAGTTGTCTAATAATTCAGTAGTGAAACATGAACACCTGGACTTGGCAGTAGCCGAACCGGAGCCAAAATTTAGAGGGATCAAAATAATTTGATTTTGAATAGAGTAAAAAATGCAAAATTTTAAGAGTCAAAAAAAAATTATATATAGTGAACGAGTCGAGAGTCGGTTTACTATGTCCCAAAGGGCTTTAAAGACTTGTTACCGATTCTACAAATTACCACATGATCTTTTAATGTGTTTTGTCCTCACTTACACAGTTCTTACAATCACTTCCCGAAATATCACATATCCTGAAACTACAACAGCATAAGCACACTTAAATGTAGAGTTATCTTAGGATCTTTGACCGAAAAGATACATGTACTTTCGTGACATAGGTGACCAAATCAATTCTTTTAAACATCTCTGCAAGCTTGGGTGTTACAATTCACATCCACTAGCAGATCACAACGTCCTCGATGCACATCAAGACCGTCACCCCCGATGGTGTGAGCCCTCTCGACTCCACACTCCTCTGGGTTTGGCTCTAATACCACTTATAACGCCACGACCACTACCTCTTAGTAGACCCCATATCCACTCCTGGTCTATGGGTCCACCTCTCTTAGTGGGCCTTACATCCTCTTGCTGGGCCCATGAGCCCAACCATAACCGACTATCTGTTTGCTACGTCTGGGAAGCTTTAAAGACTTGTTACCGACCCTAAAAACCACCACATTATTTTTCCTCTGTTTTGTCATCACTCGCACAGTTCTGCCAATCACTTAAATATAAGCATTCTTAACTGTAAAGTTCTCTTAGGATTTTTGACTGAAAAGATAAGTGCATTTTGGTGACATAGATGACTAAATTAATTATTTTAAACCTCTTCAAGTTTGGGTGATAGGTTCAGATGAAAACAAAAAAAATACGAGAGATTCAAATTCTAATAAACATTTAAAAAAAAAACTTATTAGCAAACATGCTATTACATCCAGTCAGAAGTCTTACTCTTTCATAATATATTAATGGAATATGATTGATATTTTTAATTTTTTAATCCATATTTTCCCCATAAACTTTGATTTTTATGTGTTAATGTGTTATTGTTGAACTGCGATAACACATCTTAGGGTCTTTAATTATTACAAACACTCTTTGCTCTACATTTACTAAGTCTTACATATTCAATTTTCATATATTGGGTTCATGTGACAAGAAAACAATACCATAGACTTATTTATTTAAAACTAAACATGGATTTTTAATTTTTAAAAATTAAACGTGTCAATTATATAAAAAAAAATTCATACATTTTTACTATTGTTAAGTATAAATCATGTTAGATTATTTTTGTTATTATTATTGAATCGACAAGACTCGATCAATAGTCAATTCCTATTACGCGGGGTAACGCGACTTAGCAGAGTCGAACTCCGTTGGGATTGGTCGTAGAGGTGGTGGTGTAACCACTTGATCTATTATTTTAATTATATTTAGTTAATATTAAATTAAATTTAATCCATCTTGGGATATGTAAATTGAAAATTTCATAATATGAAACAATATGTGTAAATGATATAATATTTTTTTAAAATTGTATTGAACATATATATGTAATTGTCAATCATATTCAGTTGCCTACATATTATTAGAAGCAACAACATACAAGTTGATCTCCAAAAGGTACACACAAAGCAGCATGAGAAGGTGGTTTCACTCCACATCTTTTGTAACAATCTTCTCTCCTATGACATGGTCCTTTAAACGTACAATCACTTGAATCGTCCATAATTCCTGTAAAATTAATCAAATTAGAAATATAATAATTATGTATAATTATCATAAGATTTTTTAATAATTCTTTTATAAAATTATGATAGTCATATGTATATACTGTAGAATATGCACATTTTTAGTATATGAAAACAAAAACTTACGAATAGATTGAACGTTAACAATGAGAGAAATGATCAAGAGAAAAGCAACAAAATGAGACTTTGAAGATGCCATCTTTCTTACAAAAAACCACAATAAACTACTATGAAATATTATGTAAAACCACTTAGACTTAATGAATTAAAAGAGAATTGACTGTTCTTTTATAGCTGAATATGTAAATAATACCATATAAAATTTTACATCAAATTTATTCTATACCATAAAATTTTATGACTTAAGATTTTTTTTACCTTAGAGGTATTGAACATATCATTTTAAAAGATTTTAGAATATTTTTAAAATCATCTGTTATTCAATTGATGATTTTTAAAAATCTCTAAAAACTCTAAAAAAAATAATCAAATATTCTAAAAACTCATTCAAATCTTTCAAAATTTTAAATTTTAAATTCCTACCAAATCCTCTTAGTAACATTGATTGTTTCAACAAAATCTTTGGTCATATAAAGGCTTACAATTTTTTTAATATTTATTTTAATTTACTTAATTTTATAAGTGGTTTTAAAATTTGGTTTGACTTAAATTTTTGTGTGAATCTTTTGGAAGCCAAGTACTTGTATGTTGTTATCTCTAAAAATATGCAACTGAATATGATTGACAATATATGTTTCATATGGTTTAAATAAATTATTACATCATATATGTATATATATATATATTGTTCAATATTATTATTTTCAACTTACATGTCCCAGATTAAATAAAACAAAAATAACTAAAACAAAACAAAAGCAGAAGATATAAAAATGAGTTATATTAAAAAGTAGGTGCAGAATTATATGGAATATTTATATAATATTCTATAGGCAGTATAAACTTTTTTAAAAAGCTATTAAACGACAATGCACAATATAAAACAACTACTCTTCAATTCATACATTAATTTTTACTTTAAATTTACGTTTAATTTTAAATAAGCAAGCCTATGACATTTTGTTGCTTGTCATGCAAACCTAATGTATGAAAAATAATTATAAGATAAATAAATATTTGAATCCAGTGTTCCAGAAGTAGTTACTATTATAACTTTATAAAATTTTATAAATTTAAATATTTAATAGGGGAAATTTTTGAAGATGGATAGATGAAAGAAATATTTTTGAACAAAATACACCAAAACAAATATTTCTTAAACAGTTCTAAAAAAATGATTTAATATTTTATTACCTTACTTTAAAATTTTTAGAATAGTATTTTAATTAATTTTCGACTAGATTGTTTTAAATTGTCGATTTGGTTTAGTTTGGTTCAATTAGAATCCCTAACCAACATATTAAAAGGAGAGGGTTGACTTGAGGGTTTAGAAAACTTGTTTTGTCACCGTTTGAGAGAGGAAAAGAGAGAAAAGAGGAAGCACTTGAGAGTTGGTGATTTTTGGGGAAGATTGCTGGCTGTTCTTGAGAGATCTGAAGCTAGGAGTGAGTTGGAAGCTTGCTAGGAGTGTGTAGGCGGCAGTTTGGGTCAGAAACTTCCTGCAGAAGAGGTGAGTGCATGACCATGGGTAATCTAAGCCATGAGATCTCTTGTGTATTGCTTGTTTTTTGTTGTTGTGGTGTTTTCTTGTTTGCGTTGGATGATATAAGGTTCCTTTTGTTTTCTGTGGCCTTTGGGCGAGTTTTGGGACACATTGGAGGTGGTTAGAGTTAGAGATTCGATGATCGGCGTTGAGCAGAACATGTCTGCGGAGTCACTCTCGATCGACACCAAAGAGCAGTATCGATCGACACTGTGGGTTAGTGTCGGTCGACACCACTGGACTGGTGTGGGTCGACACTGGGCTGGTGTCAGTCGACACCTCCCTTCCAGCGAGCAGATGATACTTGTTTCCATGGTTTGTGTGTTTGTTTGTTGATAGCTTAACATTGGAATCTCAGTTGCTTGTGTGTATAGCCCAGTAGATGGAAGGATTGTCTCACTAAGTATTTGTGATAATACTTACGCATCTCAATTATTGTTTGTGGTGTGCAGGTATGTAGCGTGGAATCATGGAGATGAGGAGGAGGATGATCTAGGGTTTCGGTTATGGTGTTATGGTTATGATATTGAGGTTAGAACCAAGGATAGAGTTATTCTAGGTTGTTGGATAGAACAGTTAGGAATATTATTGTATTGATGACATTTTGGTTTTGTATTGTTGGTATGTTTCCGCTGTGCATATTGGTTGTTGCTGGTTTAATAATGAGTTGTGGTTTGGTTGAGTTTAATTTAGTAGTATAGAAAGCTTAACTATATATTGGTATTATTGTTTTTCTATTTTTTTAAAACGGATCGGGTTGTTTCAGTTTGGTATCAGAACCCTTACGGTTCTATGATGGTTAAGTGGATGGATTTGAGCGGTTTAGGAATTTAATTGGTTAAATTATTTTTCTGTTGCTGGATGCATAATGTTGTGAGACAAAATTGGTTATGAGTAGTTAGTCAATTTGTTTGTGGTATGGAGTCCTAGTATCATCCTTTTCGAGACTTCAATGAGATTCCACGGTAAGATATGTGTTGTATTTGTGGTTTATTTTTGTGTTTAGCCTTCTGCTCTGGTAGTGCAGATGGTTAGAGAGGGTGTTGTTGATGGTCGAGGTCGTGGACACGGACGTGGTCGTGGTCGTGGACGTGGACGAGGTCGTGGTAGGGGCAGAGTGTGACAGCTGAGGGTGTTGGCGATTCGAAGGGCTTCCAGGAGGGGTCCATGAGTGTGGCCGGTGGAGGTACAGATAGAACCGTAGGTGCTGACGGGGTCGGTGTGGGCGGTGTCGGTGCAAGAGTGGTCGGTGATGCTAGGGTTCCGGTTTTGGGTACGGGAGTCCTAGCGGGTGGAGCCCGTGGAGGAGGTGTTGACCTGTCGGGCTTGTTGACACAGCTGTTAGAGCTGTTACCGTGAGTTGTACCGGCTCAGCCGAAGGGAGGACTAGGTGCCCAACCCGGAGTTTAGTTTTAGCTTTTGGTTCTTTTTTTCGTTTATGTATTTTTGTTTGGAGTTGTAAACGATCATTGCATTTGAGGTATTAGTAAAAATGGAGTTCTTTGGGATTTTTGTTTTGTGGATCTCGTGGAAAAGGAAATCGCTCGAGGGTTCTATAAAAAGAAAGTTGTCATAAATAGAAATTTCTAAATATAGAAATTTTATGAATAGTTAGAACTTGTCTATTTTTGGAAAGGGTGTGTGTGAGCACCGAAGTGTTTGAGACGTTTTGGGGGGAGGCCTGGGGGTGGCCATGAGAGTGGTGATATTATAGGGGAGACTATGGTGTTGGTAGGACATTGCAACGTTGTACTCGGATCGCGGGGGTGGTCCCGGTTAGAGAAATGCTTATAGACGTTATGACCGTTTGCTATAGGGACGGGGGAGGGGGTCCTGAATAACTCATGAAGAGATGGGGGTTATCGGACGAGGGGTTCCCTAGATACCGATAGCTCGAAAGAATGCGATCCTGAGGGTGATATAAGAGATGAGGGTTCTCCTGAGGAGAAGGGGGTTATCCTGGTACCGAGATCCCGAGAGTGACGACCTGAGGGTGAGATGGTATTACTCGAATAAGGGAGATCTGAGAGTAAGATCGGTATGGCTTGAAGGTTGCGACCTAAGAGCAGGTGAGTTGGGGGAAAAAATGTCAAGGACGTGGAGATAAGCAGTATGACCGGATGCGGATTTAGGAGATTAATGGGGGTTTAAGCCTCGAATTTCCTGTTGCGATCGAGTGCGGATTTAGGAGATTTTTGGGAGTTCAATCTCGGATTTCCTGTTGTGATCGGATGCGGATCTTAGGGTTGATGGGGGTGAAATTTTGGGGTTTCTGTGTGGTGATCGGGAGGGTCAGGTTTATGCTGGTCGGGGGGGGGGGGGGACCAGAGTTGTGATGATTGGGAGAGTCTGGTTTGGGTTGACCGGTGGGGGGAAATTGTAACATCCGCGGTGTGGAATGTTTCCACAGTAACACGGAACGCCTTGGTTAGTGGTGTTCAGTCTGGTCAGAAGATGTGCCGCTCATGGTGACGGTTACACAGAGGTCCTTGGTGGATGGACGGTGTTGCGGGATTCGAGGACGAATCCTTGTTGGTGGGGGAAAGTTATAACATCCGCGAACCAAATAATGTGATATGGGGGTGGGTATCGATCGACACCAGGGGGAGTGTCGATTGACACCAATAAATTATGGTTTGACCAGATTGATTTAAACTATCGATTTGGTTTTGTTTTGGTTCAATTAGAGTCCCTAACCAACGTATTAAAAGGAGAGGGTCGATTTGATGGTTTAGAAAACTTGTTTTATTGCCGTTTGACAGAAAAAAGAAGAGAAAGGAGGACGCGCTTGAGAGTTGGTGATTTTTGGGGAAGATTGCTGGCTGTTCTTGAGAGATCTGAAGCTAGGAGTGAGTTGGAAGCTTGCTATGAGTGTGTAGGCGTCAGTTTGGGTCAGAAACTTCCTGCAAAAGAGGTGAGTGTATGATCGTGGCTGATCTAAGCATGAGATATCTTTTGTTTTGCTTGTTTTGTGTTGTTGTGGTTTTTTATTGTTTTGTATTGTTGTGGTGTTTTTTCTTGTTTGTTTTGGATGCTATAGGGTTCCTTTAGTTTCATGTGGCCTTTGGGCGAGTTTTGGGACGAATTGGAGGTGGTTAGAGTCGGAGATTCGATGATCGGCGTTGAGCAGAACGTGTCTGCGAAGTCACTATCGATCGACACCAGGTGGTTGTCGGTCGACACTAAGGAGCAGTATCGATCGACACTGTGGGGTAGTGTCGGTCGACACCAATAGCCTGTGTCGGTCGACACCTCCCTTCCAGCGAGCAGATGATACTTGTTTCCTTGGTTTGTGTGATTGTTGGTTGATAGCTTAACATTGGAATCTCAATTGCTTTTGCGTATAGCCCAGTAGATGGAAGGATTACCTCACTATGTATTTGTGATATACTTACGCATCTCAATTGTTGTTTTTGGTGTGCAGATATGTAGCGTGGAATCATGGCGATGAGGAGGAGGATGATCTAGGGTCTCGGTTATGGTGTTATGGTTATGATATTGAGGTTGGAACCTTGGATAGAGTTATGCTAGGTTGTTAGATATAACAACTAGGAATATTATTGTATTGATGATATGTTGTTTTTGTATTATTGGTATGTTTCCGCTATGCATATTGGTTGTTGTTGGTTTAATGATGAATTGTGGTTTGGTTAGGTTTAATTAAGTAGTATGGAATGCTTACTTATATTGATATTATTATTAATAAAAAAAGGGTCGGATTGTTTCAAAAACAACCACAAACAAACATAAAACAAGCAAAACAACGAAATCTTATCCTTAGATCAGCCATGGTCATGCACTCACCTTTCTAGCAGAAGATTCTGACCAACAATTGATGAAAGCACACCCCTATCAAGCTTCTAACACCTCCCCAATTTCAGATCTCCATCCATAGAGACAAATCTCACCAAGAATAGATAGAAATCTCAAGAACACTCAAATGAACTTCTTCTTCTCTCTATTTTCTCTCTGGAACGACAAACAACACTAATCCTCATGACCTAGGTCGCCTTTCCGCTTAAATAACATGGTTTTAAGGTTTCACTGAAACCAAATCAACGATTTAAAGCAACCGGTCGAACCAGAAATTGGTGGTGTTGATCAACACTCACCTTCGTGTCGATCGACACTCCCTCTCAAAATCTCACAATTTAGTTTGCGAATGTTACAAATACAATGGAATAAAGATAGAATATGCTTCTTTTTTTTCAAATTATCTTCCAGCATGTTTTTATTTACATGATGGGCCGCATGGCCCACCTATGTCTGAATTTTTAATTCATTGCGTAATAATGAGCTAGCTTCTCTTCTTTACTATACGCCCTGTTGTGGGGATGCATTTTTATATGATTTTTTCAGTGAATCTGTTTGAAAATAACGATTAGGATGTTCACAGCAACAACAGTCACGATCGAAAAATAAGATCTGAAAACAATATAACCGAGTCATTTTGATCCATGTGTTTATCTGTTTCTGAGTGGGGTAAAATTATGTTTCTACCCTTTTTAAAATAGATTAAATTTATCCTCACTCTAATGGCATATCATTGTAATTCTTTACAAAATCAAAGTTAGTTTTATAAATATATTTTCAATTAATAGTAGGGAGTATAATCGTAAATTTGAAAAAAATAATCCCATATAACAAAAACTGTGATTTTGTAGACTTTGGCGTTTTGAAACAAAAATCATTAAATCAAACATATCATTGCGTTCCCTCATAGTCAGTAGTAATGATATGTTTGATTTAATGCTTTTTGTTTCGAAACGCCAAAGTCTACAAAATCACAGTTTTTATGGTTTGTACTGAAAGGATCACTAGAAATTATAAACAGAAACGAAGCTACAGGGACGAGAACTCAAACAAACTAATTTAAGAGTTAAAAATCTGGAAGAAGAAAAAAAAATAAAAAGAAGAAGAAAAACCCTACAAAACTAAAGAGAGGAAGATAAAAGGAATCGAATTTTTAGGGTAAAAAGTGGTTTGGTTTGGGGAATTCCATTGATGGTGATGATGAAGAAGTTGGTGATGACGATGAAGATGATGATGATGATGGACCTGCGTGATTTGTTGAAGATGAAGAGAGAAGATACTTTTGTTTCTGGCCATTGTAAATGACGTAGGACCATTTTATTTATACTCTTAATTTTTGTAATTAACGTCGTAATCATCGATCTACCGTATGGTTCCAAATTTGCATCCCATCAAATTAAATACGTGCGAGGAAACAAAATCATAACAATAATGATGTCCTCGTTCATTTAATTAAGTTGTCTAATAATTCAGTAGTGAAACATGAACACCTGGACTTGGCAGTAGCCGAACCGGAGCCAAAATTTAGAGGGATCAAAATAATTTGATTTTGAATAGAGTAAAAAATGCAAAATTTTAAGAGTCAAAAAAAAATTATATATAGTGAACGAGTCGAGAGTCGGTTTACTATGTCCCAAAGGGCTTTAAAGACTTGTTACCGATTCTACAAATTACCACATGATCTTTTAATGTGTTTTGTCCTCACTTACACAGTTCTTACAATCACTTCCCGAAATATCACATATTCTGAAACTACAACAGCATAAGCACACTTAAATGTAGAGTTATCTTAGGATCTTTGACCGAAAAGATACATGTACTTTCGTGACATAGGTGACCAAATCAATTCTTTTAAACATCTCTGCAAGCTTGGGTGTTACAATTCACATCCACTAGCAGATCACAACGTCCTCGATGCACATCAAGACCGTCACCCCCGATGGTGTGAGCCCTCTCGACTCCACACTCCTCTGGGTTTGGCTCTAATACCACTTATAACGCCACGACCACTACCTCTTAGTAGACCCCATATCCACTCCTGGTCTATGGGTCCACCTCTCTTAGTGGGCCTTACATCCTCTTGCTGGGCCCATGAGCCCAACCATAACCGACTATCTGTTTGCTACGTCTGGGAAGCTTTAAAGACTTGTTACCGACCCTAAAAACCACCACATTATTTTTCCTCTGTTTTGTCATCACTCGCACAGTTCTGCCAATCACTTAAATATAAGCATTCTTAACTGTAAAGTTCTCTTAGGATTTTTGACTGAAAAGATAAGTGCATTTTGGTGACATAGATGACTAAATTAATTATTTTAAACCTCTTCAAGTTTGGGTGATAGGTTCAGATGAAAACAAAAAAAATACGAGAGATTCAAATTCTAATAAACATTTAAAAAAAAAAACTTATTAGCAAACATGCTATTACATCCAGTCAGAAGTCTTACTCTTTCATAATATATTAATGGAATATGATTGATATTTTTAATTTTTTAATCCATATTTTCCCCATAAACTTTGATTTTTATGTGTTAATGTGTTATTGTTGAACTGCGATAACACATCTTAGGGTCTTTAATTATTACAAACACTCTTTGCTCTACATTTACTAAGTCTTACATATTCAATTTTCATATATTGGGTTCATGTGACAAGAAAACAATACCATAGACTTATTTATTTAAAACTAAACATGGATTTTTAATTTTTAAAAATTAAACGTGTCAATTATATAAAAAAAAATTCATACATTTTTACTATTGTTAAGTATAAATCATGTTAGATTATTTTTGTTATTATTATTGAATCGACAAGACTCGATCAATAGTCAATTCCTATTACGCGGGGTAACGCGACTTAGCAGAGTCGAACTCCGTTGGGATTGGTCGTAGAGGTGGTGGTGTAACCACTTGATCTATTATTTTAATTATATTTAGTTAATATTAAATTAAATTTAATCCATCTTGGGATATGTAAATTGAAAATTTCATAATATGAAACAATATGTGTAAATGATATAATATTTTTTTAAAATTGTATTGAACATATATATGTAATTGTCAATCATATTCAGTTGCCTACATATTATTAGAAGCAACAACATACAAGTTGATCTCCAAAAGGTACACACAAAGCAGCATGAGAAGGTGGTTTCACTCCACATCTTTTGTAACAATCTTCTCTCCTATGACATGGTCCTTTAAACGTACAATCACTTGAATCGTCCATAATTCCTGTAAAATTAATCAAATTAGAAATATAATAATTATGTATAATTATCATAAGATTTTTTAATAATTCTTTTATAAAATTATGATAGTCATATGTATATACTGTAGAATATGCACATTTTTAGTATATGAAAACAAAAACTTACGAATAGATTGAACGTTAACAATGAGAGAAATGATCAAGAGAAAAGCAACAAAATGAGACTTTGAAGATGCCATCTTTCTTACAAAAAACCACAATAAACTACTATGAAATATTATGTAAAACCACTTAGACTTAATGAATTAAAAGAGAATTGACTGTTCTTTTATAGCTGAATATGTAAATAATACCATATAAAATTTTACATCAAATTTATTCTATACCATAAAATTTTATGACTTAAGATTTTTTTTACCTTAGAGGTATTGAACATATCATTTTAAAAGATTTTAGAATATTTTTAAAATCATCTGTTATTCAATTGATGATTTTTAAAAATCTCTAAAAACTCTAAAAAAAATAATCAAATATTCTAAAAACTCATTCAAATCTTTCAAAATTTTAAATTTTAAATTCCTACCAAATCCTCTTAGTAACATTGATTGTTTCAACAAAATCTTTGGTCATATAAAGGCTTACAATTTTTTTAATATTTATTTTAATTTACTTAATTTTATAAGTGGTTTTAAAATTTGGTTTGACTTAAATTTTTGTGTGAATCTTTTGGAAGCCAAGTACTTGTATGTTGTTATCTCTAAAAATATGCAACTGAATATGATTGACAATATATGTTTCATATGGTTTAAATAAATTATTACATCATATATGTATATATATATATATATATTGTTCAATATTATTATTTTCAACTTACATGTCCCAGATTAAATAAAACAAAAATAACTAAAACAAAACAAAAGCAGAAGATATAAAAATGAGTTATATTAAAAAGTAGGTGCAGAATTATATGGAATATTTATATAATATTCTATAGGCAGTATAAACTTTTTTAAAAAGCTATTAAACGACAATGCACAATATAAAACAACTACTCTTCAATTCATACATTAATTTTTACTTTAAATTTACGTTTAATTTTAAATAAGCAAGCCTATGACATTTTGTTGCTTGTCATGCAAACCTAATGTATGAAAAATAATTATAAGATAAATAAATATTTGAATCCAGTGTTCCAGAAGTAGTTACTATTATAACTTTATAAAATTTTATAAATTTAAATATTTAATAGGGGAAATTTTTGAAGATGGATAGATGAAAGAAATATTTTTGAACAAAATACACCAAAACAAATATTTCTTAAACAGTTCTAAAAAAATGATTTAATATTTTATTACCTTACTTTAAAATTTTTAGAATAGTATTTTAATTAATTTTCTATACATTATTTAGGATTGAGGACTAGATACGCTGAATTTTTGGGAGTCTTTAAAATTGGCAGTATTAACAAGTAATAAAACCTCAAAAGTGTCATTTTTGCCTTAAATTCCCTAGTTGTGTCTTGGCATCATATAATAATTCATATGCAGTAATGGTTACATTTATAATGTCTTATCTTACTCTAACTACCCTTACGATTTCTTTTTTTTTTTTTTCGTCTGAAGAATTTTCATTATAAAATACGATTGTGAACTACAAGGGTGGGATGCATTTTTGAATACTAAGCTGGAGAAAAAAGGAGATATCCCCAGAAACTAAAGCCCAAAAGAGGGAAACTACACCCAAACAAGGGAAACTTAAACAGAAAAGCAAGCTACGGAACCTGAGGAGCCACTAATGGTAGAGTCCCAAAAAAGCCCAAACAAGAGAAATATGGAGAAGGGTTGTTGAAGTAGAACGAATCGCGGAACCTGACAGAGAATTTGACAAAGGAAGATGAACGCACTAGCTCAAGGAAGACGACCAAACCAACCTTCTAGCAAAACCGGAGGAAACCCAAACAAGTGGGTAAATTGAACCATCCACAATTGCAATAAGAGGAACCCGATTGAATACTCAGCCATGGAAGGGCAAACAGAGACTAACCACAAGCAAAAGCCAACACAGATTACCGAAGCAGAACAAGTCAACCAGGCTAACAACCAAATCAGAGAAGAGAGGCCACAAAAGAGCTGATACCGGATTGCACAAAAAGGCCAACCCGTAGATTAAGGATCTCTAAATCCAAAAATCTAGCCTAAACCAACGATTAGACTGTCCTAAATAGTGAAAACCTAAGCGATCAAACAAACTAAAAACCAAAGCCAAGTCACTCAACACAACCAAAGGAGGAGGAACCCAAAAACAATGAGGCCGTTGTCACAAAACCAAAGAGACCTTCAAAGCGAATTCAGGGATACAAGAAGCTGACTAAAAACAAGCCTCAGACGAGACAGTTCCACCGCAAAGCATACAAAATCCAAGAAAAAGTTCTTCATAATCACCTTTAAAGCAACCGGAGCATGCGACAAGTCACTACTGACTCACAATCAAACGAGAACAGAGCCGATGAGCTAGAATGTCGAGGCAATAGAACCAGATCGGGAACCTGAAACCTCCCAGACCAGATCAGAGGGACGAGAGGGAGCCACCGGGGAATAGATCCACTTTCGAACATCACCAATCGGCCACCAGTCCTCCGAGATAGTCACCACGCCGGAAAGAACTATCACCATCGAGAGGAAGGGACAAAGGGTGGAGACGACTTAACTTAGGATTGACAAATCTAGGAAAACAAACACGGACAACCTAAAACGAGAAGAAACTGGAACCGACGATGGTGCTGTGGAAGCCACCCATCGCCGGCTATCAGAGAAAAATTCTTAGGTGACGGCTAGGGCGAACGCTTCTTCGAGAGGTAATGGTTTTACTATATCATTGATGTACTACCCTTACGATTCCATTTCATGCTGTTTTATTGTCTTTGTTTTTTGTCTTTCTTTATACATTCATGAATTTGAAAAAAACAAGAAAAATCCCATAAAACAAAAAACTGTGATTTTGTAAGACTTTGGCGTTTCAAAACAAAAGCATTAAATTAAAATCTATCATTGCGTTCC
This sequence comes from Camelina sativa, assembly GCF_030686135.1. Lineage (NCBI taxonomy): Eukaryota > Viridiplantae > Streptophyta > Magnoliopsida > Brassicales > Brassicaceae > Camelina > Camelina sativa. The sequence goes on from NC_141890.1 coordinate 41,736,742, forward strand.
CTCATATATAATATACCATTTCCATTTTATTTTTCTGACGAGATCAAATCAAAATGAAGCATATGGTTCCAAATTTTGCATCCCATCAAATTAAAACGTCGTAAGGAAACAAAATCATAATCAATAATGATGTCTCTTCGTTCATTCAATTTCTTCATTTATTTTTGATAATTCAATTGGGAAACATGGACACTAGGAATTTGGTATGTGTATATATATGTTTATTTAAATGTTTATAGAAACGCGAAAATGGCGAAAATCTCCTATATAATAAAACGGAAATACACAACATTGTTTTGTAAACTATATAATTTTAATAAATTGGTTACAAATAGGTTATAGATTAAGTTTTATATTGTTTGTGTAGTTTGGATTTATTGTTTACAAAAATCTTAAAGAGAATATTCTAAAGAATCATTTGATATCATCTAACTTACCATATTAATTTCCTTTATTAAATTATTCATCAAATAAAATCATTTGATATCTAACTTAACATATTAATTTGTTAATTATTATTACAATTCACCTCTCATTTATATATATGAGTCTATTTTGTGAAACAAATAATATGATATCATCTAACTTACCATATTATTTTCCTTTATTAAATTATTCATCAAATAAAATCATTTGATATCTAACTTAACATATTAATTTGTTAATTATTATTACACTTCACCTCTCATTTATATATATGAGTTTATTTTGTGAAACAAATAAATTATCATATTATTTATTGTAATTAAAAAATATTTTTATTTCCGGATATACCATAAGTTGAATTTTTAAGAACAAATATAAATAATTCAATCTATAAAATATTCAATTTTTATTAAGATTATTCTTTAAAAATAATATCTATTGAATTAAAAATTTTACTGAGTAACGGGTCAAAATTTGAATATTTAAATTCAATTTCATACTTTTTTGTTGAATTTTATAATTTTATATAATATTATAAACTTTAAATAATTTATTTTGAAATATTTTTAAAATATTGAAACTCGATATTAAAGTTAGAAACTATAAACACTCTAAATTGGTTTGTTATAGCAACATCAATAATATGTCACTATAATATGAAAGAATTTCAAAAAACCAAGTATATTAAAACAAAAAATATAACAATATATTAAATTACTCATAATATAAGAATTCGCTTTTTAAAAACCAAATTCACAAAATTATGTCTTATAATGACATTCAAGTCATGAGATAGAATATACATTGTTAAAATAACTTCACGTACATAAACTAATACAACATATTAAAATTTTATTTTAAAATAGACAATATACAAAATTTTGTATAAAATAAAATTTAACCAGTGTTATAGCACGACACTTATCTAGAATCATTAACAATATAAAACTTACAAAATAAGTGTCTTTTTCAAGTCATCATATTTAACATATGATTTTATTGCATAATATTTTATCCAAAAAAACTTTTAAAAACAATCATATAAATTATATTTTATAAAAAAATTACAATGTAAATAAAATAAATTTCAATCCGTGCTCTAGCACAGTCTTAATCTAGTGTTTATTGTTAGGACCATGTCGCAAACCTGCGGTACGTACAGTCAGTGGCCGATCCAGAACCAAAACTTATATGGGGCACAAATCATTTATTATTAATAATATTAAATATATAAAATAAATATTAAATATAATAATTTAAATTTTAATTTTATTTTGTTTTTAAATATATTTAAATTGCATAGTAAATATATTTAGAATGAAATTATATCTAAAGATATATTATTTATACATATTTAAACTCTTTATATTTTTGTGAAATAGTTTAAACTCTTTGTATATAAGATAAATTACAAAAAGCGATAGTATGTTATACTAATTTACTAATTTTGTAATATTTTAACAAATATACAGTAGTAAAAGAAGGATAGTTGTTGAGAAAAAAGTAGAAAAATAAAATTTAATTGATTTTTAAAAAATAATAGGAAAACATTCGGTACTAAATAGGACAACATTGATCGTACGTTGGAAAGAAACACACAAAAAAAGCAACCAATAAGTTCAAAGAGTAGTTTCCAACTTGTTACCTAAGAAACTACATGGGGCACTTAACTACCAAATAAGCTATGAGAGATAATTAAACAACCGTAAATCAGAAATATTTTATTATTAGCATGGGGCACTTGCCCCACCCCATATGTACGTAGATCCGCCCCTGCGTACAGTGATAGAAACTTTTATCTTCATTTGCCGTCGACAATACTCTAAATACTAACTTTCCTACAAAAACAACCATTCTACTATTGAGACACTGTAGAAGCAACAAGACAAATCATGCTCTGCCCCCACAACGATGACCATCCTCCAAAAACTTTATATAATACTCATCAAACAATGAAATATTTTAAGTAAAATGTGGTCCTTATAACTCAATTTCAACTGTGATTGTGTGTGACTCATCGGTCTTAACTATGAGAAGGACTCTCTGATACACATATATCCCTTTCTAGGTCCTCCAAGTGGGATTCTTTTTAATTTTTGAATTTTAAGGAGAGGTTCTATCACTATCGCTTTCAAATCTTCTTGATGTTTCCATTATCTGAAGTCGATAGATTTGATTGATCCTCAAAAACCCTAAATAATATTTAACATAGTGCCCTCCTTACTTACATAGTTACCGACTTACGTACTCTTAAGATTATGGTAAATGTATCTGCTCTGGTGCATATTTATATGGTGTTACAGTTACTAGATGAGAATTATGTCTATAATATCATCATTTATAATATGATAATTTCAGATAAAACCAAACAAATATGATGGGTTCAGATTCTAATAAAATACGATAACAAAAATATTGAAAACAATTAATAAAACTGATTTTAAAATCAGTCAGAAATCTTACCTTTTAAATGTATTAATTGAATATGATCCCCTAATTTTACTTCTGGTGTTCTCTATTATTTATTTTCAGAAACATATTTTTTATATATTGAATTGTGACAGAAAATTTACAGCTCTACATTTATTAAGTCTTATTCATATTTGATTTTCATATATTGGGTTGGTATGCAAACAAAAAATATCATAAAATTGTTTATTTGAAACTAAACATGAAATTACAAAAAAAAATGTATAAGTTGTAAAACACATATATTTCGTACTTTTCACCTATTGTTTAGTATAACTCATGTTAGATCTCCTGTTCTTTTAATTTTAGTTAGTTCTGATTGTATTATCTTTAATCTATATTAAGACATGTAAATTTGAAAATATAATAATATGAAACAATATATGTAGAGATGATATAATATCTTATTTAAACCTTATTGAACTTTGTCAATCATATTCAGTTTCATATTAATAAAGACAACAACATACACGTTCCAGATTGTTTCCTGAAGGTACACACAAAGCACCATGAGAAGGTGCTTTTAGTCCACATCTTTGGAAACAATCTTCCCTCTTGTGACATGGTCCTTTGTATTTACAATCTTCTGAATCATTCATAATCCCTGTAAAATTAATCAAATTAGAAATATAATAATTACATATAATTGTCATAAGATTTATAATAATTGCATTAATTATAAAATGATGATAATTATATGTATACTGAAAAAATATGCACATCATTAAGATACAAAAACAAAAACTTACGAATAGATTGAACATTAACAATGAGAGAAATGATCAAGAAAAGAGCAACGAAATGAGACTTTGAAGGCATCATCTTTCTATAAACAAGTCTACAATAGAATTACTTCTTTTTTTTGTTCAATAGAATTACTATATGAAATATTTTGTAAAACCACTTAGTGGATAAGTAAAAAGAGAGTTGATTGTCCTTTTATAGATGAATTTTCAAACGTTAGTAATAATACCATATAAATTTTGTTTGACTTAAGATTTTGTTGACCTTAGTTACATTGATTTTTTCAACAAAAATCGTAAAAAAATCTTAATTACATTGATTTTGTTTGACTAAAAATATTTTGTGAACCTTTGAAGTCACGTACTTGTATGTTTTGTCTCTAAAAATATCCCAACTGAATATGATTGACAATATATGTTTTTATACGGTTTAAGTAAAATATTAAATGATATATATATATATTAAAACGTTCTGACCGTCACGTTTTAGTGGGTTTAATGTCCAATTCCAGTTCATAGGTCCGTCTTTTAATGTGTCCCACGTCCTCTCATCAGACTAATGAGTCCATCCATATCCGACGACCTGTTTGCTACGTCCGAGAGGTTTTAAAGACTTGTTTACCATCCATACAAATCACCACATGATTTTTCCTTGTGTTTTGTCCTCACTCGCACAATTTTGACAATCACTTTCTGAAAGGTCACCCATCCTGAAACTACTTCAGCTCAATCACACTTAACTATCGAGTTTTCTTAGGACCCTTGATCGAAAAGATAAGTGCATTTTGATGATATAGGTGGCCGAATTAATTCTTTTAAGCCCCTCCGCAAGTCTTTGAAACCGGGGTGTCACAAAAATATTGCATCATAATATCATTTTCAATTTACTTGCCTCAACTTGGATTAAATAAAATCATAACTGATTAAAATCAAAACAATAGAAGATCTAGCATGAGTTGTATTAAACAATAGGTGCAAAATTGTATGAAATATTTATTTAATAATAATATATTGTATAGACAATGCGCAATATAAAATATTTATTTTCTAATTTAGACGTTTAATTTTTTATTATAAATTTTATTTTTAGTTGTGAGTAAACAAGCCTATGACATTTTGTTGCTTGTCATTCGAACCTAATGTATTAAAATTGATTATAAATAAATATAAGATAATCCTTTTAATGGCTGTATGAATTTATTGTCTAAAACATTAAAACTAAAATTCATTCCCCCTGTTATTAATTCGGAAGTACATTTGGTAAAGTAACCTTTCATTTGCATGATTTACATAGTCAAACCCTTGCCATTAAATAAATATTAAAATTTGAAATTATTATTTGTAATATCCAAATACATACATAGAATAATTCTAAAAGAAATTAGTATACATAATTTAAATATTCTAGATACTTTTAACTTATTAAAAAAAATTTGTTGCAGATCATGTTATGGAGCTTGTTAGAGTTTACATAAATATGAGTATACAGTTTTTTACGGATTAGTCTACAAAAATACACAAAATAATTTAGTTTTATTTCAAATGAGTTAACGAGAGGTTTTATACCAATCTTCACAAAAAAAACACAAAATATCTTAGTTTTATTTCAAATACAACTCATCTATAGAATCTAAATATTAAAAAAAAAACACAAAAAAAACATATGTTTTCTTAATAATTATTTTTAAAAATTGTTTCACGATATTAATTAAAATCTAGTTTCTTTTATTGCTACAACTTTATTCCCAGAAACTTACTTCCAGATCTAGCACAATAGTTACATTGCCATTAGAGAAATCATGTAAAAAGCTTATGACAAACAAATCAGAGACGAAGTTGACAAATTGTCTCAAGTTTGCGGATCAAAGGTAGCCGGAATTTCATACCTTTATGATGGGTTGAGAAGTTTGCTACGTGGACGCCTCAGCTTTGCACAAGTTTGTTTCATGCTAATTAATGTCCATGAGTCTCCTCCGACCATTCAAATAAAAAAAACAGTTTCGATAATCAACTTGGCTAAACTCACTGTAGATCGGTTGTTAAATCATGTTTGATTCTTTGTATTAAGCATATAATTTAAGTAGTCATCATGCCACATTGATTTTATAAGGTATTTGATTTAGGGAAATTACGAGTATCTATCTAATATGAATGTTTTTCTTACTTTGAAAGAAAATGTTTAAAACTAAATGTTTATAAACATTCTATGTTATAGCTGAAAATGTTTAAACTCGTATATATACATCAAATTTCTTAAGTTTTCTTTTATTTTAAATGGGGTAATATTTAAAAAATCCGTGTGAAAGTTTCCAAACACTTAATGGATGATAAAAAGGTTATATAGCAATAATAATAAAAAAATCAATGTGTTAGATAAATAACGTTCGGTCGTTCAAGTTATCTTGGTTCAATCTATATTATTATTTTTAAGTACATTTTGTATTATGACATTGAAGTTTTGATTATTTAATTTGTTTTATTTACAACATTAACTCCTGATTATTTTCCTAAAATAACAATTTCTGAAAACTCATTTAATGGAACTATTTAAATCGACCTAATTTGATACATTTATTGCCATAAATAGCTTGACAACATCTATACATTTCGATTTTTTCAAAAACAATTATACCCATTAATTTTTTAATCCCATAAAAATCTCTAAACCTATTTTAATAGATCTTTAGAGACAGTATGATCTCTTAAATTTAAATGACACAGCCGAGTTTGAGTAACAAATGATTACAATCGCAATAATTATTATAACGTTAATAAAGTTCATAAAAACGAGAACCCAACTTTAGAGACTCAATAATCGGGTATATTCAACTTTAGCATCAAGAAAAATATTTAATATAATATATACCGTGTTAAGAAACTGAATATTATTCTGCGATAATGTTATCAACTCAAATAAGAAAACACTAAAATCTCTCTTTTATTACTACGGATCGTAAACTCCTTGCTCATCAATCACTTTCCATGTATAAATATCAACTTCACAAACAAAACACAACACACAACAAAAACCACTAATATGACGGTTTTGAAACATGGGTTAAACCACTTATATGACGGTTTGTTGTTATATAGCGGGACATGTTATTAACAAGACAGTTTGAATTAACATTAGTATAAATATAAAATATTATTAATTCAATTTTGAAAGACGGGTTAAATCTTTCTTTAATTATTTGGTCAATACCACTAATATAAGAATATTAGACATATTAAATCAGGGTAATTTAATTAAAATTTTGTAAAACAATTAAATCATTGGTAAAATTGTGACTTCATCCAATAATACCTTATAAATTACATGTTTATGTATTTATTTCCCTTATTACTGTTCTAATAATTGACAATCCAAACAAAATTATTATTTAATTAAACAAAACAAACTAAATATAAAAAACAAAAAAAATTAAAATGTTATTATTTTTTAAAAAATTGTCCCGTAGTGTACCGGGGGTTAAAATCTAGTATTTGTTCAAGGATTAACTAAAGTTTATGCACCAAATAGAATATGATCTATAAAAAAGGATTTATTGCAGATTAATGTAAGCAAACGTACAAGAAGTTTAGTATATTTTTTTGCTATAAAAGTTTAGTAGTTACAAAATGAAATCTCGTCTCCATCTTTTACTAAAATTTACTCCATTATTATAAAATCTAGAAACTCTTTTAAAGTACGGGCAATGTGGGTGGGGGCTGCTCTTCTTGTATATATATGTGTAAATTTACAGACTTGGATAATGGGGTAGTATTAATTGTGTAAGAAACAAAATGATCTAGAAAAAACCATGTGACTTTGGGCAAAATTAATGACTATGGAAAAAACAAACAAAACATTTATATATATGCATATTGCATAAAGAAAAGTTCAAATTCCAATCCTAATAATAGAGAGTTAGTAGTAAGGTTATGAATTTACGACTTGTTTAGGATCAGTAAACATCATGCTATTTCTAAAAGGGTGGAAAGAGAATTCAAATTTTAAGTTAAAAGCGATCTAGACACAACTTTAATTATCGTCAACGCTCTCAACTCGTCATTAATACAAAAAGAACTAATCACATTATGATTCTCTTACTATATTTTAAAATGGCAAAGATAATTTTCTTTAATCGTTTTCATTGCGTAGTAAAAGATAGAAGTATTATCTAAACGGACTATACGTGTAAAAAAAACTGTGCCCCAAAGAAAACAAATGGATCAGAACAAAGAAAAACTCAAAAGACAAAAATCCTAGAAAATATAAAGACATCGAAGGTCTACACAAATAGTTGAAACTTGTGGTGTCATTCACATTGTACATTAACCTAACTAACCATCTCGGGTAGTACCATGAAACAAACTTCTTACATATGGTGAGAATATTCTGTTACGTAAGCCACAAAGAAGGTTCACGAGTTTGAAAATCCATAAGGAAACAAATTAAAAAAAAGTTTTCGTTTTATAATTTTGAAGTTCATAACTTGAAAACACAAACACAAAATTGAAAGAGAAGATGAGAGAGAGAGAGAGAGAGAGAGAGAGAGAGAGAGAGAGAGAGAGACATGAAGTGTGGTGGGAATGATATTGTAAAACACTCAAGCTGTCTGGTTCCATAGAGAAGAGAGATGAAGTGTGGCCATCGTTATCTAATAAATTCTACTACTCCTACTTACTAACTATTTTTTACAGTTTCATAAAACCATGTAATTTATTATCTATCTCGCTATCCTCTTCTTTCTTTGAAATCACATTTCTTGTCACATTAAATATTCTTCACCACCTTCCCTCATGTTCGATTCCCAATGTAAGAAAGAGAGAGAATTCCAACATCTCTTGTCTGCTAATTTAAAAAACTCAAGAACTACAAAAACAAAAACAAAAAAAGCAACCATTCCTTGGTTTTTTGTATCCTCATCCATCATTCTTCATTAAACTCTTTTTTTTGTCAGTCCCTTTTTCACCTCTGTGTACTTAAAGAAGTGAAGAAAAAAAAGGAAAAAAGTGTAAGCTTTTTCTTACTTCAAATGGGAAGAAACTGCCACGGCGGTGGCGGTGAAGGAGCAATCTTTTCCTCATCTAAGTCCAAGAGAAAAGCAAATGGATGCATGGCTGCTTTTCACCACTTGTTTGATTTTCAACATTTTTACTTCCATTCTCATCATCACCTCACCATTGATTCTCCTTCAAGGTCAAAAGGTGTGTACTCTCTTTTCTCACCCAACTTAAGTTGATTTTTCTAAGCATTTAGTTGGTTCAGAGATACTAATAAACGTGAGTGTTGTCATTGTGAAATTTTCAGGCTTGAAGTTAATAGAAGAGTCTCTACCACTAACAACCTTTAAGGACAAACAAAGTTTGAATATTCCTGTAAGTCATTAAAAATTTTACAAATGGACTTTTGCTAAGTTGTCTGATGTGTTTTAATTTTATAGTTGAGATAAATTTTTTGGTAGTGACTTTGAAATTGTAGGTAAGCATGAGAGTGAGAACAGAGGTAGGGACAAAGAGTTCAAGACTGAGAGCTCTTGGGACTGTTAGTTCCACATCTTCATCTGAAATATGCAGCTCACCAGGAAGTAAAACACCAAACTTGGTGGCTAGACTAATGGGTCTTGATCTTCTTCCTGATAGAACTGATTCACTGTCAAATCTTCATACTATGTCGAGCCATCATGGATCAAGTCGTATCACAAACCATAGACTTTCCAATAAAGGCACACGATCTTTACCGGTGAGCCCTAGAATCTCTTCTGCTCGAAAATCGGATTTCGACATTCATCGTCTCTCCCTTCAGCTGAACAAAGAGAATAAGCATGAAGAGTTTAGGTGTTCAAGGCTGAAAGAGATGAAACAAGACTAAGAAGAGAACCGAAGTCCGAGAGATTACGCGAGGCAGATAGTAAAACAAATCAAAGAGAGAGTCGTCACTGGAAGAGTCGTCGGTATGGATGTAACAAACTCGGTGAAGAACAGAGAGGCAAGACCACCACATGAGCTTAGAAGAGACACAACAGTTTCTTGCTCACCAAGAACCAGGTTTTCAAATAAAGAAAACAAACAGAGCACCACTCGTAAACCTAATTCCTCATCTTCTTTCAGACAAGAACAGATCATTCATCAGAAGCCAAAGCCAACAACAGTGATTCTTGTTTCCGTGTCAAAAGCCACTGGAGAGAAACAGAGCCAGAACAGAGTAAAACAAAGGCAACTAAAACCCATCAACCGATGCAACAAGGCAGAGAGTGAAACAAGGCTCACTACTCAACGTCCCATAATAAAGCCTACTTCTCCAACATCCAATATTCGAATCAAACAGCGTGAGACTATCTTGTCAGAACCAAGAGACGTTAAAGCCAAGCCTTCACACAAGAAAATACCAAAGTCAAATGTTCTTGAAAACATCTCTGCCACAAGACCTCCTCAGAAACAGGTAATAATTTAGTTTCACGTTCCTCTCTTTCTCTAACTCACACTAGTAAGTTTCCAAGCTCTCATAAATTCCCTTTTTTTTTCAAGATTAACGAAAGAGATAGACCGAAATCGAATGAAGACGCATACGTTTGCTCTAGTTTGATACACAAAATCGAGAAGACTAGTCCACAAGTAGCCACTGAACTCGATTCTGAAAAAGACTACATCACAAGAATAATGAATCTTGCGGGAACCAGGAATGTCTCACCAACAACAACACTGCTCGATCCTTCGATTTTTCGCAAACTAGAGTATTTTGGAGATTATCCATCAGGACCATTGGCTCTTCAATGCAATAGGAGGCTATTGTTCGATCTAGTGAACGAGTTTTACGCGGAAAGACGCCTAAACAATCATGGATCGGAGCTAATCAGCGAGCTTTGTTCCGCGACTGTAGCGAGATATAAGTTTTGTCAAGTTCCTGGAGAGATTGCTTTAATGGACGTTGACCACCTTCTACAGAAGAAGAACAAGGTTGAAGAGGAAGGAGAAGAGATCTTTGCAGAGGTTGAGCGGGAGATCATAGACGCACTCGTTCACGAAACAGCGTCTGAACTGAGACAAATCATTTATGGGCCGAAGATTTGCGACTAATTAAGTATTAGAATAGTTTCTTTATTGGGCCATATGTATTTAGCTCTGTAATTCCCCACAGGCCATAGGTGTTTATATTAATTTTCATATCAAAATATGAATGAATCCTTTTATTAATCGTTTATATGTTTTCTAGGCCATTGGCCTTTCTCCAACCTGACAAAAGTGTATAAATTATTTCTTAATTTTTTTTTGGTAAGAAAATTACTTTCTTAATTTGCATACATAAGTGGTGTCATAAAACAAAATTCTTTTTGTGAAAGCATAATATGCCATATTCCAATTTCCCTCCGTACATAAGTTAAAAACTGATTTTGTGAATGAAAATGGGTTCAAGTTACAATGAGTACTATTATCCATTTGTACGTATTTACGACTCTATATATATATGCACATATAGGTATAGAAATTGGACAAATGGTGCCGACAAGAGAAAAAAATTGGACAAATGGTTCATACCTTTCCACAGAGCCTGACTCTCTCGTCCTTGAGTTCCCTCTCCTAATTTTCGAAGGAAGAGAGATCGATAAAAACTCATGGCAAAGGACAAAAGATCCAAGCAAAATCAAATTGTAATTATTCTAACCTTGGCTTCTAGTTTCTTTAGCTCATCTTCATATAACTTAGCCTACCAATATCAACCGACATAGAGTCCAAAAGAAATTAAGCCGGACAATATAATATCGAAAGAAATAATCTTATTTCATTTATATATATATTTTTGTTAAAGCATCTTTTATATATCTTACCTTCGTTGATCTAACAATGTATAGGCTTTTCTCTATCTGAGTGGCTATATCCTGAAGTTCTTTCACCGAACAAAACGCCAAACCTTGCCCCATCAGCTTCCTAACAAAGCCACATTATCAAAATTAGCACACTTCCTTTAGGCTTAGGAACCACTTATAACTCAGTTATATCGTTTAAATAATTTAGAAAACATATGTGACACTGAGATACAAACCGGTTATGAACTTCAAGAACTTCAATCTTTTTCACCATTGTCACCGTTTCCTTCTTTAGTCCCTGCATACCCAAGATAGTTGTACCAAAATGTGGCTAGATGTATTTTTCAAATTAAGTTTGACATGATACTAAAAGGAACCTGCACGTATTGCTCTATGGGGTGAGTTTCTGCACCAAAGCATTCTCTCTTATATTCAACGTATCGCTTGATTGTCTTCTGGATACTAAGACATATCTCAAGAAAGGCTTCATTAGGTTGTGAGGTTTACTTGAAGAATATGTAAAGACTCTCTCGCATGGTTAATAATCTTATTCTATCTATGGCTCTTTATAATCACATATTGATATTATTATACTAGCTAGACATATAGCCTTATATACTGGTATTGATCATGAACAAGACATTTGTTGGACATGTATGCATGTGTCGATTCTATAGGACCAGCTAGATATGAATCAAGTTATCTATTATTGATGTATTGTTATGCAAATCATTCTCAACCGACCATATGCCTAGCTACTTAATTTAGTGAGTCGTCCGACCTAATTAACTAGACCATGGAAGCATGGGTTAGAACTTGGACTCAGAACTATATCAACACACTCATATAGAAAAACGGTTTGACAAAACACTATCTCATATATAGACAACTTGATTTTATTTTAAATATGTTCTTAAATTGTAAAAGTTCATTCTTCGAATAGAATAATATGTCAAATGGTTTGTGGGTTTCAGTTTGACACTTTGAGTTCCAACGTACATTAAGGCTCAATATTCAATAATCCGTATGTCTGAAAACCCTAATTAATTCATAAGATAAACCTCAAGTTGAAACTATAAATGGAAAAAAGAACAAGAAGTTAAAACAGAAAGATAATTGTTTCCAAAAAAAAACCATAGGATAAATAAAATAAATGAAATGTGAAAGAGGCATATTTTGGGAAAATCTAACAACTTGTACAAGCAAAATCTTTTACCTATATATTAAGAAATCTCAAGTACTATTTGTTCAGAAATATTCAACTACACTACTAATCAGACAAGATATTCAACATCACAAAAAAAGTTTTGAAATAGTATATAGATTAGTGTAAATTATATTTGTCAAGCTGAAATTAAGATACTCACTCGGAGCTTGCGAATTCATATGATCTTCCTTTCTGAGAGAAGATCATAGCTGCGACTTGAGCATCACATAGAACAGAAAGCTCATGAGCCTTCTTAAAGAGACCACTCCTTCGCTTTGAAAATGTGACTTGTCTGCTTGTCACGTTCTCGATCTTCTTGATCTCGATCTTTCCTCTCACCATTTACTTTACTTCCTACAAAACCAGTCAAGATTTGTTAAAGGATTTATAAAAACCCTAACTAAATTTAAAAGATTTGCTGGCAGATCAGAAAAACAAACTCAAAAGACTTCAAAAGTCAAAAGCCAGAAATGGTTTGGTTTCTTGATTGAAAACCAACTCAAAGATTAATTAATCAGTGTCAGAACATTACCAAGAAAATGTGAAAAATCTGAGAAATGAAAGAAAACTCCCAAAACCCCTTTTGAGAGCTAGTTTTGTCGAGATTTGCTTCAAAAAGTCATTCAAGAAGACAAATTTGGATAGATAAGGAATAATTTACTCCAAGAAGGAAAAGAAAAAGCAATCAGACAAAAGAAGAAAAATTTGGTGGAAAGTGAAATCATACAACAATTAACAAAAATCCTTTGTGTTTACCTCTCTTAGGCTCTTAGCGCAGCAGCCACAAGCCCTAAACCTAACCTCTTTAATTTGTTTAAGAAAAAGAAAGAATCTGCCTTCTTTAATTTGGTAACGTTTTTCTCCATTAGCCCACGTAGGCAGTAGGTAAGGAAAAATAGCTAATTAAGAGGTATCTCTCTGTCTATGTAAAATCAACTTTTCGTTAAACCGAACCGGATGAATTGGTTCTAGTGTGGGTCAATCAGTTTGCGAAACTTTTAACTCTCTCTATACTAGGATGGTTTTAGACATTTTGTTTTATTTCAAAATATATACAGGATGTTTTGAGAAAAAAATGTTAAAGTTTTTATGCAAAAAGTTATATTAAACAATTTTGTGATTATTAATATTGTGCAAAACAATTATTATTGACCAAATTATTTTTAATTAGATACTTAAGTTATGCTTTTAATGATATAAACATAAAACGAAAGATATTAACTATTTTATTTAATTTTATAATTTTAACCAAAACTTTTTTTTTTGGTAGGCCAAAAAACGTCTTATATATTTTGAAACAGGTCGAGTATGTGATTTCTGTTAAAAAAAGTTTTTCAATAATTGTTGCAAGTTTAATGGTGAAAACATCATTAATGCATAAATTTAAATATGAGGAATGTTATCACCAAGTGATTTTTTTTGTTTGAACAGCTCATAGATAGTGAACAGCTCATAATAACAGAAAATAAATTAATACTAAAAATAATAAATGGAAACAGAATCAACATGCTGTGCATATATGATAATATAAAAATGAAGATATTAGCGGAAGAATGGTCGGCCTTCTCTACGCTCTTTGATGAATTCCAGGCTCTTAGTGCCTTCTTGCCTCTTTTTACTCTCTCCAAGATTCTACGGGCCTCTAATCTGAAGGCTGATTGTTTAACTCGTTCTTCTAGATCGTTAATGTCCAAAACTATTTTTGTAAACAACTTTCCTACAGTTTGGGCAACTAATTTAGGAGTTTTATTTTAATTATTGTTAGGTTGAAAAAAAATGAAGATATTAGCAAAAATAAAATTTGGTCTAAAATATTTTTTAAAATTCCAGTCTCACTTAACCCAATTTTTTCTATATGTTTTGATTTTAATTTTCATGTTAATACATTTTACCAAAGGTATTTAAATAAAATTTTACATAGTTTAATATTATTCTTAGGTTTCCCAGTCAAAAAACAAAAATAAAATTTTGCTTAATCAAAAAGTAGAATTGTTTGTTTGCATTCGTACAGAAAACAAAGGTGGTGTTGTTAGTTTCATTAACTCTGAGCAATCTATTTGGAAGACTATATATGGATCCGAGCAAGATTTTGTATTGACTATAAATTCAAAATGAGTAAGATTTTGTTTTAGCCAAAGTTTGATTCATCAATGGAAAATGTAAAGGAAAAATGGACAACGTCTTCGATTGGCACGTCGATATCATCATCATCATCATCATAGAGTAGACGTAATTTCATAAGCAACCAGGCGACATATCCACGTGTATTTTACACTTTCCTGCAATATCAAGACTAAGATTTGTTTTAACTGTTCGTTTTGATTTGGTCTTGACGATATAAATAAGCTTCTTGCGAACTAAAGTTCAAATACGGACTTGTTTTAATTAAGGCTTTGAGATAAGACGATGCCAGATTAGACGCGTTTGCATAGAAACAAAACCGTCACGTTTAATTATTCCGAAAAATAACACTAAAGTGACAACTTATACATGTCAAATTATTTCCTGTTTATACACATATTGAGAGATGGTCAAGAGCACTCAGAAAACTGTAAACTATGGAATCAGTGGTGTAGGTACAAACATCGAACCCACTGAAGTAATAAAAACTGTGATCAGCCAATTTACGGAACGTGTGAAATATGTTATAGCCGAGTCACGGGCAATCCAATAAATAGATCGGTTTCAACATCCGACGAACCACCACCTTCAGTAGTTTTACCCCTATCACATATTTGTAATGTTAGTGGCACCACCGGTCGCATCAACCTTTCTCTAATTTGCTGAAAATAGAGTATAAAATAATTTTTAATTCATAATTTGTATATGTTAAAGTCATGCATAAAGACTTATTATAACCTATTTTTAGTTTTTTCTTTCAAATATGAAATATGTTTTGTCAATTCAACCAAACCAAAGGAATGAGCGTTCGTGATACAATGTAACTCGAGGAGAGTAGCTATTAAAAGCAACTCATATACCCCAACATAGCTTTAAAGTTTAAAGCAACAGATGCAAGCACTAAGATGAGTGTGTGCGTAATTACCTCTTCACGCAGCCTTTTTCTCTCGTTCAAGAGCTCTCTCTCCTAGAATACGAAGAAGAAAGATCAATAAATTAAAATCACATAGAAAAAAATATAACCAATCTCAAAACTTAAATTTGTGTATCATAAGTTACTCAAGTAAAAAAAAAAAAAAAAAAACTGTACGTACCTTTTCTTTTAGCTTTTCCAGTTGACCTGCGTATAACTCAGCCTACGCACCAGGATCAACCAATGAGAACATTACATCATTAACCATTTAACCTGTGTGTATATATATATATATACAAAATATTTTAATCTATGTGTGTGTATGTAATTCTTACCTTTCTTGACCTTACAATACGAAGGCTCTTCTCAATTTGAGTGTCTATCTCTTGAAGTTCTGCCACTGAACACGAACCCAAACCTTGCCCCATCAGCTTACTTTATATATAGTGTCATTCAAGAGATAACAAATTTCAGTATACTTTAGGACTAAAACAAAGTATAGTATATATATACAAATCGAATAACCACAGGACTAGTGAGATGCGAACCGGTGATGAACTTCAAGAAGATCAATCTTCTTTACCATTCTATCCATTTCCTTCTTAAGCTCCTATATATACACCCAAAAATAGAAACTATCATCCAAATATATTCCAGATTAACATAATGTATATATAAAAAGCGAAACACTAAAAAAAAAAAAGGTATGCATGATATAGAGAATTAACCTGCAAGTATCGTTCTACTTGGGGCGTCTCTGCCACAAAGGAGTCATTACTAAACTTGCCATATCTTTCTATAATTTTCTCCATCCTGAAAAGTTTGTTCACAAGAGATGCTTTCTTTGTCAATGATGAGGTACATTCATAAGAATTGAAATATTATGTGTGAACATTCTCAAAAAGTTACAAGTACATGTTATCATTTTATACGGACTACCATGACTGTTAACCGAGTTTTGGATAACGTTAGATATCTAATTTGGATAAATTCTATGTAATCAAAATTCTTTATTTTTGCCACGAATTAACCATAACCAAAACACAACGGAATCATAACATGAACTATGTATAGACTTTTTTGTTGGCTAACTTTAATTCTATGTATTCAAATTCGTTTTTGCAATCATCAAACTTAATAAAGAATTTGTGGCTGCACAAAGGTTGCTAAGCATGAAATGCAAAACGAAAGAATAGGAATTAATCATACAAAATGAATCCTACTCTGTAAAGACTAAACACAAAATTTTAACCATATCTAACCAAAAATAAACAAAAACAAAGGGAATCATAACGTGAACTATGTACAGACTTCTTGTTGGCTATAATGGATATTCATAATTGAAAATCTAGTGACAAAGTTTGGATCCCCGAGAGATTCTTTTTGAATCTTCTTCTCTCATCCATAATATATACAATTTTCCGTACTTACATGTTCGTATATTCATTTTTGTTGGGGTATTCTAATAAAACCAGATGCCAAGTGGGTACTGCGTGGGTAAACAATTTAAGTTCCAAGGTATACGAGGTTCACTGTTCAAGAAACGTCTTTTCTGAAAACCCTAATCCACTTGCTCGTGCTTAGAGAACAACCCTTTCAGTCAAACTTTCTAGTTTTGCTATTAATTGACATCCTCAAGTTTATCTCAGTATATACATTTCCACAAGTATTTTTCTTAAAGAAACAAAAATAAATGTTTTCAGGAACTATAGCTAGGAAAGGAAAAAAAAAAAAGAGAGAGGCAAATCTTTAACGTGATTGCAAAATCTCTAGTACGATTTCTTCAGTGAACTATAACTATTCACTACAGAAAGCTATAGAGATACTCTACTCTATAAATCTATGTGTAGAAAAAGATTTAGGAATAGGCATATGTGGAAAAATAATAGATGAAAGAATATTCTTACTCGGAGCTAGAGTATTCGTATAATCTTCCACTCTGAGAGAAGACAATGGCCGCGACTTGAGCATCGCATAGAACCGAAAGCTCATGAGCCTTCTTAAAGAGACCACTCCTTCGCTTCGAAAACGTTACTTGTCTACTCGTCACGTTCTCGATCTTCTTGATCTCGATCTTCCCTCTCACCATCTTTCCTGCCATATGCATTCCAAGATTCATCAGATTGAAGCCCTAACTAACTAAAAATCCGAAAGGAATCTTCATTCAGACACAACTAAAAATTTGATATATATATTTGCAAAACGAAAAGGAGATTCAAAGCCGGAAGTCAGAGTTTGATATAATCATCTTTCCCAAGAAAATGTAGGAAACTGAAGAGATTCAAAACAAGATTTATCTAGATTCACTTCAAAATCCCTAAAGAACATAATTTTTTTTATGACAAAAATCAGCCGACAAAAAAAAAATTAAGAGATATATGGAAATAATTTGGACAAAGAATGGAATGAAACAAAAGCAAAATAATGGCAGAAAGTAAAACCCTGGAAAGGGGCATGAACTAGATCTCATGATGATGCTCTCTGAGTTTACCTCTGTGTCTTGTACAAGAGCCACAAACCCTAAGTCTAAGCTTTGCTTTTTTTCTGTGTTCTGATTGATTGGACAGAGAAAAAGGAAAAAGAAGAAAACAGACTTTTTATTTTCTTCTTTTGGTGAACTAGTTGGATAAATAATTGATCAACAACGGAATAGAGAGAACACTATTATTTAAGAAAAGAAAAAACAAAAGTGAGTGGGTGGAATAGATAATACATGTACACTATTAATTAACTAAAAATATATATAAATTGTGGAAACTTAAAGGACAAACTTCTAAAAATACAGGTGATAATCTGATTTTTAATTTCATTTTGTGACAGAAGACAAGAGTGGGTGGAATAGATAATACATGTACAAAGATTAAAGAATAGTGTTTCTTCGATCGGCGTGTCGACATCATCGTACACTGATGTGCACTGTCAACCAATTATACAAGAACACGTATGTTATTTCAGCTTTCCCACAAATCACAGTCAGCTTCTGTTGAAATGAGAGACCTCGTCTTCAACAGACAACACACAGATTCCTTTTTTCCTTTTTTATTTGGTTTCTTTGGTTATGTTTAGTAATATTCCTCTTTTCTATTGAAAGAAAATGTGATAAGAGTATGTCTAAAATATGAGAAAAGAAAGTGAAATAAAAGT
This sequence comes from Camelina sativa, assembly GCF_030686135.1. Taxonomy (NCBI): domain Eukaryota; kingdom Viridiplantae; phylum Streptophyta; class Magnoliopsida; order Brassicales; family Brassicaceae; genus Camelina; species Camelina sativa. The sequence goes on from NC_141890.1 coordinate 41,755,555, forward strand.
ATAATAACTCACACCATTATGTCCTCAAGTCTAAATCGTGATAAGGGGAATATGAATTATTCTTTCTTCCTTTCGGTCGTGGGACTCGGTCAACATTGATGCCAATTCTTGCTCCTCCATATGGGTGCATTTTTATTATTTTCACAAATGTGATCGTAACGTTTTATTCCCTTGTATTAGAAAGGAGGATCTTTTAGAATTTTTACAAAGATTAAGAAAATAATAAATGATGTATTATTGGTAATAACTTTTGTTTTATGCTTCTTTTAATACTCATTACGATAGTACTCGCGTTACTGCCGCGGGATTGTTTTTTAGATAAATTGTGTATGGTGTTTGTAATTAAAATTCATTAATAGTGATTAATATACTTTTTGACAATGTTCATTGGTAATATTTTTGGTATTAGGTTTTTGTTATTATTTGTTTTTTTAATATTTTAATGAAATTGTAAACTAAAATCAATTTTGTTTTTTCTTGTATTACGATACATTGTAGTACCATTATTATTGTTAATTGTTTTGTTTATTTAATCAATTTCGGCTGATGATATTCAAATTAATGATATCAACTTTGATGGTATAGTTTTATGTAGTAATCTGCTTCCAACTCTTATATGCATTTAATTGCCTTAGTATTTAGTAGCAGTAACCTAATCCTAGCTCCCTTTACGTGTTATACTTAAAATATCTACTATATGCATCCATAATGAATCTAAAAAAAAGCTTCTGATATTGTTTTTTCACATTCTTCAAATCCTGGTGTATCATTGTCAGGAGGAAAAATAAGAGTGACGTGAATGTCATCAATAACTTCTTGTTGAAGTGCTTGTGCTAAACCCTGGAGTCCAAACTTGCGGGCTGAATATGCAGTATAACCATAGATACCCACCTGAAAAATTATACAAGCATCATCCTTCATCATGCTATCTTTGAAACTGCATTACATGAGGTCCACATGATTGCTCTTACACAAAGTTACTTTAATGATTTGATTTTGCTACTTTATCATCAGCTTCCAATTTAACTACGTCTACAATCAGCAGGATAAACTTAAATCTTTCAAACAGAAAGCTATAAAGATGTGTAACATGAGAATTAGTCGACAGGTTCGTTAATTACTAACCATTACATAACTATCTTCTTTGAACTCCTGGCAAACGCCCAACAAGAGTGAATCCAACTTATGAAGAGTTCTTCCTCACCAAACCTTGAAAAGAGTATGAGAATCTCAACCGACTGACAATAGAATTATAAAGACGATGGTTGGTCATGAATAAGCAATAACTACCTCAACACCACGGGTCATCTCTTGGGCTGCTGAGAATTCAGGTAGACTGTCCAGCAACCACCAAATTTCTAAGTTGAAACCCGCCCTACACCGCAGATTAGTTTTTTATTTTATTGTTTTTTTCATAATTTAATATATATTAATTGTTTCGAATTAAGTTTCATATTTTTTTGATAATTTCAATGCTAATTTTGTTGTTTTTTTTTGTTATTAGCTTGAGTTTTTGATTTAGTATATTTTGTTTCTGAATATATTTTCGTTTTATTACTTTAAAAAATAAGTTTTTTTTTTTAAATTTTAAAATGATATTCTTCTGTTACTAAAAGTCTAAAACAATACTGAAAATTTTGGATGTAAATACAGTTAATCCAAAATGTTCAGTTTTCATAAAACAATAAAATTAAATGTATATTTGAAAAATAAAAGTATATTCAAATGAAAATAAAATTGCATCTTTAATATAGATTTTATCAGTGTTTGTTGATAATATTTTGGTTTTTAGTTTTTTTATTTTTTTAATTGTTTTTGCTGCATTTTTTTCTTATAAAATCATAAACTAAAGTATTATTTGTGTTTTCTTGTCCTTCACCCATAGAGAAACAACTTTCCTGCTCTTCTTGTTCTGCTTCAACCGATAACCATCATCCCCAAACCTGTTTTTCCTTTTAAAGTTCTTATTAACTGAATCCTTGGAAATGTTAGACTTATACAACGTCTTAAGATCTAAGGTTATAGATTTCTTCGAAATTCCCACTCCATTAGAGTTACCTAGAATCACAAAACCAAAACCAAAACCAGAATCGTAAAACTACCCAAAATCCGGACTGCGAAACAGGTTCCTAAATCAAACAATCGAAAATTCCCAAAAGTATTGAGATTAATAGGAAGAAGAAGAAGATTAACAATATCTAACAAGCGGAAATCGATCGATAGGAAGAAGAAGAAAATTAACAATATCTAAAAAGCAATCAACTTTGTAATCAGAAGGGGAGTTAGATTAATACCCCTTTGCGAGAATTTGGTTGAGGAGCTAGCTCACGTCTGGTGACGACATGTCCTTTGTTCAACCCAACGAACAAACCGGTCTTCACTGCTGGAGTTATCATCTTCACCTGCAACAAACTCAAAAAGAGTAGATTTAGAAATAGATTATGAAAATCTTCAAAACAATGTTAACAAAACTTTAGAAAAAAATAGGGGACATTTTTCAGAATATACTAAATTTTTAAAGAAATTTGAAAATTACACTCAATATTATAGTTATTTAAAAACTATACATTTTGAAATAAAAATAGACATATATACCCTTTTTATTAAAAATTATTTTAACAATTAAATAAAATTAATAAAATTAAAAACTAAATTTAAAATTTAAAATAATTCAAATATAAAAATAAATTACTTTTTAAAATTGTTAAATTTGGAATAAATTATTAATAAATATAAATTATAATAAAAATGTATTTATTGTATTTTAAATAATAATTACATGTATATAAAATTTTGAAATAAAAAAAGAATTTAAATATTTTTGTTGATATTATTTAGATCTAAATTTATTTAAAAATAAATAATTCAAGATTATACGATTTATAATATATATATATATATATTAATGTTTTAGACTTATTTTAATCAATGTTGATGTATTTATAATGTCGACTTTTTGAACAATCGTTTTGTTTTTTTTTACTTCTGTTGACTTAATTATCTTTGTCATCGACTTATATTAAAACAGTTGACTTATGTTATGGCTAGTGGATTTATAACATAGTCGATTTTTTTAACTATTGACTTATTTTTTTTGTTCATCGATTTATATTTTTTTCTGCTTATTTGTTTATTCATTTCTGACTTATTACATTTTACATTGATTTATTAATAAGGTAGATATTTTGAATGGTTGATTTAAGTTTAATTTTTGTCGACTTATTCATTTTTCCATCGATTTATTTTAAAATTCTCGACTTTTTTTTTGTTTGATTGTTTTTTACATAGTCGACTTTTGATGATGTTGACTTATTTGTTTTGTTTGTTGACTTAAATTTTTTTCTCGTCGATTTGTTTGATCTTACTAGACTTATTTCATTTTACGTTGACTTATTAATATGTTTGACTTTTTGAACTGTCGACTTATATTTTAGTCCTCTGATTTATGTTTTTTCTTTGTTGACTTATATTAAAAAAGCCGACTTCTTTTTTTATTAATTGATTTGTTACATAGTCGATTTTTTTGAACTGTTGATCTATTTTCTAAAAGCTCACAATATTTGATTATGTTATTCAACTTAATAATTTTTAAAATAAATTAAAATTATGTAACTTTTATTCAAATTTTCATTAAAACATTTAATATATCGAAATATATATATATTTATTTTTCAAAAAAAATTATTGAATGAACAAAATTAAAGAATTATTAGTGAATTATATATATATATATATATGTATATATATATATATATTGAAAACTAATATTATCTGAAATTTTACTAAACATAAATCCAAAAAGAATAATTCTAGTTAATTTTATTTTATTTTTATATAATAAATTTTTAAAATTAAATTGCTAAATAATACCAGAATATTAATTATTACTTACGGACCTATTTTATTTATTTTATCTGAATTTTAATCTTTTAGTTATTGATTAATATTATATATAATGAATTTATTCATCATTTTAAAACAAATTTTGAAAAATTTTGAATATCTAGTTTACACAATATTTTTAGATATAATTTTGTCAAATAAACTAATTTAGTTATATTATATTTATTTTTTATTTTTTTTTAATTAAGGACAAAATAGTCATTTTGCGGAATACATAAGGTACATTTCAAAGACTTAAAAAATTTAGTATAGATTTCAAATTTTCTACTAAAAATTAAGGTATGTATTCAAAATTTTTAAAAAAATAGAGGTCCTTTATTACTTAATTACAGCAGAATGGCGCGGAGATGGTCTAACCACTTTTCCCTTAAAGCAATGGTCCCTCTCTCCCCTTCACGGTTATAGACTCTCCGAGAAAGCCATTAAAAAGTTGCCAGCTTCTCCGCAAACGGCAAAGATCCTCCGCCATTCTGCTGTCGGAACAAGATGGCAGCAGCAGCAAGAGCGTGTTCTTGAATCACAACATCTTCGAACTTGTTGTCTCTCCTAGAAGAAGAAGACCTGACCCGGTTATTATTGAGACCCGACCTGGAACCGGTTTAAGCACAGTGTGCGCCTTGGATCCATCCCTTAAAGAATAGGTCGTAGAACCTTGAGTATAACTCAAACACAACTTGTTGTCTACTAACTCTTGTAGATAACTTATGTTGTGGACACTAACCCTTTCCTCAAAAGTGATTCTCTGCGCAATTTCAATTGGGATGCCTACCTCATTTATATGATATTTCAAGCGCAAACGTGAAATGCCTGCATAAGAAGGATATATTTCCCATCAATTTTTAAAACGTGAAACTGCAGACCCACCAATTTGTTGAATATAGACAATACAAGGGGGAAGCTTTTCGTTATGCAGATGAGGAAAGTGTTTTATTTCCATCGCTGAAACCTATCAGTAATTAAAATCAGGCAAGAGAGATGCCGATTCATCTTTATTTATCAATTAGGGAACTTATCACATAGAAAAAACCTCCTGCAGAAACTCTGGCAACTCAGGAAAGCATATACATACAAATGCATGATCGTTCTTTTTTTGTAGGCTCTTATTTTGAATCTGAGGAAGCACATAGATAGATACATACAATTAAAACAGACAGAAATAAACCAATTCGCTTAATTCACTGGATTATATATACTAAAGCACCAATCTTTATAGGTTAAATCAAGTACCTCTCTTGGACCATAGACAACTGCAATTACTTTGGTATTTCCCATCTCGTAAACAGCAGAACTAAAAACAAAGCTGAAATTTTTGTGTTCATATATAAGTGCCAAAATATTAGAACTGAGATGGAAATCAAGATAAAGAGAGAAGAATTAAGTATACCCGTCAGCCTTAGAAACTACTCCAACTTCAGCTACGATTTGCCTCATCTGAGATCTCATTACAAGACGCATCAGGAATTGACTTATGAAGGCATCATCAGCAAACAAAGACAAGGAATAGAGAGATGGGAAACATACCTCATTGAATCGGCCACCATCTAATTGAAACCAGTGATACATCAAAGTGAGCTTAGACGAACCACTATGAAGCTGTATGTGGTAATCCATCATCTCGGATCCATCATCATCGTTGGTAATCAGAACAGTGGCCAAATCATTTAAAAGATTAGATAGTCACCGTGATTCAAAGCTATCCCCTACACTATATTATATAACAAATCATTAATCGTCATCAAAGCTAGCCCCCTACATTCTTGATCTAAAGAACATGGAAACAACACTAACATTTACTTGGCAGCTGCAATGCAACAAGCTAAAGTTTTCCTAATGTTCATCATTTTACAAGCTTTTTGGTACTAACATCAAGTTCATCAATAAGAGAATCAACATTACTCCTGTCAACAAATTAACAAGTCCAAAATCATCATCTCAAATATTAAATCACTAAAACTCAAACCAAAAAAAAAAAAAAAACGTAAATATTTTAACTCACAAAGATGGCTTCCCAACGTTACAATAAGAACGTGAGTGATCATAAGCAGCTAATTAAAGATGGCTTCCCGACGTTGCAAGCCAGAGATTTCACTACTGCAGAATTCGCTTTGAGACCAACTTGTAGAATAGGCTTAAATCAAACACCAAACAATTAACTACAAATATAGCAATTGGCTCTCAAACCTATTATCATCATGCTAATTTAATACACATATAACATGAACACAAAACTACAAATAGAAATCAGTGAATCTTACCATATACTGAGGAATGAGTGAGGCGCCATACTTAGTCTTAAACAGCCTCTCCAAGCAATTCACAAGCGTGTTCTCAAAACCTGGGATGTCCGGATCAGTTTGTAAAGCTCTGCACGCGATTATTACAATTTAGCTACCAGAACTCAAAAGAAACCCAACGAAACAAAAAAAACTACTTAAACCCTCAACAAACCACAAGAATAGATTCAAACAGAAATCGCAAAAGTTCGAAGAAGAGAATCACTTGAAAATAACGGGAAGAGGGAAGCGATCGAGGAACTTCTTAACCGATTCTTCGTTTTGCACGCCTGAGATCAAAACGGTAATCGGATTTCAATCACGTCGGAATCAGAACAATCACACAAATACGTATTAAAGGGAAGTGGTACGGGAACAATCGCGTTAGTTGCCGGGATAGTGTGCGAACTCGAAAGCAGCATCGAACAACTGGTTAACGTCTTCCATGGCGATTTCTTTTTCTTTTCAGCAAAATTTGTTTCGCTGGGAACAAGAATGAGAGAGACGGAAAGGACCTCTTTGATGACGATGACGACGATGTCTCACTCAAGTCCAATGCTTCATCAAATGCGTGGCAACTGGGAAACTCTTTATATGAGGCGTAGCCCATGTACATTGTAAGGTCCAGGATACTCACCAAATATTGTGCTAAACTGTATTAATTGTTTTAATTTGATTGGATATTAATTTTAAATGATGTGTTAGTCTCTGCTTCAATACAAAAGCTGATGTGTCATGCTCTGGTGAAAAACATGGAAGTTTTATTGTATTGATTTAGTTGTGCTTTTTTTTGACACTTGTCATTCAACTGCATGAATACATTTAATTATGTATTGTAAAAGTAAAAACATTAGTTAGTTATTTGATTTTAAAAATAAAAAAATGTATTAAATATACTAAAGAAATTATCTTTTGTGATACAAGTAAAAATCCTAAAACATTATCTTTTATGATACAGAGGAAGTATTAAAAGAAGATTGGATCACAAAAAAAACCAATATGATGGAACATCGTATAACATATATACATTAACATATTGTGATTGTATACGAACGGTTGATCATAACAAATCGTTTAAATGTTTAATGACTTATGTAAGTTAGACATGTCAATTAGGGCCAAAGCCCGCCGGCTGGTCCGGCCTGGCCCTGAAAAATAGCGGGCTCGGACTTAAATATATATGTCCAAAAAAAATCGGGCGTTTCGGGCTCAGCCCGTTTGGGCCATAGGGTTTTTCGGGCTCGAACCAGCCCGAAAAGCCCTTTAAAAAATATATTTGTACTTTTTTGTTAACATTTTTGTTTGATTGCAATATTTGATTAAAAATTTATTGTAATTAAAGTTTTAAACTCTAATCCTAGTTTTTATATTTACTTAAAAACCATACTTAATACTTTAAAATTTTTTATCTATGATATTTTATATGAATTATATATTAGTTTATTTGGTTAAAGTATCGAAATTTTGTATAAAATTAAGTTGGTTGTATTGAATATATATGAGTTATTAAATTTTTGATTGATTTGTTTTATAGTGCACCTTCAAACACTGTTTTGTAAGGCTTATAAGTTTAAATTTTTGATCGGTAAGATAAGCCCGAAAAAGTCTGAAAAGCCCTGTAACCCTTTTAGGGCCGGGCTCGGGCTTTGAAATATAGGCTCGGAAATATTTCGGACCAGACCGGGCTATAGTCAAACATATGCGAGCTTTACGGGTTTTGGACCGGGCCAGGCCGGACCACCCGGATTGACACCCCTAAATATCTCGTGGCGCAAATACTAAAATTAAAATTGGACATAACACATTAACAACATGTGTTATTAACAAAACAAAAATGAAAATGAGACTCATTATGCTGAATGCTCCATTTTTGACACCTTTGAAGTCAAAACATGGATCCGTAACGAAACACTCTTGTTGTTGGGTCATCTATACAATTATTGGGCTTAATATACAAAATTGGGCTTCGAAATTTTTTTATATATGAATGAATATTCGAGTTAAAAAACTAAAGAAATTTATAAATGAATTTAACAAATTTAAATCGTCACCTGAATCTGACCTTACACCCTCCCCAGAAAGCTAGAAACGCGAAGATGGGAGACAAAGGAGGAGATACAATAAAGTGGCCAAAGATCAAACTCAAACCTAATCTCAATGTCTCTTATCTGAAGAATCATGATCTCTTCACTGTAAGTAGTTCCTCACACAAACCTTTTTAATAATTTTTCCCCAATTTTAGTTTTAAGCCTAATTGGTGTTTTAGGGTTTATATCTCCCGATGATTCCTGAAGAATCCTCGACTCTAAAGTTGAAAAAAGGCTAAAATTTTTAATGGGTTTTAGGTTTTTTGTTGAAATTGATTCGCTTTCTTCTTGTTTAGATGGTTTTGTTCATAACTTTTGTGAAATATGATTTGTATGATACTTAGCATTTTGAAGTATAGATTGGTTGCTTTGTGGAGATTTTTAAACATTTGGGGTTTATGATTTCAGGTGGAAAACTGTCTGACGTCTGATGAATCAAAGGGTTTTGTTAAAATAGCAGAGTCTCTCGGTTTCACTCACCAAGGAAGTCGTGGTCCAGCTTATGGTGAAGCTTATAGGGATAACCATCGTATCTCAGTGAACGATCCCGTCCTTGCTGATACGTTATGGCAATCAGGGCTTTCCGATTTATTTACCGATATCAAGATCAGGAGGAAGGTTGCTGTTGGCTTGAATCCGAACATTAGATTTTACAGGTTTGTAGTCCCAACATTTTTGAAGTTTCATTCTTTTTTTCTTGGTGATGGTTTACAAAATTGTGGGAAGATGTGCAATGAATGGATGTTCTTTTCATGTTTCTTCATTGCGGTCAATGGATGTGTTCTTTTACAACGTTGTAGATTTGTCACAGTGTGATTGTGAATTTTCAGGTATAGTGCTGGTCAGCATTTTGGTCGTCATATTGATGAAAGTGCTGATCTTGAAGATGGAAAGCGGACTTATTACACATTGTTGATATATCTAAGCGGGAACAGTACGAAATCAAAATCCAAGAGTAGTTCAAGCAAGACAAATGTTTCTTCTTCAGCTGAGCCATTGGTAGGTGGAGAAACTGTCTTTTATGGTTCAAGGAACAGTATCGTGGCTGAGGTAATCAACTCTCAAATTGTTTCTTTGGTCTTAATTTCATATTTTATTGATATATCATCAACTAAACTTGCTTAATGTCGCAGGTAGCTCCAATGGAAGGTATGGCTCTCTTTCACATCCATGGAGACAAGTGCATGTTGCACGAAGGAAGGAATGTCTCCAAAGGCGTCAAGTATGTGTTCCGTTCTGATGTTGTTTTTGCATGAACACTGATTCATCTTCTCTGTATTTGGTGTTTCTCACATTAGTTACTTTCATACAACATTATGAGCCATCGATTAAGCTTTTGTGTAGAACACTATTTTACCTGAATCAAGCTCATGGTTTCCGCTGGTTCAGCGTTTATAAGAAGCCGCCATGAGTCTATGACTCCTTTTTCCATATTTGTTTGATGTTAAGTGACTTAAACTTGTTGACCAGTATGTGAAAATGCTGATTAATATAAAGGTAAGTTCACTGAAGCAGAACAAATTTACTTTTAAAAGTATACTCTGCAACTCGTAGAGAATTAGAAGGTTTAAAAGCCGATCCATAAACTGGCCGGTCTACATTATTAGAAGATCAAGTATATATAAATGAAGTCAAATTTGAAGAAAAGAAAACCCTCATTTGGTTGCTTGTTAAGGTTATGCTTTTAGTTGATAAAACGGGGGTTAACTCTCACTTGTCCAGTCTCCTTGACTCCAATGTTTCCAAGTTTCACCATGGAAGCTGCAAACTCTCTGAAGAAAGCTTTTTGGTCTTGAGCATACTTCTCAACGATTTTCTTAGTCCGGGAATCGCCAAGAAGCGTCTGATCAGACACAAACACTCCTTTCCCAGACAAAATCTGCTTGTAGTAAACATTATCGAAAACCGAGGCTGTAGAGTCCAAGAACGTCCCTGCGTTCTTGTCTCGGTTAGTTGATCTTGGGCACTTCTTTTTCAAGGTTTGTGCAAACGCATAGTTCATGGAAGGATCAATATCGTGGAATTTGCTGAAGTTTTGAAGACGGGGCTCGAAAGAAGAACAGTGAGAGAACCCTATAGTGTGGCCACCTGAGAGCGTAACCATGTCTTTCACCGACAATCCTCTTGCTGCAAAGCTTTGGATCAGTTGTGAAACATTGAACGTTGGTGGTGGGAGATTTGTACTCTCGCTGGCTCGCGAAACTGTTCCGTCTTTTCGCCCTTTTAGTACGCTCCAGTAAGGACCACCAGACTAAAATAATGAGATATATGACAAGTGGCATGGACAAGTAAATCAAACCGAACCAAAATGTTTAAACTGTAAATGAAACTACAGAAATGAAGCGAAAAAGAAATGTTAATTAACTGGATGAATAGACAATATATAGAAGGACTCACCAGTGTGACCACATCTCTGGCCGCAATGGCGATTACATCGGCACAAGACACAGTACGAGGACAAGCCTTTTCGAGCTTTTTCTTAGCATCTTCGATCACGTAAAATGACCGTACCGAGATGTTTGGAGGACCATCCTTCTCAGCTTGGTTTGACACTACCGAGTCTAGTAGAATAGACGCATCACATCCCTACAACAACCCAACCAAATAATTTACACAAAACTCAACTTCATATAACTGGATCAATTATCAAAGATTGAAGTTAGAAGACCAAGATGCATACCCTGATGAAACAGTCGTGGAAGAACATTCTTAGGAGACGAGCAGGCACTTTGGGATCATACAAAGAAGCATTCCTAACAGTGTCCAGTATGATTTTTTCAGCAGCGGGGCACGATTGATCATAGTAATGAGCATTAAGAGCACCTTCTGAAGGCTTAACTATCGCAAAAACAACAAAGATGATAGCGAATATGAGTCCTTTCGAGAGTGCCATTTTATGTTTTCGTGTTTTGGGACTCACAAAGCACTCTTATGTTGTTGTTTATGTTGTTTGAGGATTTGATGAAGAAGAAGAAGCGGGATACTTTTGGTTTATATAAGGAGAGGATATGAGAGGCTAATATTCTAGAAAATGTATATGTGTATAACACATGCTTTAAAGTTACTCAAATTATTTGAAACAAACATGCATATATTCCGGTGTTCAAATTCTTTTCTCCTTAATATAATCGTACTTTGAGTCGAAGCATGTACTTTGGTGAAACTTAGAATATGTACAGCCGTGCTGGATAGAATCTGTTTTTTGGTAAACCATAATAAAAAAGTGTATACATTTTGAGCATGAATATATCTAAACTATTATACATATATTTGACCATGAATATCTAATCTATTATACATCTGACCATGAACATACCTAACGGTAAAATCTTCTCTTTCTATTATAGTAAATTTTTGTTTTGTAACAAACTGAAATTTTTTTTTATTTAAATCCCGTTTAAATAGAATCCGGATGCGGATGATGATGCCATATTAGGAAAGGTAACGGTTAAGAACATGGATGGTACAAAATAAACCGTATGACAAGGTGGTTGTTGGGTTAAACTTAAGTTTAAATATGAGTAATATAGACTAAAAAATCAGATGTAAAATGGTGGCATAATGTTGTGTGTGTCGTCGTGTGTGTGGATATAGAGTAAGATTAAGAAAGAACAAAGAAGAAAATTAAACGAGAAGATGGTCAATAAAGGGGTTAGCTACTGTTGAGTTATGCCTATCAGTGTTTGGTTTCAATATGCCTTGGCTTAGCAGTACGGTTGGTGAAAGGATTTGTAGTACTACTATCTTATTTTCTGCATCTTTTTGCTTTTTTTTCTTCTCACGTGTACGGCACTGTTTAGTGTTTGCATTGTAGTTACGGGAATTATCATAAATATTCTTATGAAAATTTCAATTTTTAAACGAGAAAAATACATTAAAATTGGATTTGCGTACAACCGAAGAGGACTACGTGCTTGGGATACGCACCACGGACCACGGACCATACGGTTGACAACAAAGAAATAAAACAAATACCACATTTATACTAATACCTAAAACTACATTTCTTGATACCACATTTATAATAGCAATGGCATCCACACATTGTTTATCCTTCTGTTAACATGAGCATTCTAAACACCTGTATTATTTATACAGCCATTAATATTGATCATATATGTTCAATACACAACCTCGTAAAGAAAAGGAGTACAATCCCAAAATAACTCATACACTTACACTGTAAGAATCAGATCACAAACTGGACTTGATCATGTAGGATGATCTTAAATCTTAATGCTAGATTTTCCTGGATCATGCAAATGCTAAACCTTAGGTAATGTCAAATGTGTGTCCAGTGTCCGGAAGGTATCCATTTTGATTTTCTGTTTTCCAAAAAGTTAGGAAAATCTAAAATTTGTAGTTTTAAAATCCAAAAACCCAATTCTGTGAGTTTTCTAATATTTTCTTATGTTTTGTTATTTATAATTCTTTTCGGTTGAAATTTGTGAGTCCTTAGTCTTTTTATTAAGTAGAATTAATCTTTACATTAATAATTTTAAGCACACTTAACTTAAAATTAAAATAGAAAACAAAAAATTGGTTTTAGAAATATAGGTAAATAACCAAAAGGTAAACAAGGTACCGTTCAAGTAAAATTTAAGGTAAACAAAACCCCATTAATCAAAAATAAAAGCTTAAGCATAAAATAAACCCCCATTACAAGCTAAAATTTAAGTTCATCACACTTAAATTTGTCTCCGTATTAAATTACGTGTAGGCTATGGTTTCGAAATACAGTAGAACATGTATAAATTAATACTCGTTGAATTAATAATCTCTATAAATTAATAAAAATTTTCGGTCCCAAATCGAACCAGTATAATTTTGGACACAATACGATAATATAATAAGATAATAACTTTTTGAAAAACATTTGTAAATATATGGTCCCATCAATAATATAAATTAATAATTATAATATTATCAAAATATATGTATGTATATATATATACATTAATTTTTGTTATAGCTTATTTCTAAATATTTTTACTATATCAAAAGTTTTAGTTTTCTACTTCAAAACATGATAATTGTTATTTTTCTTGTAAATGATTCTATAAAAATATTATTTATAACAATTAAATCTAATTTTAAAATATTTTTATGTAAAAATTTACTAATTTAGGAAATTCTCTCCATCAATTAATAATTCGATAAAATAAAACATCTATAAATTAATAGATTTTCAGGGTCCCAATATTATTAATTTATAGAAGGTTTACGGTAGAACTTAAAACAAACATAGTTATTGGTTGGCTTGTAATAAGATTTTCCAAAAAGAATAGTATAAATTTGTTTTTGTCTTTGTGAGTTTGTTTGGTAATATGCATATTTCTAACCAAGTTGTGATGAATTAGTGACTTCCGTTTAAGCTGTGGAGTCTCCTTATCAAGAATCGATTTCCATGTCTTAGGAAAACCATCTACATTTTGCAATTTGAGTGTAACTATTTAATATAATATAAGAAAATCCACATTTTTATAGACCTTAAAAATTAGTTTAACTTTCTGCCTAAATTTTCCCATATTTTGAAATATTATATCTTACGAGTTACGTCTATGAGCTATCCAATTAGTTTAAATATTGAATTGTGTGCAGACACTATCTTAATAATTGGAGTTTGTATCAATTAGCAACTACAAACCACACAAATGGATGAGACGAACTTTGTGGACGATTTCTACATATTTCTATAAACTTGGAATCAATATTTACTTGGCTTGTATTTCCACTACGGACATTCTTTTCTTCCTCATGCGGTTACAGAAACATTGAGACACATGATTGTTGACGGCCGGCAATTTCAACATTTGCCAGTTCGACACCATTACCACTAGTCTACCACACAGTTTGACGTAGCATTACTACTACATGTATGGTTGAGAATTTATAGCATTTATGGTATATGTACGGATACTCATCAGCCAATGGAGACAAATTCTTGTTATTTATTTTGTATGGTTGAGAAATCACAACATTAACTCAAGACAACAAGAACGGTTACTCGATATTTTAAACAAACTTCTTTATATTTAGTTCAATTCCTACCTACTCTATGTAATCTCTTCTTCAAATATTTAACTTAGGTGATTGCTAGTAAAAAAAATGACACTAAATAAAAATCAGCCAAGTAACAACTTAAGTTATTGCCCAAAGCTCAACAGCAAATCACAAAAGATCTGAGAGATGGAGGAAAAACTCAAGAGCTTGATCAAAGTCTTGGTTTTTACAATCATCTCCATATCTTATTGTTACTATTTGCCACCTAGAATTAAATCAGGACTTCCTCGATTCCTCTCTGTTTCCCCCATCATTGCTTTGTTTCTTGTTCTTCCTCTGTTTTTCTCCACTGTGCATCTCTCTTTCATCACAGCATTTTTCCTCACATGGCTCGCAAATTTCAAACTCATCCTCTTCTCCTTTGACAAAGGTCCTCTAGTCCCAGTTCCCGCAAACCTCTCTCGATTCCGCAAACTTCTCTCGGTCCCGCAAACTTCTTGGCGAATCTTAGGGTTTTCGGACAAAAGCCAGAAGAACCAAGTGAGAGCAGAGGCAGTGCTATCTCTCCCAGCTAGAAGTAGAGCTAAGACATTGTCTCTGAGGAATTTATCATTGATAGGATCCAAGAGCTGGTACTTAGTTGTATCAAGCTTTATGTGCGATGTCAAAAGATCTTCACTTTCTCCACTAAAATTATCATTATTACTCCCTTGTGATCTTTTTATCTCTTCTCTCCTGGCTGATATGTATTTTGCACACACTCTATCAAAAATGGCACCAGCTTCTGTCATCTTCTTCTCTATCCCAACTCCGATCCAGTTTTGTAGCTTCCACAAGAATCTAGGTTTAACATGCCTATACTTTATCCCGTCTACTATATCGTCTAGAGCTTTAGCGGACTCAACCTCTGGCATTTCAATGGAGAGAGATCTAGGATCATCACACCCGGTTACTGTAACTAGAGTTATATCAAACGTGAACCTCCTGAACACTTCTTGTAAATCTACGGTTGTGCCATCTTTAACGATATGATTAAAAAATGGAACAAGCCCGTCCTTGAGTTTACCTCTCATGGTACACATTGACAACCTTTGAAATCCTTGATGGTTGATCATGACATGAGTAGCTTTCCTCAGATTCTTCCATGCCACCGAGTCCTTTGTGAGTAAAGCATATACGAAGGCATCAAAGACTTCTTTGAAGTCGGAACCTTTAACAAAGTTGGAGAAGTTTGAGTTTACTATGTAGTGAATATTAGCTGGATCAGCTGTGAGCAGCATATCCATTCCGGCGAACCACGGTCCCTTGAATAAAATTTTTAACTCAGTGCTATCAAGAAGCTCCACGGTGAACTCATAGACACGGTGGAGCACCAAGACAAGACCCGGAATCATCCCAACAACCGGCCAGCTAATTATAAAGAACCGGTAAAGATGTTTCTTGAAGAGGAAGCAATGGAGGATGAGAAAGCAAATGATGGCTATGGAAACTCCAATTAAGCTTATTGAATCCATATGAGAAAGGAAGGTTGATAAACAAAGATGAATCAATGTTGTGATGATGTCTTTGCGTGAAGAGGAAACAAAGATAATTTATAGACAAACTAGAAATATGATATGTTTGTTACAGCTATGAGTTATCCAATTATTTTAAAATATTGAATTGCGTGCAAAGCAGTCAGGCACTATCATCATAATAAGTGCAGTTTTGTACCAATTAGCAATTACTAACCACAAATGGATGAGACGAAACTTTTAAAGATCACTGGTAGCGTCTCAGTCAGTCACTGCAATTTAGGAGAAGAGATAGGCTCAACCTTATCCGAAAGATTCTGAGGTTTAATTACATATGCTATAAATTAGAAAAGAACAACAAAAACAGACACAGAGTTATTTTTAAAAGTGTATACACAGATTTGTAATAAGATAAAATGCAAGATTTATCTTTTATTAAGTATATACATTGGGAAGTAGAGTAGAATGATGGTAGAGATGGTACATGTTTGTGTGCCACAAACCATTAATAGAAACCTAGAATTAAATGGTTTGCTTAGATCTTTATATAATCTCTCATTTTCAAATTTATTCTTTATTCAATTCAATTCCCACCTACTATGTGTAATAGTTAACTTAGGTGATCATTGCTAATAAAAGACATTAAAAAACCAGCTCGGTTACTGTCCAAAACTTAAGCAACAAACACACAAACGATCTGAGAGATGGAAGAAGAACTCAAGAGCTTGATCAAGGTCTTGGTTTTTATAACTTCCATATCTTAATGTTAATATTGCTCGGATCCTCTCTGTTCTCCCCATCCTCTTGTTCTTCCTCTGTTTTTCTCCACTGTGCATCTCTCTTTCACCACAGCATTGTTCCTCACATGGCATGCAAATTTCAAACTCATCCTTTTCTCCTTTGATAAAGCGCCTCTAATCGCAGTTCCCGCAAATCTCTACCGGTTCCTCTGCTTTACTTGCCTCCCAATCAAATATCCCAACAAAACCCAAAACCTCACACTCATTTGACCATATTGGCTTTTCTCCTTTTATGTTTATTTAGTCTCTTATGTCAATTCATTACTTTTGTTGGAATCTTAAAAATATGATAGGACAGTCTCATATCATTCATTAATCATTACCAAAATGTTTTGATGGAAATATAAAAGATTGAATTGTTCTTCCCAAATCTTTTACACATCTTTTTCCTAAATCAGAGATTAAACTGACCTATAAAAAACAAGAACTAACAGTTAAGTTTCCCTAAGTCTTGTTGTGACATGACGATGATGGAGACGAGTTCCCTGAGCCACCCAAAAACTGAAGCTCTTTCTTATCATAAATCTCCAACGAAAAATCCCTCAGCGATTGCGCTGCACCGCCTTCTCCACCGCTAGTTTCCATCTGTGGTACAGCGGCGGGAGAAGCGTCTGAGACGTAGCTAGACACAGGTATAGTACCAAGGTTCAGAAACGGTGCTGTAGCAACGGTAGGAATAGCCCACATTTGGCCCATTTGATTCGGATCACCAGTAACAAACGCAGTACCCATACCCATACCCATAGGCCAAAACGGCACTAAACCCTGCGTATTAACGTTCATGATATTAACACCGTAATTTGACGCCGTGATCGGAGCTAAACCAGAAGTAACGGAGCTATGACAGCTGTCGTGTTCGTTAACGTCGACGAAGTTGCTCGTACAGTTTCTCTTCCTCCGTTTCATTAGGTCACCGTCACCGTCACCGTCATTTGGAGAGGTCGTAGGAATTTTCAAAGTCCCGTTAACCGAAACAGCAATAGCCGGTACAGTACCGGTTCCGGTAGCTTCAATTATCGCCGGTTCAGCTCGTTCCAATAACCACCGTATGGTTTCACCTTCTGATTTGTGACCGAGCTCACGGGTCAACTGAAAGACCCGAGCAGCGCAACCCGCAGGCATTCGGATCCTCCGACCTCGTCCTTCTACTTTCGTGTGACGGTCTTTCGTCGGTAATCTCTTCTTCTTCGGAGCCGGTTCGAGCGAGTTAGACATCATCATCGTCGTCGACGGCTGCAAAAACCCGACTTGTTCTTTCTTCATGAGTAAACCCGGGTTGGTATTCGGATCCGGGTCAAAAAGATTGGTCATTGTTACTACTTGGTCAACATTTTCGTCAATCTCTCGTATCGCTTTGCCTTCTCGATTCGACTCCATTTACCTCCAAAATTAGCCAAAGATTTGATTTTTTTTTTCTCTGTAAAGAAGAGAAATTTAAGTCAAATTTGTTTTTTTTACAGGAAAAATGTTATCTTTCAATTTGACAGATGAACAAAACCTTAAAAAGTTTGAATTTTTTAGGCAAATTAAAGAACAGTGACAAAAAAAAGGGGGAAAAAGCAAACGAAAAAAAAAGTGAGGAAACCCTAAAAAGGTATAAAAATCAAAAAGTTCACAGCTCACCTTATCCTCTCCAAGAACCCTACAAAAATGGAAGAAGGGCCCCTCAAAGATCATCGTTTAATTCTTATATACTCCCATATCAAATCAACGGTGTAGATCACATCTTAGCTACTGAACCAATATGGGCTTACTAATGGGCCCTGGGCCCTGGCCTTCGACCACATCACTCTCTCTCTCTCCCTCTGACCAGAACCGAACTACTGAAATGTGTTTAACCTTTTTATTGATAGTTGAACCGGTTTGTTTATTAACCAACCCAAACCGAACTGGACAAGACCGAGCCGAGACTAGACAATTTCACGGTTCTTGTGTTCATAAACATGAACACCACATCTCACACTCTCTTTATCTACAAACTCTGAATCCAAAAACCGAGCAACAAATATCCAAAGCTTATAAACATCTTCGAAATTCGCAAGAAACCCTAACGCGGCAGTGAGAACAGAGATCCCCTGTTCGTCAGCGTCTCTGTTTCTTCTCTTCTCTTTCACTCCTTCGTAGTCTTCTTCGAACATGATGTTCTTCAAGAAACCTTTTCCGAGTGAGATATTGCTGCAATCGGCTAGCTTCTGCACGATGAACGGTTCTATTTTTTCTCCCTTTTGGTTGAATAGATTGAACGCTACCGCTGGTCCTCGATTGAAATTAACTTTTGGACCGTAAATTTTAACGAGACGACTAGTTGTCGAATGTTTGAGTTTGTAGAGAGCACTTACCAACCAGTTGATCAAGCATCTTGATCTGTTCCCTGTTGCTACTAACCCTAGTGAGTCCACATGATCTAAGCCTTTGTATTCAACACTAGAACTAAAGCTATATGCTTCTTCAGATTCTGTTTCTGTCCGGTTGATTTCCAATGCGTGTAGTGAGATAGGATTGTCGGTAGGTACGAGGTTAACCATACCTGAGCTAGTGGAAGATTCAAGAATCGGAATGGTGGATTTCTTGACAAACAAGCAACCGAATCCGGAAGGGTTTTCTCCAAACACCTTGTAGAACGAACACACCATGAAATCGGGGTTATATATCGAAAGACCGAAGCTATCCATATCCTTAGGTCCCAAACCACAAGCATCGATCATTACATGCCACCCGTTTTCTTGCGCCACACTCATCCATAGATACGGATACCTAGATCCTGTAACCCTAGAATGAAGCGGAAAGACGAAAATACCTTTCTTCTTCTTCTTGCTTCCGTTTTTTCCAGCAGTAACCATCTTCCTTAGCTTGGATGAACAGATCTTGAGTCTTGGCCATGAGAACTCAGCTACAGCTACTTTGGCTCCACGTTTCTCAGAGACTCTGTTTATTTCATTCACTGCCTCGCTCTCGTAGTCGTAAACCGTCAAAAGCTTTCGTTTTGAGTTAAACGGGTAAGACTCGGCGACGAGTCTGAAAGCTGAAGTTCTATTGGCGGTATAGACCATTGAGTAGTCTTCCTCGGAGATTTTGAGAAACCCCATGATTCTTCTCTTCATCGAGTACTCAAACTCTGTTTCTTGACCTCCATCGTTGAGAAGCTTCTCCTTCAGACAAGGAAGAAGAGATCTGGTAAGTGGAAGGGTCGTAGCTGAGTAACTGAGAGTAAGAGTATAAACCAATTCCTATGTAATCAAGACACGTGTAATGTGATAAACCCAAGTGAAAGTAATGGTCGGATCTGATACGGTCGATCTTGTAAGTGTCGGAGTAATTGGGGTAAGCTTGGATGAAATCGGAGAACGATTCTTGGAGTGAAGGGAGAGAATTTGGATCGGCGAATTGAGTGTCCGGGGATATGGTGGAGACGGTGGTTTGAGCGAAATCACGGCGGAGAGTGGCGGAAGTGACGGTGGGAGTTGAATCTGACGGATGCTCGGAAGTGGTGGCACCGTGAAATGGTGAGGATGAGAAGCAGCCGTGAAGGCAGTTTGGTGGTGGTGAATCTCCGGGACATGGTTGGTGCATTTGTTTAATTTTTCTTTTTTTTTTTTTGGGTGGGGGGGGGGGGGGGGGGGGGCAAAGATTTAGGTGTTTTTTGTGATGTCAAGTGATTAGCCTTAGCTTGTGTTAAATACACTAAAGTCTAAAGTTTTTAAAGGTAGTGATAGTGCACCTAAGACAAAAGCGTGTTTCTCTTGTCTTTTACCCTGTATATCATATATTCATATCATTGGGAAAAAAAAAATCATATATTCATATCATATGGTAGAATTTTAAAATTTTAATTGATTCTATTGAAATTTAAAAATAAGAAAATGTTAAAGTAAATTGGAAAATACCAAAATTTATATTGAATTTTGGAGGGTTAATATCAGCAGAATAAGCCAGCGGATGAAACGAAACAAGCGAACTTCAGTGTATTAGTAACGAATGGATTAAAAAATACTGATAAAGTTTGAGGTAAAAACATTTCGAATGATGTTATTATTATTTAATAAAAATGTATATGACCGATGAGATGAGGCGATGATAGTACCCCAAAAAAAAAAAAAATCATAGAACAATTTTTAATTTTACTGTGTAGAATAGAATAAATACAAAAGTAAATATATTGTCCCGATATGAACACAATCATAGTGAATGCGTATAACCTGCCATGTACATTATCATGGACTAGACGTCTCAAAACTCAATCACCATTCAAAATGACTATGAATTTTGTTGAAACTGTGGTGGTGAATTACATAGAAATATCATATATAACTTATAACTTATATGAGATAACTGCACTGGTACTATAAATACAATATTGTAATATAGAACCAAACTAGTACATGAGAAAAAGAAAAGCAGAAGCAAATTCGCAGGGGAGTAATGATTATTATCGAGAAAAGACTGAAAAGTGTAACACTTTGTTACGAGTTTTCTTTCTTAAGAACGCGTTGATTTTAGTGGTCAAGAAAGTGTTTTCTTCTTTACTTTTGTTTCCTTAGCTATTTACAATGCTTACATGCTAAGATATACCACTATGCAGACTATGCCCATTTCTAAGTAAACGAGATCAGCCAATGAGTACGATTAACGCTAATTTTCTAATATCCGAATCAGTTATATATAAAGTTACAATATATTTAAAAGGTTACAATTTTATAACGTTATTATTTGTGTAAAATTTATTCCCAAAAAAAAAAATCTCATGTTATATCATGTATTACACTATTACTATTTCGTAAGAGGGCAAGTGTGATCTTGGTGGCGGCTGCTGAGGTTTTGAAAATATAATGATGAGTGTGACTTAAAATTTCACAGTTTAGAAATTTCGCTTTTCAAAGATGATCATTTTCTAGAAATATTCAGTAATCCGTATATGCAGTACAGAAATAATTAATAACTCACGTTAAGGATATATGTTAGATTTACATATATTTGTCAACTAGGAAGGAAGAAATAGTTAGATACTACTTTGATCACAATGGCTTATGAGTTACAAATATCTTCGGTTAGCGGCTTAGCGCTTACCAAGTAGTGTTTGAGGCTCATCACTCTCGGTAGTAGTAGTACAAGACGCCAACCGAATACACAAATTTAGTCCTGTTTTATAAATTTGCAGTTAACCATACGTTGATCGGTTAGCGCTATACCATATAACGAATCCTGTATGGCTCTTCAAAACCAATCGTTTAAAGTATTGTAGCATTATGAATTAAAAACTTCGTTGAGTCGTTTAAACTTTAAAATATTTTAGTTGAATAAAAGAAAAACCAACAGAATGATTTCAACTAAATCATGATTATAAAATATTTTAAAGTTTGTGGAAGATTCAAGAATCGGAATGGTGGATTTCTTGACAAACAAGCAACCAAATCCGGAAAGGTTTTCTCCAAACACCTTGTAGAACGAACACACCATGAAATCGGGGTTATATATCGAAAGACCGAAGCTATCCATATCCTTAGGTCCTAAACCGCAAGCATCGATCATTACATGCCACCCGTTTTCTTGCGCCACACTCATCCATAGGTACGGATACCTAGATCCTGTAACCCTAGAATGAAGCGGAAAGACGAAAATACCTTTCTTCTTCTTTTTGCTTCCGTTTTTTCCAGCAGTAACCATCTTCCTTAGCTTGGATGAACAGATCTTGAGTCTTGGCCATGAGAACTCAGCTACAGCTACTTTGGCTCCACGTTTCTCAGAGACTCTGTTTATTTCATTCACTGCCTCGCTCTCGTAGTCGTAAACCGTCAAAAGCTTTCGTTTTGAGTTAAACGGGTAAGACTCGGAAACGAGTCTGAAAGCTGAAGTTCTATTGGCGGTATAGACCATTGAGTAGTCTTCCTCGGAAATTTTGAGAAACCCCATGATTCTTCTCTTCATCGAGTACTCAAACTCTGTTTCTTGACCTCCATCGTTGAGAAGCTTCTCCTTGAGGTTACCGATCTTGGGAGAAACACTGAAGAAAGGACTTTCAGACAAGGAAGAAGAGATCTGGTAAGTGGAAGGGCCGTAGTTGAGTAACTGAGAGTAAGAGTATAAACCAATTCCTATGTAATCAAGACACGTGTAATGTGATAAACCCAAGTGAAAGTAATGGTCGGATCTGATACGGTCGATCTTGTAAGTGTCGGAGTAATTGGGGTAAGCTTGGATGAAATCGGAGAACGATTCTTGGAGTGAAGGGAGAGAATTTGGATCGGCGAATTGAGTGTCCGGGGATATGGTGGAGACGGTGGTTTGAGCGAAATCACGGCGGAGAGTGGCGGAAGTGACGGTGGGAGTTGAATCTGACGGATGCTCGGAAGTGGTGGCACCGTGAAATGGTGAGGATGAGAAGCAGCCGTGAAGGTGATGGGTCGCTATTACTGGACCGGCCCGTTAGGAGAAGGAAGCCTAATCCTCGTTACATGGATTAGGCGGTCGAAGGTTTTATGGTTTTGGTTTCTTGATCTTTTGTTTTGGTTTTGTGATAGGGTCGAATCATGTTTGGATTTGACTCTATTGGATTTGGTGTTATCTTCTCCTTTATCTCTTAGAACTCAATAGTTCTATTCTTCTATAAAACCCAAAAAAATATTAGAAAAGAGGTAGTTTAAACTACCCATAAAAATCCTTGTGTCTTGTGTTCTTTACAACTCTGATTGGGACCTATGAGAAGGCAATTGGAATGCCTATAGGTTTCCTCTTCTTCTCTCCTTCACACTTCCCACCAAAAACACTTCCCACTAATTCTCTGCTTTCCCGGGGAAATCAATACTCGTGATTTTGCTTCAGAACCTCACTACAAGTTTGCCAATTTCTCCCAACACGCCGGACTAAACTCACCAATCCCTAAACACCGAAAAGAAAAAAAAAATTCAGTAACAAAAAGTAAATGTAGGGTTAGCTTTAACCCAACGAAACAAAAAGGGACAAGGAAGAAGGAGAAAATCTTAAAACCCTATAAGGACCGAATTGACGAAATAGAAGAGACGGAGGAGACACGAAAACAAACGAATTGAAGCTAAAAAAGTTTTACTGGGAAGATAACAAAACCTAAAGAGAAACGGATCAAGAACCCTAGAATGGAGGTAAGAGAGATACGAATGAACAAAGAGAAAGAAGGTGAATAATTTACACAAAAAAAATTGTTTGTGTTGTAAAATATTCTAAAATCACCCAAAGTTTAATAACAAAATCTCATAGAATCACATTCATTGTTTTTTTAAATATAAAAACTTTAAAAAATAATCAAATCTCCTAAAAACTCAATCAAATCTTTCAAAACTCTAAAATAGTAAAATTATACCAAATCCTACCAAATACAAGTTCAATACCCCCTCTTAGTAGTGTAGAAGTCAATTATGTTGTGTCGAGGATACAAATTTTTTTTTCAATATCTATTAAAAATTTCTTAGGTTTTTACTAAGAATTATTATAAAAGTGTTCATTTTCAAAAACGAAAAAAATTATAAATATAACCAAATTATTATAATCATCGATTATACAAAAAACAAAATTAGTGATATATGTTTGGATTATGACTAAAATATCTGCAAGTTTAAGTGTTTTGAAATATTTTGAAAAAAAAGAATTTTATGATCGTGTGATCACTTAATTGTTTG
Source organism: Camelina sativa (assembly GCF_030686135.1). Classification (NCBI taxonomy): domain Eukaryota; kingdom Viridiplantae; phylum Streptophyta; class Magnoliopsida; order Brassicales; family Brassicaceae; genus Camelina; species Camelina sativa. The sequence continues at coordinate 41,779,781 of NC_141890.1, forward strand.
TTTTTGCTGATTTTAGAAAATAATTTTTTTGTCCAAAAGATTTGTATAATCACATACAAAATTAATTCGAGTGGTTACAAAAATCGTGGGTTAGTTGAAAGGATTAGATTTAGTAGTGTAGAATATATATATATATATATATATTTATTTTATTTTAAGAACTAAAACAAATGTTAATACAAAATTACACAAAACAATAAAAGATGAGACTAAAAAATAAAAAACAAATCGGCATTTGCATTTTAAATATTAAATTCAAAATCTTCATTCACCCAAAAATTTATGTTTATGATTTTGAATAAAATTTAATTTTACATTTTTAAATATCTAATAATAATAAAATGAGAAAACACTTTTAATAAATAACAAACCCTTCGAGACGAGGAACTTCTACTAATCCAAACGAAATTTTAACTCCTCCAATAGAGACAACAGTTCGGGTAAATATATCTTTTGCTTTTTTCAAAAATACCATATAAATTTATATAATAATTAATATTGTGTAAATGATATATCTAGAACAAAGACAAGTACAAATGGTCGCACATTCAGGAAAAAAAAATAATTCAATTGTTTGACTAAGCAATTGCCATGTCTAATTACACTTTTAAGAATCATACTGCGATCGGTAGAGAGTATTTGGTTAGAAAGTTCAATCAAGCGTTCAACATGGATATAACTTATGGTTTCTTCAAAAACAAGCTTGATGAATTCAAAGAAAAATACAAAATGTGGAGGTTCTTATGCATAAAACTGGGATTACGGTTCATTCTAACACATCTATGATATATGCATCGGAATCGTGGTGGGCGGACAAAGAGTTTGTAAGTACACATTATCCTCGTACATATCAATTTATGTATCAAAATTTATGTTTCAAAACTAAGAAGAACAATCTAAATTACGAAGAAAGAGTTGAATTGTGGAATTTGGAAAATGAACAATTTGAAGAGTTAGTAATTCAACCAGCTTTGGCTTATTATGATCGATATTTTCAAAGAGCACCAGCCTAAACTGATGGAGGTTTGGGATTGAGAAATATATGGCATCTACTAGAACATGATGATGATGCTTGTCTTCAGTTATTACGGATGTCACTTCCATGTTTCACATCATTGTGTAATATGTTGCAAACAAATTATGGTCTATAACCAACATTAAATATAAGTATTGAAGAAAGTGTGGTTATGTTTTTACGGATATGCGGACAAAATGAAGTTCAAAGAGATGTTGGTTTAAGATTTGGCCGAAATTAAGAGACTGTACAGGGAAAATTTAGGGAAGTTCTTACAGCAACTGAATTATTGGCATGTGATTATATTAGAACTCCAACAAGACAAGAATTATCGAATTCTTGAAAGATTCAGGTAGACCGGAGATATTGGCCATATTTTAGTGGATTCGTTGGAGTTATGGATGGGACTCATGTATGCATCAAAGTAAAGCCTTAGTTACAAGGAATGTATTGGAATCGGTACGATAATGCGTCACTGAACATCATGGCAATATGTGATTTGAATATTGATACTAGGATTTTTGTGTGTCTGTCCTATCAGGTTCAATTAACCCTATTTAGTTGTAGTACTTAAGGTGTCAATCCAAATGGGAGGTTGCTAGCAATCAAGATGCAATCAACGTATCACAAGTCAAGCCAATTAAAAAAGAGGGTTTGTCTAACAATCCTAGAATGATCATAATGCAAAACGGAAATGAACTACAAAACTAGAAACGAAAATGCATGAAAAGAAGTGAACATGAATAAGTAAAAGCAAAAACGATTCTAAGCATGGACTAGATAGCGAGATCAGACCTAGTTCCAATTGATTAGAGAGAAACTAGTATTTCTAACTCTAGTCCAGAAACTAGTATTTTCTAAGACCTAGCAGGCATCTAACTCTAGTCCAGAAGGGAATATACGAATCTAAACTTAAGCACCCTACATACCAAGATCCTCCACTTAATCTATCCCATCCTCAAAAACTCTAACACTACTCGGATTCAGAAATCATCATCAAGGATACAAACTCGGAAAGCATTGAATCAAGCATCATGAGATAGATAAAAATGCGGTGAACAACTTTGTATTAGAAATCCAATACAAAAACTCAATAAAATCAAAGCTATCTGGATTACAAGATCCGAGAACGTTTAAGGTGGCTAGTAAACCTTAAAGAAAAGCGAGATGTCTCGGGTAAAGACTTAACCAAATGTATATAGAGTAAAACATGGAAAGTCCTAAAACATAAAAAGAAGATAGAAGGTTGGTTCAGGAACCCTTCTCGGATGCGTCTTTAGAACAAAACCAGGACATCGGTTTAATAGCATCGATCGAGTCGCGTCATGAGACTGTCGATCGAGTCGGGGTCTAGGATGTTTGATCGAATGGCGGCTTGAGAACATCGATCGAGTGGCAGCTTGAAAAGTGTCATCTGGGAGCTGCTGATCGAGTCGTGTCTTGAGGGTGCTCAGGAGCCCTCCTGAGACGTCTTGGTCGAGTCGCTGCTAACATGTCCAGGTCTTGGGAGCTCTCCTTTGCGTGCAGGTCGAGTCGGAATTCAGAACGTACGTGCATCCGCGAAAATGGTGATAACTTTTGAACCAAGCCTCTGATTGGCCTGAAATCAACAGCATTGGAAAGATGACTCGATTCTATACAACTTTAATGAAGATGTTAAAAGCTGAATCCCAAAGTAAAATCTTCACTCGACTCGATCAAAGACGTGGAATGTTGGGTCGCTGAACTGCTCTCATACTCCCTGTTTGCTTTTGATGGTTTGGACATCTCCTAAAACACTTAAAACAACTCCAATATGCAAGATGCAATGCAAGACCAATGCAAAGACTGCCTAAATATGTATATTATGCAAAAGAGACTAAAAACAATGCAAAACAATGAGTTAAGAGAACAAAATGAATGAGAAATGCATGATGAAAGAGTGTAAAATATAGACATATCAACTCTCCCAAACTTATTATTTGCTTTCCCTTAAGAAAACGATCAAGAACAAGGTATGGAAGAGAGGTTTGAAGATGGGGTCTCAGTACCTAAAACATGCTGAATAGAGTAGTTAGAATCAAGGTCCTTGTTTTTAGTTCTATGATGCATGGTGAAGGAACTCTATTTTAAAAAATTTAGAAAAGCTCATCACAACCTGAAATGATTCCAAACCTTAATCTACACATGCTATCATTTCTATCATTCCCTTTAATATTCATTAACAAAGAACCATGAATCAAACTATGCAATGTCATCAAACTCATTTGGCTGCGGTGAAAGGGTAGAGACAAAAATGGTCTCTTTTGTAAGTGGTTTTAACAATGTAGAACATGGTTCTCTCGCGAAAATGAGTTGAGCTTAAGAGAAGGCTAAAGGTTGAAACTAACTGATACATACAAGAGCAGTGTCCCGTCTACCCAAAGGTCCCAAAGAAACTTAGCTCTAACTTTCTAACCCAGAAGTTGGTTCTATCTCTACCCTTCATCGATATATCTTTTTAAACCCATTCTCTCATTCTTTTCACTTAACCTTAGGAGGAGGTTACTTCATATAAATCTAGCGGATGGGAAACCTTTTTTTTTTATCACTATGGTTCTCTTTCTTTTCATCTTAGAACTCTAGACTTCTTAAGCGTTTTGCTTTCTCTTCTTTGTCTAAATTTTTTTTTCTATGCCCAGAACCAATAACTTTTACATTGCACAACCCACATCTGTTACTAGACTTGTAAAACTTGAAAACACATTCCCCTCCTAAAGACTCTTTACCCTTTTTCTTTCTCTTTTACTCTTTCTCTTTTCAGTACAAATCCAACCCCAAAACCCAAAATCGAGTTCTCACCTAGTCCTACTAGTCCGGAAAATGCGAACTAGAACTACACAGGATCCTACTCTTGTCGGCTAAAACCTAACACTTTCTAACAAGCTCAACTCGGAAAAGGTCTCACACTTAAGAATACAATTGGCTTGAAAGAACGGTTGGTTAAGGGTGCTGGAAACTGTTCCGAAGATGGGAATCAGCTACTTGGATAAACAAGGGTGGTAAAAGGAGAAGATGATCCAAGTATGTATATAGTATCCATGAGTTCAACTTCAATGCATAACAAGATAATTGCAAGTCAGGATTAGGTTCACATAGATAGGGAATGATGTCAATTCAAAACATGCTTCAATCAAGACTAGAATGCAATTTCGAGAATTCAAAGCATGGTTCAATCTTACATTTCAAGTTCAATCAACATGCATCAAAGAACTAAAAACAAGGGCCTTGATCCTATCCTATTGAATTCAGCATGCTAAAAAGGTTACAATCATCATCAACCCCTATGCTAAATGCAACAGCCCTATATGAATAACACTAGACTCAATCCTAATATGTAAATGCAAACTACATGAACACTCTGTTTTTGTCGAAATTTTCGAAAAAATTTCAAATTTTTATGGTTTTTCTATGCAAATGGATGAATGCAGACTCAAACATGATATGATGCAAAAATTTGAAATAAGAATCACAGAAAACATCATCAGATACATCATCTCAAACCCTCCTCCAAACTTAAATTACACAGTCCCTTGTGTAAGAGAAATTTGAAGAAGGATTTGAGAATCACATTAAAAATTAAAAATGCAAGGATGAGATGGTATTTACAAAAGAATGGTAGGAGTACCTCAGTAGTAAAAGAAGGAGTCGATGCTCGCCCAAGGAGGAGCGTGGTACTGACTTTGTCCCTCGCTTTGTTCAGGATCCGTAGGAGTGGCCTCAGCTGCTTGGTCGACTTGCTGCACAACCGTTTGCGTGTTGTGATCAACGTTCTGCTGGTCGTCGCACTGCATGTCGTCGATCCGAGACTCACCATGTTCCGATACCAGCACAACAACCTCAGTAGGCTGATAGTCACCTTGATTCTCATTCTGCTCCTCAGTCGCTGGTATGGTCATATATTCGATCTGAGACTCATGTTGCTGCTCAACCACTGGTTCAGGTAGGTGCTCAGAAGGACCTCCTTGTTGATGCTCGACTGGGTGACTTGATGAAGTTCCCTTCTTGGCTTTCTTTAACGACCTTCTCGCTTTCTCCCGGGGCTCATGAGACGAGTGTCGAGGTCGAGCTGGAGAGGGTTGCTGCATCTGTGGCGTGTAAGCAGACCAGCGTGCTGGAGAGTGAAGTGCTCGGCGAGTTGGCTCAAGACATGTAGACAAACGTCCCTATATTGGCATGACATCCTAGGAAGGCATTGGATGGCGGTGGTGGATTTCGAACAACTGAATTTACTCAAGAAGTTCGTGAAAGTCTTCTTGAAACTACTGAGCGCCTTATCCCTTGCCTTGCCCCATCTCTGAAGCTCCCTAACACCTCTTCCTAGTCTGGGTGTTGTGTACTCATCAAAGTGATACCTCTCAGGGTGATAGTCTTCTAGATCCTCCTCCATTCTCTGATCCTCACCCTCAACATACAAAACGCTTCAATCAGGGATAAACTCAATGTTCTCACCGTTCAGGATCGTTGTTAGAGTCGCACAAGGAAGAAGAATCCTTGCTTCATCAACCTCCGGGTGAAGAAATCGGTAGACAAACTTTCCATGCTTTTGCTTCCACTCCAGAGTGTGAATCTGTTTTAGGTGGTTCATATCTATCCAACACGGTGGAAACGAGTTCGAAGGAAGAGGAATGCCTGCTGCTTCTAAGATCTATGTCACAACCCCTCCCATACACATAACTCCCGGGGAATGAGTTTTGTTTAGTCTCATCACCCACATCTTGTAAGTCTGTAGATGGTTCAACAAGAAGAAGGCGAATGATGTGTCTGATGCGTCACCTCTAAGCATAAAACCCTCTGTAGTCTTCTTCAACGGGTCCTTGAGTGCCAAATCCAACATGTCGAGCTTTGCCCTGGTGACAAGTCCAGTGATCTCCTTCGCGTAGAAGACGTTAGAAATAGCCTTGTGGAAGTATCTCAAGACTGGTCTTCTTATTAGCATCACCTTCGACCTTGAGGCGTTGAAGCTTTTCTTTGTGCTAATCGTCACCCATAATGACGATGCTTCTTCCCTGTCGATTTCCGGTGCAATGCCCGTCCCACTAGAGAATCAAAACACTTCCTCAAGCTGCCTCACAGTAAGGCTGTAAGTCTGACCATGTATCATAAACGTGAAATAGCCTAAACTGTCATCCGACTCCATCTCAGGCGCATCCGCGAACAGGTGAACTTGCAAGGAGCTTAAAATCTGGATGGTTTCCTCTCTGTAAGCGTTCTTCGGCGTGTTCATAAGCCTGCTAAGGTTACATTGGCCAAAAAGATATTCTACATCCTCTGCTATACCAAGGTCCATCATGGTTTGACTGTGGGGATATCTTGTTCCCATAAACTCATGTTGCTGAAACAAATCGTAATACTCCTGGGCAGATAGCTTCGACTCAGACTTCTTCTTAACAGATTTCCTTGATGCTGCACTCTCGCGAGCCTACTCCATCTCATAATCGCTAGCTTCACCCTTCTGTTGCACTGGCTTCTTGCCTCTACCCTTGTCCTTACTAGATCGTTTCACTGCTCTGCTTGACTCAGCGCCTTGCGAAGGCGGCTTAGAAGTAACAACACGTCCCGATACTTCACAACCATACTTCTCATACATCTCATCCCAGAAACTGTCAGACATTGTTAAGCTGAGACAATTTAAACTCAAAACCAAAGATTAGTAGGTTAGACTAAATAACAATACTAATCCCAAAACTCAATGTCAAAATAAGAGTGTTGAAGTATAAACGAATCGAGTCGGCACCAAGGCGAAACGGTGTTACAACGGCGGTTGGTCGAGTCGAATGGGTCGAGTTGGAACCTTGTTTCTCGATCAAGTGGAATAAGGAGGCTGCTTCAGGGGGTGCTCCAGAATGGTTGATCGAGGGAGCAAGATTATTATGATGCTCTAAGTAGCAGCTCCGCAAGATGTCAATCGAGTCAGATACGTCGAGTCGCACGGTGTTGAGATCAAAACTTTGTCCTTGATCGAGTCGAGCAATGCACGGATCGAGTCGAGTGAAACGGTGGTCTCTGAGAGTGTTCTGGTCAAGTCACTTGAAGAACAGCATCTTCAGACTGAGTCGCACAAGTTGCAGCGTCGTTGATCTTGAGAGCAGCCAAACACAATGGATCAATGAAGGACGTCTTGGATAGCAGCTCCACGACGGTCGATCGAGTTGGGTTTGAAGAAATGGCGTTGGTTGCGTCTGACGGAGAACGTTGCAGTTGAGCTCAGATACAAAACGTGAACAGCGGATATAGTGAGAGTATGCGGCGACTTCGATCGAATCAAAGATTGCAAACCGTTGTCAAGTCGCGAAAAGAGGTGAATATGAGAGAGTAGTGACAGTAGCAGACATTCTTCACGTGCAGCTGCTGTAGTATGCAGATCAAGTGGAACGGTGAACAACTTGCTCGAGTTAGAGCTTGAACAAGAACTTCACGACGACGACCAGAGTTAGGTTAGAAATTCAGTTTTCGCGAAGATGAGTTACTGCATCCCTCTAAGCCGTTGGATCGAGTCGCCAATCGAGTCGAAGCAACGGTGCTGAGACGGTGAACTTGGAGCCTTGTTCAACAAGGTATAGCGAGAGTTGCAAGAAGATGTGAGGATGGTAGAGCAATGAGAGTATCTGAGATCCAGGATTGTCGATCGAGTTGTGCAACCAATTTGATCGAGTCGGGTTTGAAGTAACGGTGTGGGTCGAGTCGAGTTAGAGATAATGTGGGTTCCGGGAGTAGCGCTAAGTCATCGTCGATCGAGTGGGAGTATGCAGGAGGCGGATTGAGTCAGAGAAAGAGACTCTGGTCGAGTCGACGGCGAGATGAGACCAATCGAGTCCCAAGGGCTTCACGACGGTGACGAGTAGCAACGGGTCGAGTCATGGCTGCGTAAGATGTCGGCAGGAACTTCACAAAGACGCTGAGCAGAGCAAGGTATAGTGTGAACTTCTCCGTCGAGTGAGTAGAAGGACGACTGTTACTGTGAGTGTTTGGTCTAGTCAGAGCTTGGTCGACTACGTCAACGGATCGAGTGGGAGATTCAACAGTAAGGTCTTCTCAACAACGAGGGGAACAACCAGTCGAGCGAGATGTGAATCGCTGCTTAAGTCGTTATGTCGCAGAACCAGCGACTGAGTTGTTGGGTCGAGTCAAGGTGAGATGAAGCAGATTGAGTCACAAGAGCTTCACGAGAGGTTGATGGTGATGGGAGAGAAAGTGGTTTGAGCTGTATAATTAAAGAGAGTTTGTGGGAGTGAAGCGTGCGATGGGGGGGTTAAATGATTAAAGAGAGTGAAGGGGATAGGGATGGTGGTGAGAAGATGAGACAGAAAGGTGATGTGTCTTCTGAGAGGGAACAAGAGGGGATGTGGGAGTTGACGTGAGGGAGAGAGCGAAATGATGGGGTAAGGAGTGGGTGAAGAGTTCACGTGGGTGTCTTTTTTTTTTTTTTTATCACTTTACTCTCCTTTTCACTCTGCTTTTTTTCTCGATTTTCTCTGTATCTTCTATCTCTTCTGTAGAACCCATCATACCCGGCTTGACTTAAACTCACTCTTTCGACTGCTATTTTCACTTTCTTTTTCTGTTTCCCATACTTCCTTCTGCAGATTCCTGAACACCAAAAAACTAAAAACAAAAATCAAAAACACAAGGATCCTAAAAAATATATTTTCACATATACCTTTGGAACTTCCTCCCAAGTGAGCTTGTTTAAAGTCTTTAGCTTGACTTTTCAGCTTTTTATGCTCTTGGGGTTTCATAGAGGAGCACAGAAGACCCCTCTGGTTGGACTTGATCAGCTAAATATTTCTTGACTCTCTGACCATTTACAGTGAATTCACTATCATCCTTGTTCAGAAGAGTGATAGCTCCGAATGGCAGAACTTCTTTAACGTTAAAAGGTCCAGACCACCTAGATTTAAGTTTCCAGGAAATAACTTAAGCCTAGAATTGAAGAGCAGAAAACCATTTGGGCATTTCACATGTGTACAAGTGATCCATTTGTTCTTGGATTACCAAATTTTTTAGTCTAATTGGATTTTTTTTCCTTTCTTTCTTCATATGCTTTGTGATAAGCAACGCTCATTCTATCTTTATGGCTCTTACGTTCTCAAACTCGCTCCATAAGAAAAATAGTTGTTGCCTTTTATCATCCCTCGCTCTACTAGTTTGTGTTCTCCACAACTGAAAGCCCTGAAGTTTCTTTTATAAACTAAACCTCGTGAATTTACATGACCAGTGAGACCAGATCCTCATCTATACACTGATGCAAATATATCTTGTCAATTGATAACAAAAAGTGATGCAGAGAAAAAGATGGCGTTTGTTGATGAATATCTCACCTAATCAAAGATCAAGTTCCTGGTTATTATACCTCAGAAAGAACACCAAAAGAGTGTGGCTTGAGATGAAGGGCTTATTGGAGTAATCAGTGGATTCCTGTCAAGATAAACTGAAGGAGACATATGCAGGAAATGTTTTAAGTTCATATACGTCAACAAGGTGTGAGTGTCATGCATTAAGTATCAGACTCATCTCAAGGCTGAAGTTAGCAACAACTGAAAAGAAGCCCTAGAAGAGATTCGAATACACGAAATAACAAGTTGCATTTAGAAGACAAGTACACTTGGGGAATTTTGGTTTTATTAGTGTGCATCAAAAGGTAGTCTTTGGAGAAAGCTCTCTTAGTGAAAAACACTTGCAGGAAGTTCCACCAATTGCAGAGTTTCAGTCCTAGGGTCTAAAGACACAGTAATGCAAGTGCCAAGTTTGGTGGTCTCTAAATGCAAGAAAACGTATGGTGGGATGAGTTACAGCTGAAGTGGTTATCATAAGCTCGAAATGATGATAAGGGAAGGCTGTGTACAAAGAAGTCTTGTGATAAGTAACACTTGATGTCGAATTGTTTTTTCATTTTTCACAGTTACACAACATCTATAGACTATATAGGAAAGAGATGTTTTGTAATTTACAACGTTTCTTCTACCCCTAAGGTTCTTTTGTTCTCAGACTCCGCAAGAAAAAAATGTGGCTTTGTAGTTGTTTTCTTCAATGTGTTTAAAGAGAAGTCCCAAATTCATTCTTCTCCGTGGTTTATTTTAGACAATATCATCTAATGATCTTTTTTTTACTATTGACCCGATGAAAAAAAAAATTATGACAATTTTGTAGCTTAGATTAATATTCAATGGCCCAAACTTCTTAATTTTTAAAAAACAACTAATAAGACGATTTAACAAAAACAGAGTATTTCTTCGTAACTTGATAGATTTCCAGGCGAGTGAAAAAATGTAAAACCCTAGACAGTTGAAACAGCAACATCTAAAACAGCAACATCTAGAGACGATCAGAGAGAAGAAGAGCGTTGCAAATACTTTGACGTTTCGGAGCTTTCAGTTTTGGGGTTTATGACATTTTCCACAACAGAAGCTTCAAACCCTTTCAACGCCTCCTGACTAAAAATACCAGTGCCAATTGCTCTTACGGTTGCTTCCGCCAAAGTGGAAACTATTGATCTGTCAAGTCTCTTCAAAGAAGACTCGACCATCTCTAGTTCCGGCTTTGTTCGCAAATCCGGAAAAATCTTAAGCAATTCATTCTGCTTATGAAGAAGCTGCCACAAAAAAAAAAATGTCAAATGAATCAAGAGTTTTTTAAACACAGTAAATAACACACACATTAAAAATCAAACTTACCTCTTCCAACTCGGACTGAATTTAGTACACTCAAGTCCCTTTTGATTTCTTTCATTTCACTTTTTAGAATCTCAACAGATTCCACAACTTCTCTAATGGAAGAAAGATTACTATTTAGTATAGACAAACTATACTCATCAACATTGGTTAGCTCACCACCAACATTGGTTGTCTCATTGGTTGGCTCATTTGTTGGCTCATTTGTACCAACATTGGTGGTAGAACTGAGCCAACCAATGAGACAGCCAATGTTGGTAGAACTGTCTCAACCAATAAGACCACCAGTGTTGCTAAAACTGAGCCAACCAATGAGACAGCCAATGTTGGTAGAACTGTCTCAACCAATGAGACCACCAGTGTTGCTAAAACTGAGCCAACCAATGAGACCACCAATGTCGGTACAAATGAGCCAACCAATGTTGGTGGTGAGCTAACCAATGTTGGTGAGAGTGAGACAGCCAACGAGACCACCAGTTTTAGCAACATTGGTTAGCTCACCACCAACATTGGTTGTCTCATTGGTTGGCTCATTTTTTGGCTCATTTGTACCGACATTAGTGGTCTCATTGGTTGGCTCAGTTTTAGCAACACTGGTGGTCTCATTGGTTGAGACAGTTCTACCAACATTGGTTGTCTCATTGGTTGGCTCAGTTCTACCACCAGTGTTGGTCTCATTGGTTGGCTCTGGCTCAGTTCTACCAACACTGGTGGTCTCGTTGGCTGTCTCAGTCTCACCAACATTGGTTGGCTCACGTTGACTTGAGCCAACTCGTCCCTTTCTTTTCCTCCCCTCACCTCGCCTAGTCTGACTTGAGCCAACTCTTCCCTTTCCTATCCTCCCTTGCTGGATCTTTTTCTCCTGCTTTCTCTGGATCTTCCTCTATGTTTTCCTCTGATCGGCTTAGAACTGGATTTGGATTTAAAATTTCCTGACTCTCCCCGATACCCCTTGCATCAGTAACAACTTGATGCTCGTCCATCCCTCCAGCATTTACTTCATCCTGACCTTCCCCGATACCACTTGACTGACTTGCACTCTCAGCATCAGTAACAACTTGATGCTCGTCCATCCCTCTAGCATTTACTTCATCCTGACCTTCCTCGATACCACTTGACTGACTTGCACTCTGAGCATCAGTAACAACTTGATGCTCGTCCATCCCTCCAGCAATTACTTCCTCTGGTTCCTCTACATATATTTCTCCATCTTCATTCCCACCAATGTTTTCCTCAACCTATGGTACTTGTTGTCGCTGTCGAGAAGCATCTTCCGGAAAGAGAAGATAAGCTGGATTGATTGGACGAATTAAGCCATCAAATAACTCCTCAGTGACATTGGCAGGTAAGCCAAAGGAAGTCACCATATGACTCTGTATCTCAGATATTGTAAAGCAGTTTTTAAACAGAACTTTAACTCAACATACACAGGTTGGAATTTTGCATGTCCATCTGCTGTAGCCTCTATAGCTTGATCAATTTTCCTCACACATGACTCAATGAATGAGTCAGCTTCCACTTTATCACTCATCTATTGACAAACTAATGTTAGATGTACAATAGACACAAGATGTAACAACAGCAAAAGTTTGAAAATTTTAACTAACCCTTTGTTGAGCTAATCTGAAGATCTGGTTAACCCTCCTCACATTAAATCTTCCACTGAAGATTTCAGCCAGTTGCTGTTTCAATGAAAACAGTTCATCATCATCATCATGATTTTTAAATCAGAAAGTGTAAAAATAAGGAAAAATAAGGAAAAGAAGCCTACCAGCCTCGTCTTGGAAAGAAAAAGGTTGATTGTTTTGAACCCATCAACACGAATCTGATACAAAACTTCTATGGTTACACCTTCGGCTCCGGCACATACTAAATCTCAAGCAAAAGGACGATATCAAAAGCAAAAAAAAGAAAAAAAAGAACTAACTAAAATCTACACAAAACGAAGAAATAGAAGGGACTTACGTAGCCGAATTGGGACTTCGTTGTTCTCCATAGAAGAATATCAACAAATAATATTTGCCTATGATCTAATATTTTCATGCAAAAGGAGTCAACCAAAGTTAAGCTTAAAATATTTGCCTATATAGCCTATGATAATATTTTTAGAGATATTTGCACTCACACCCACTTTCTCCAACTTTAATCACACATATACCTACTTTTTGTTATTACAGTAAAATCTCTGTAAATTAATACTCTATAAATTAATAAACACTATAAATTAATAAATTTTGCTAGTCCCAAATCGGGATAATGTAAAAAATAACAAAATTCGATAAGATAATAAGATAATAATTTTTTTGAAATCACCATGTAAAATATGGTTCCAATAATATCATAAATTAATAATCATGTAAATTTATATATATATATATATATATATATGCTGATATAGTAAAGTATGTTTCTCTTAAGCCCCATATCTATAAAACAATTGTTATATTGTATCTTCAAACTATAATGATATAAAATATTCTATAACATTTCATAAAACATCTAAAACTTTTTAAAGTTTTTAATTTCTAAATATGCATCATTTACATTTTGATAGATTATTAAAATACGATAATTGATATTCTTATTCATAAATTTGAAAATTTATCTCATGTGTATAAGTGAATTTGTCTATAATATTTGTAATTCATTGTCAATAATATTTTTTAATTATTTCAAATTCAATTCCAATACCATAAAATTTACAACATCCAAAATTCTAATATTATTTTGCAAAAATTGTCTAATTTTTAAAAAAATCAAAAAATTAAAAATATACCTATAAATTAATAATTATTAATTTACACTATAAAATAATAATTATTAATTTATAGATAAATTAATATCACTATAAATTAATAAAATATCTTGGTCCCAACATTATTACTTTATAGAGGTTTTACTGTACTATATTTTTCACTTTAAAATTACTATATACCCCCAACTCTCTTTTCTTTTATTTTATCTTTTATTCCATTTTTTTTACATCAAAGTTAAATTCATAAAATATCCAATTATTCAATTCATCTTTATTTTTTCTCTTTTATTCTTATTTTTCTCTCTCTCTTTTTTCTTTTTCTTGGTAAACATTAACTTTCCTTGTGTGTCCTCTTGTTTATCTTCTCCTTTTATTCTTTCTTCAAAGGCTCTAAGTCTTCCAACTATCTCTTGGAAACTCGTAGTATTGAGGTCCAATACTTGTTTAGAGAGGCAACAAGATGGATAAACTTGTTCCTAGGCACACCGTTTAACAGCTTTTTCACCATCTTAGGCTCGTCAATAGATTGACCTAGTGACACTGCTTGTGTTGCTATCTTCGATAGTTTTTCTGCAAAACTATCAACCTTGTCTGAATCCGCCATATTTATCTTCTCGAAATCAGACATTAGTGTCTGCAAACGTGCCTTTTTGACATGATCAGCTCCCAGGTTTCTAGACTTAAATCGAATTCCAAATATCTTTAGGTGAAGGTAGATCACCAACTTGTAGAATAAGCGATTCTGGAATTGATTGGAATAGTAGTGTCGTTGCAACATCGTTCTTGTCTACATCGGTTGAGCCTGGTTCTATTGTTTCCCAAACCTTTTGAATATGTAGTATGACCTTCATCTTCATAGACCATACCGTGTAGTTCGTAGAGGTAAGTTGAGGACATTGGATCGATACTGCTTTGTCCATCTCCTTTGGACGTGATACATTTGTTAGATCTCCCATTGTTTAGAATCAAATCCACTCCTCAGATTGATTTAAACCTTGTTCTGCTAATCAGATCACAACTTTGATCGATTAACATGGCCTTTATACCAAATAAAAGAAAAGAAGAATTTTGATTATAAAGAATAACTCTCTTTATTTATGTTTAGAAAATCTTTCTCTCAAAACTAAATCACTTCTTAAGCTTTCTCTAATCTCATATTAATGTCACAACTCAACACTTGATATATATAGAAGCTTTCTTATTCCTTTTCCGATTAAAATATAGAACTAGATAACTGCTAACTCTATTTGAACTTATCTTGAGTCTCTCTTATCTTTATCTCTCCATTGTAAAGATAACGTAGACTTCAAGCTTCAAAACTTATCCAACAGATTTTAGTGGTCAAGAAAGTGTTTTCTTCTTTACTTTTGTTTCCTTAGATATTTTACAATGCTTACATGCTAAGATATACCACTATGCCCATTTCTTAGTAAACGAAATCAGCCAATATGTCCTACCCAAAAAAAATAAAAACAGCAAATATGTTCTCAACTATAGATATACCTATACTATTTTTTCAAAAACTATACTAATTTGTTTAGTCATTTAGTGAGTACGATAAACTCTAATGTTCTAATATCGGAATCAGTTATATATAAACTTACAAAAATATTAAAATAGCTATACACAGAAAAAAAAATCACTAGATAACCATTTTTTTTTTTTGCAAAATTTACATATGATATTCAAACTTCAATTGTTTTAACTTATAAGTTTATAACGTTGTCATTGTGTAAAACTTTGTCCCCAAAATTTTTTTTAAAAAAATTGTTTATGTATCTCAAGTTATATATCATGTATTACACTATTAGTCTACTATTATTTGGGTAAAGGTGCACGGTGGCGGTGGCCGAGGTTTTAAAATAATTATAATGACGAGTGGGACTTATAATTTTACAGGTTAGTATGAAAAATTTCATATTCTTAAAATATTCATTAATCCGTATGCAGTACAGAAATAGTTAATAACTCACGTTAAGGATATACTGTAGGTTAGATTTACTTGTTAACTCGATAGGCAAAATATAGTTGGATACTACTTTGATCGCAGTGGCGCTCATGAGTTACGAATATGTTCGGTTAGCGCTTACCGAGTTGTGCTTGAGGCTCACCACTCTCGGTAGTAGACTACTAGTAGTGGTACAAGACGCCAACCGAATTCATAAATTTAGTCCTGTTTGATAAATTTGCAGCTAACCATACGTTACTGTCGATAAAATGATTGCTCTTCGAAACCAATCGTTCAAAGTATTGTAGCACTATGAACTAAAAACGTCGTTGAGTCGTTTAAAATATGTTTAGTTGAATAAAAGAAAAGCCGACAGAACGATTTCAACTAAATACTGATTATAAATATTTTTCTCATCATCTTATTACAAAGAAAATATAGATACTTGCGTGTAATACGGGATTCACCTAATCATTGAATAGAGAGAGGCTTTAGTTTAAAATCACAGCATTATCATGGTCCATGGATTTGGATGCTTAAGAAGCGTGAACGTGTAATTCCTATTAATTATCAAGAATATGTTAACAACTATAAAAATGTAATGACTATATACAAATGTATATATATTGCATAATGCATGTGGTGTATTAATTTGATTATATCTCTATTGTTTTTGTATACTAATGTCAACAACATTTCTTCCGTCCTCACATGGCATATACCATTATTAGTCTATTTGTTATAGGATGACTTTATAAACAACTCTTTGCAGATCTGTCTTTGACTTTTTGTAATATACATTTAATTTACAATCGACCGTTATATAGTAATCGGCTTTGATTAGTAATATTGCACTGCCGTGGTATAATGACGATCTACTCATGTATTCATAATATATTCCGTAATATTCTCGTCGTAGTGTTCATCTTCCATGGCTCTTGTTATTCCGAGAAAGGTACAATATTGCTTTCCTATAGATACCATTCAATGTGTGATGATGATATGTTGGATTCTAGTAGTATTCACTTCAATATTTATGTCTTTTAATTTTGTTTTGGGTGTAAAGCCGCGCATTATACATTTATTAAAGATGCTACGTTGGCACCAAAGCTAGCTCGTTTCGACTACATAATCATCGGAGGAGGAACCGCAGGTTGTGCATTAGCCGCAACGCTCTCTCAAAACGCTAGTGTTTTGGTTCTTGAACGTGGTGGCTCGCCCTATGACAATCCCACGGCCAGTGATATTGGCAACTTTGCCAACACACTCTTAAGCAACACACCGAATTCGTGGTCGCAGCTCTTCGTCTCCGAGGACGGCGTTTACAATACACGGCCACGTGTCCTCGGTGGAGGCTCGGTGATAAACGCAGGATTTTACTCGCGTGCGGGCGATGATTACGTGGAGGAAGCTGAGTGGGAGATGGATGAAGTGAAAGCTGCTTACGAGTGGGTCGAGAAGAAACTTGTGTTCGAGCCACAAGTAATGGGATGGCAATCCGCGTTGAGAGATGGGCTTTTGGAGGCTGGTGAGTTTCCGGACAACGGTTTCACGTACGATCATATCTACGGGACAAAGATTGGTGGTACAATCTTTGACCATGCTGGTCATAGACACACGGCGGCGGATTTGTTAGAATATGCTAATCCGGACACGATTGTTGTTTACTTACATGCTTCTGTTCACAAGATTCTCTTCACCACCAAAGGTACTCAATTCATATTCACATTTTTTTTTTTTTTTGGGTAGGCATAATCACATTTGTTTAGGGGTTTATCGAATAAACTGATTTTAATTTTTTGATTTTCTAAAAGCATTTTTTTTCTATGTTATATCACTTTATAAAATTTGTAATATATGCCTAGAGAATAAAACATAAAAAACGTTATTTTTCCAGACAAAGAGGCATTTTGTTAAAATAATTTTAAAATATAGAAACGAGTAAGTAATTTTAAATTAAGCCAATCAATGATAGTTTGTTGAAAGAAAAAAAAAGTATATTTAAAATCTAGCTAGACATTGAATTGGTTGATAGTTTACGAGTAATGAATGGTCAAGTATTAATGGACAACCTGATTTATTGACTTTTTTTTTTTCGTTTTCACTTAATTTATGATTTAGTTAATTTAACGAATGATTCTTAGTTAAATTTACTTGAAACAAAAATCATCTTTAAAATATAATAAAATAGGTAGCCAAAAACCAAAAGCGTACCAAGTGATATTTGAAGACGCAAATGGAGTGTTCCACAAGGTAGAGCTAGCAAATAACGCAATGAACGAAGTGATTTTGTCAGCTGGAGCCATGGGTAGTCCGCAACTGTTGATGCTGAGTGGCGTGGGTCCTGAAGCCCATCTTGCTGCTCGTGGCGTGAAACCACTCGTTCTAGACTACCCCATGGTTGGGCAGGGAATGGCTGATAATCCCCTTAACCCCTTACTCATCCCTTCTCCTCAATCTTTAGAAGTATCCCTTGTACAAGCTGTTGGGATCACAAAGTTTGATAGTTACATCGAAGGTGCAAGTGGTTTGAGTCTCTCTTTTGATTTGACCCGTAGGTTTTTCGATGGTGTTTTAAATCTTTTTAACGAGGTATATATATAACATAAATATATTTAAAGGCTTATAAGTTATAAGATTATATTTTTTTTATTTAACTATGGTACGTTTATGCAGACAAGCCATACTACGTCTAGGAAAGTCCTGACCAAGTCTATCGTAAACTTTTTAAAACCCTTGGATCTTGGATTGAACGTGATGATCAATGGGGGTATAATAATCCAAAAGGTAGATGGACCAGCCTCGAGAGGACACATGGAGCTCCGGAACAGTAACCCTCACGATAACCCTTCAGTGACATTCAACTACTATCAAGAACCAGAGGATTTGAACAAGTGTGTTGAAGGGGTTGAGACCATTATTAAAGTGATAAATTCCAAGGCTTTCTCGAAGTACAAGTACCCTGGTGTGACCGGGCATGAATTGTTAGGTCTCATGTTGGGCCTTCCCACCAATCTGAGGCCGAGGCACTTGAGCTCAGTTTTCGACTTGAAGCAGTTTTGCATCGACACTGTGATGACTATATGGCATTACCATGGAGGTTGCCAAGTTGGAAGAGTGGTTGACAAGAATTACAATGTCATAGGCATTGATGCCTTAAGGGTCATTGATGGATCCACATTTCTCAAGTCTCCGGGGACTAATCCCCAAGCCACAGTCATGATGCTCGGAAGGTAAGCACCAAAACCATCACAATATCCATAAGGAATATATGATTATATTGTTGGACTACTATGTTTGTTGGAAAATGATTGTTGGACTACTATGTTTAGGTACATGGGGCAGAAAATTCTTAGGGAAAGGGCCGCTTTCCACGAAAAATAGCAAGAAGCCTAAGGTTCTAAATTGAGATTGTTGCTAGGTGAATTTGCATTCTTTCTGGATCAAACAATGAGAGCCCAACTGTCGTGACTAGGTTTAAAATATTTTGCTTTTATTTTGTTGGTGATTAGTAGTTAGTACATTGCATTACAAGAACCAAAAAGGGAAAGAGTAAGAGAGGAGACGAAAGTTTTTGTACCTGTCAAAACAAAGACATTTAAACCACAAATCGTATTAGGATTGAAATGGTAAAATCTCAAACTGAGGAAATAACAAACCGGATAAGGAAGAAACCCCAAAAGAATACGAAGGTAAGACGGGCACTTCACGCTGCGTTGGTAGTTTTGTGTTGTACAAGATGTGAAGTTATTTACAAAGAACGAGAGTGGTGATTGATGTTGATTATTGATTTATCTTTTTAACTCAAACATTTCTTATTTAGTATTTGCAAAACAAGTGTTAATCTTTTAAATAATCTGAAGTTACATTGTTAGCTTAAGTTGATGCCTTTCTTTGGTCTTAACTTTTAAGAGGAAGCAATAAAGACTTTAATCAGTTTAATTATGGTACGTACTGACTATTTGTTTTTCTAAAATAAACTGTTTTAAGAGAAATTTTAACTCAATGGCAAAAGTTGAATGATATTAAGAAAATAGCAATAGGAGCAGATAAATTATTTGTTAATTAGTTTTTAAATTTGGACAAGTTTGATTTTATATTTGATAAATTTAACGCTAATATAAAAATAAAATATAGAAAATTACTCATAACCTAATAGTTAAATTAAGGATAATCTTACATAATAATATTTTTATGTTCCGATGTTATTTGCTACAAAAAAAAAAAAAAAAATAGAAAAGTAATAACTGTGGTTTCTTGATTTTGTGTGTGTGTGTGTGTGTGTGTGTGTATCTCAGTACGAAATCGTTTGGTTAGAAGAAAAAAACCCATAAATTGGGGAACTAATCAAATTTGAACAAAGGGCTCATACCTCATCTTGTTATATATAGTAGTGTTTCTTTTAATCTCCAAAAGATATAGAACATTGGGAATCTACTCTTAAACTGCGCGCAATGGATTTTCATATTTTTTGTTTTATTCTGGTCATTTTTATATTCCACAGCCCATGTTATTCCGATAAAGGTACAATCATATATAATGGTTAATTAGTAGTTACCATTCATCATGGACATGTCAATAACATTCCACCTGTCACGTCATGTTAATTTTTCAAAAATCGTCTAATGTCAAAACAGGGAATTACGGATTTATGAAAGATGCAACAGTAGCACCAAGTTATGCTCGCTTCGACTACATAGTCATCGGAGGAGGAACCTCCGGTTGTGCAATAGCCGCAACGCTATCTCAAAACGCTAACGTTTTGGTTCTTGAACGCGGCGGCTCTCCTTATGACAATCTTGCGGCTACCAATATTGAAAACTTCGCCAACATACTCTTAAACACCACACCAAAAGCTTGGTCGCAGCTTTTCATCTCCGAGGACGGCGTTTACAACCATCGTGCACGCGTCCTCGGTGGAGACTCGGTGCTGAACGCTGGGTTTTACTCACGTGCCGAGGAGTCTTACGTGAAGATGGCTGAGTGGGACAATGAGGAAGTGGAAGATGCTTACCAGTGGGTCGAGACGAAACTTGTGTTCAAGCCACAAGTGATGGGATGGCAATCGGCACTTAAAAATGGGCTTTTGGAAGCTGGAGTGGTTCCATACAACGGTTTCACGTACCTTCATATCAATGGGACTAAGATCGGCGGTACGATCTTTGATCCTGCCGGCCATAGACACTCAGCTGCAAATCTGTTAGCGTATGCTAATCCGGACGGGATTGTTGTCTACTTGCACGCTCTTGTCCACAAGATCCTCTTCACCACCACTAGAGGTAGTTTGATGTTTATATAGTTTCACATTCACATTTTGTCTTTTGTTTTTTAATAAACTTTGGATATGAAAACTCTGTTTTGGACAGAAGGAGAGAGGCCTAAGGCGTACGGGATAGTATATCAGGACGAGAATGGAGTGTTCCACAAGGCAGAGCTGGCAAAGAACGCAATGAACGAGGTGATTTTGTCTGCGGGAGCCATTGGTAGCCCGCAACTATTGATGATGAGTGGTGTGGGTCCTAAGGCTCATCTTGAGTCCCATAGGGTGGATACGGTGGTCCTCGATCAACCCATGGTTGGGCAAGGGATGGGAGATAATCCGATGAACGCTGCGATCGTCCCTTCTCCTCAACCTGTAGAACTGTCCCTCGTGCAGGTCGTTGGAATCACTAAGTTCTATGATTTCATTGAAGGAGGAAGTGGCTTAAACGTCTCTTTTAACTTGACCCATAAATTATTCGATGGTATGTTGGATCTTCTCAACCAGGTACATGCAATATATTATATATACACTTAAAAAGTTATTATAACTTGTTACTCAAATCATGCATGAGACTTTATGTGTACCTTTCTTCACGACGCATTATGCATGCAGAGGCTTCGATTGAACATAATTGAAAATGCGGGCGTGGTCTTCCACAAAGTAGACGGACCGGTCTCAAGAGGTTACTTAGAACTCCGGAACTTAAATCCAGATGATAACCCTTCAGTGACATTCAACTACTACCGAGAACCAGAAGATCTTAAGAGATGTGTTAAGGGACTTGAAACAATTATTAAAGTGATAAACTCCAAGGCCTTCTCCAAGTACAAGTACCCAGGTGTGACCGCACGTGAGCTGCTAAATGTCATGTTGGGTCTTCCCATCAATCTGAGGCCAAGGCACGAGACCTCAACGTTCAACTTGACGCAGTTTTGCATTGACACAGTGATGACTATTTGGCATTACCATGGAGGTTGCCAAGTTGGAAGAGTGGTCGACAAGGATTACAAAGTCTTAGGCATAGATGCCTTAAGGGTCATTGATGGATCAACATTTCTCAAGTCTCCGGGAACTAATCCACAGGCCACGGTCATGATGCTCGGAAGGTGAAACCGCTTGATACCAAATGATCATGTATGATTTGTTCGAGATATGATTGTTGAACTTAAGTGTTATATGTTTAGGTACATGGGGCAAAGGATTCTTCGAGAGAGAGCTGCTTTGCGAGAAAAAGATTCGATCGCTTCTCCAACTAAAGATGAAACCAGTATTTGCTATTCATCATCCAACAAGAAGAAAATCTGAAAAAAAAAAAAAAAAAAAAGTAGCATAATCAGTAGTGTATATTGTATATCACATATTTCATAAATAAAAACCATATTAATTTAATTATAATGATTTACTAATAAATATTAATAAATTTCTTGTTAAATCTATTTCAAAAATACAAAATTACAAATATAATTTCAGGTCATTTTACATTTCACCAACCACATTACAACACTGACGTTTCATGCTACTCACATTAACTCGATGCTCATATGCACCAAGACCATGATCTGGGCTTATATGGGCCTACATTGGGCTTGAAATAACAGACGGTTCAATAAGTAAACCGGAATAAATATCAATTTATTCAGAGTGGGATCAACACAACGCAAACGCATTCTCTCTCTCCATCGTCAACGATTTGTTAGGGTTTATCATCGAGGCGGAGGAGGAGAGCGATTTCTAAAAAAAGTCGACTACAATGGCTGACGAAGATTACAACGAAGTCGATGACTTGGGGTAATTCTCCTCTCCTGCTCTCTCTCTCTCTCTCTCTCTCTCTATTCATTTTTTTTGTGACTCGATTTCAAAAAGATTCGATCTTTTTTTCTCGATGAATTCGTAAACAATTCAGAGCAAAATTTGGATTAGTCTATTGTCTCTAAATTAACAGTTTTTATAAATGGGTTTCCTCCGATGAAACCTTTAGCTTCGGTTTTGTTCGGCTTAGCATTTAAGGTAGAAACCCTAATTTCATCGGCGTTTGATTGAGAAAAAAAAGCAAGGCGCTTTTTTTCTTGTGAAATCTCAGACTGAATTCTTACTAATTGTTTGATTGTGTGACTTTCAATTGCAGATATGAGGATGAGCCAGTGGAGCCAGAGATTGAAGTAAGCTAAAGTTTCTTTCTTTGTAGAAGAGACATTGATGTTGCTTATTATTGATACAACCTTCTGTTTTCTGATTGTTGTGTGTGTAGGAAGGAGTAGAGGAAGATGCTGATATGAAAGAGGAGGATATCAATGGTGAGCCAATTGAAACAGAAGATAAGGTTGAAACGGAAGCTGTACAACGTCCACGGAAAACGTCCAAGTTTATGACCAAGTATGAGCGTGCACGTATCCTCGGCACTCGTGCTTTGCAGATTAGGTATGGTTCTTTTGTTTCTTCCCCTTCAAATTTCATGAGTATCATCACAACTATGTATTCCTTATCTAGGAGGTCTTCATTTTGTCAAGAAATTATCATCATTTTTGTAAAAACCTTGTTGAGAGTACTTGGTTAGTTAGACTTAGACCAATCTTTGTACTGTCAAGAAGGCTCGAAAAGTTTGATTTACTGGTTTTTGTCTGATACAGCATGAATGCTCCTGTCATGGTCGAGCTAGAGGGTGAGACTGATCCTCTTGAGGTATGCTATTTCCTTCCTTGTTGTTGTTTTCTGACATGTTCTGTTTGTCAGTAAACTTAGATATATCGAAGGCTTGAGCTAATTTATTATGATTTGGCTTTAGATTGCAATGAAGGAGCTTAGGCAAAGGAAGATTCCATTCACTATCAGACGCTATCTACCTGATGGAAGGTGAACATTGCAACAATCTTCATCAAAATTCAGAGTTTTTGAGCTTATATTCTTCTCTTCAATCACTTTGATCTCTTCTTCTCTTGTGACTAACTGTATGACTCTGACTCAGTTTCGAGGAATGGGGAGTTGATGAACTGATCGTTGAAGACTCATGGAAGCGTCAAGTCGGTGGTGATTGAGAATCTGACCAGAAAGTGAGAGAGAGAGAACTCTGTATGTATTTTGCTTGCTTTTGCCCTCATATGGATGTTAAATCTCTGATACTTTAATCACTGAAACTTATGTGTACTGCCGACTTAGTTGTTGGTTTTTATATTCCGAGACTTTGCAAAAACCAGAAGTCCCAAAGTTCAGTAGTTCCAGCATTATTATACATAATAGAAACAGAACATGGACAGATGTACACATTCAGCCTATTTAAGTTCATCATACATTTGATTAAATCAATTCCAAGATCAAGATTTTTCAAAGCAAATGTCTCTAAGTAATATCTTATGATTCATCATCCTTTTTGCGGTAAGTTGCCCTCTCTTGAAGAATCCTTTGGCCCATATACCTACACATAACATGAAGACATTCAGTTAATCAAATCTTGGAACATATTTTGGATCATTCCATTATTTGGTTTATGCATTTACCTTCCAAGCATCATAACAGTAGCTTGAGGGTTAGTCCCAGGAGACTTGAGAAATGTGGATCCATCAATGACCCTTAATGAATCAAGGCCTAAGACTCTGTAATTCTTGTCAACCACTCTTCCAACTTGGCAACCTCCATGGTAATGCCATATAGTCATCACAGTGTCGAAGCAAAACTGCTTCAAATTGAATGATGAGGTTAAGTGCCTCGGCCTTAGATTGGTGGGAACGCTAAGTATTAAATCGAGCAGGCCTTTTATGGTCGCGTCCGGGTACTTGAATTTGGAGAATGCCTTGGAACTGATCACTTTAATAATGGTGTTGATCCCTTCAACACATTTCTTTAGATCCTCTGGATCTTGATAGTAGTTGAACCTCACTGAAGGATTATCATCTGGATTTGTGTTCCTTAGCTCCAAATGACCTCTCGAGACCGGTCCTGCGATTTTCTGAAGGATCAAACCGGCTCTCGTGGTCGCATTCAATAGAGGATCCATGGATTTGAAAAAATCTGTAATGGACTGGGTCGACAATGTTGGAGATGTGGTACTAGCAGTACGACTTGCCTGCATCTTACACAACGAAAGAAGACAGATTTAACATATAGTTTCATAAGTATAAAGAATAGTTTGATAACATAAAATGTGTTAATAGTATATTTATATTATACCTCGTTGAAATAGTTCAAAACACCATCGAAAAATTTACGGGTCCAACTATAAGTGAAGATGACGCCACTTGCTCCTTCAATGTAACTATCAAACTTTGTGATCCCAACGACTTGTATTAGAGAAACCTCGACAGGCGTAGGAGAAGGAATAAAGATTGCATTCATCGGATTATCTCCCATCCCTTGCCCTACCATCGGATGGTCTAAGACCACGGGTTTAATCCCGTGAGCCGCGAGATGAGCCGTTGGACCTATGCCGCTCAGCATCAACAACTGCGGGCTCCCGATAGCACCCGCGGACAAAATCACCTCGTTCATTGCGTTCTTCTCTAACTCTACCTTGTGTAACACTCCGTTTGCGTCTTGAAATATAACTCCGTATGCTTTTGGCCTTGGCCTTCCTGTCTAAAACGTAGTTTTTGTATCTTTTAGTGGAAGTGGACATATAAAACCAAACCAAACTAAATCTAAACTGTATAGTGTATTGATGACTACCCCAACTACATACTTAAAGCTCTCATTTTTTAATATCCTCTCCGTTTCAAAATATAGAGCTAAAACACGCATATTAAGAAATAACTACTTTAAAAAAGTTTAACCAATCATACACAATACTACATAACATAAAATATGAAATTAATCTAAAAGTTGAATAAAAACTTGAAAACATCCTATATTATGAAACAAAAATATTTCTCTAAACATCTTATATTATGAAACGGATGGAGTGTATACAACAGCTTAATATGGTTTATATGACCACCCTAATTATATAGATGACCGTTTCTATAAAGACATAAACAAAAAACAAATGTGTAAAAGAATCAAATACCTTTGGTGGTGAAGAGAATCTTGTGAACAGAAGCGTGCAAGTAGACAACAATGGTCTCCGGCTTAGCATATTCCAACAAATCAGCCGCAGTGTGTCTATGACCAGCACGGTCAAAGATCGTACCACCGACCTTAGTCCCGTTGATATGATCGTACGTGAAACCATTATACGGAAACTCACCAGCCTCTAAAAGCCCATCTTTTAACGCCGTTTGCCATCCCATCATGGGCGGTTGAAACGCTATTTTTTTCTCGACCCACTCATAAGCAGCTTCAACTTCATCGCTCTTCCACTCAGCCTCCTTCACGTACTCATCTCCCGCACGTGTGTAGAATCCGGCGTTTAACACCGAGCCTCCACCGAGGACGCGGGCACGTGTGTTGTAAACTCCGTCCTCGGATACAAAAAGCTGCGACCACGATTTGGGAGATGTGTTTGAGAGTGTGTTGGCGAAGTTTCCGATATCTGTGGCCGTCGGATTATCGTAAGGAGCGCCGCCTCGTTCGAGAACCAAAACGCTAGCGTTTTGAGATAGCGTTGCGGCTAACGCGCAACCGGAGGTTCCTCCTCCGATGATTATGTAGTCGAACCGAGCGAACATTGGTGCAAGTATTGCATCTTTCATAAAACTGTAATAGCCAGCTTCACGTAAAAAATAACAATTTTCACTATTTATTAATACGATAAGTTTCAAAATGCTAATTAATATATATCGTCACACATTGAGTGATACGTAAAAAAAACAATACCTTGATCTGGAAAACACAAGGCATGGGAGATGAATGTTACGACGAGAACAATGCGACCTAACCATAATATTTGTAAACCCATTACGGTGAAAGATTATGTTTGAATCTTTTATATTTAGATTAGAACAAAAAATAAGAATAGGTTTGATAGAGTTTATATAAGATGATGCATGAGCCTCTTTTCGTTCGTCTTTATGAGAGGAAGCTTTTATGGTTCACCAACACTTATTTATTGGTCCTAGATACATTCAAAGATTTTAGGGTCTTGGTTAATTTTTTTTGTTTTTTTTAAATTAAAGAAGGGATGTTCTTGTTTCTAGTTATGTGAATCTTTTTGCAACTATATAAATTTCCTCAATCGTAATATATATGAAGTTACAAAAATAATATTACTGTTCCATGAAAGTCTTGACTCATCAACAATTTAGTATTCGTTTATTCTCTTACATGTAAAGATCTTATCCCAACCACCTACTAATGAGTAATGACAACATGCATAAAAAATCTTAGTGCACTACTTCTTTTTACAAATTATATACCACACAAGAAGACATTTGAAACACATTTTGCATGTATTTTATAGCAATATAGGTTTATCATTAATATGTAGATCTATCAAAATCTACATAGATAGTTAAAATACGATGACAGTTTTATGTGTAAATTTGTATATGAAACAGTACTATTCAAAATGTGCTATCTATCTACCCAAATTCCATAAATTTATTACGAAATACAAAATAAGCAGTTGCCAGTTGGGGAATGTACTAATGTCCCTTGTTAAGAGAAATAGGAGTTAATGAGTTATGCAAAAGTCACTTAATTGCTAATTTCGTTACAAGTTTGAACTTGGTATATGTCTAAGACTGAGAGCATAACAAAGTTCACAACACCGTCAAAAATAGAAAGAAGTTAGCTCCAACTACGGACTGCCCACTACTTTGTTTATATATAAGGGATACGTTTATCCAATTCTCTTTATTAAAGTTTTTGCTTATAAAAAACGTGCATTTTTCATTAACTGAATTATATAGTAATCTATTCATGGGAATGTTTATGAGTTATGATGGATTTAGTGGTTCAGGGATCTAAACGTATCGAGTAACGTTGGAATGACATCTACCGATCGATCTATCTAACTTTTCTGAGCCTACCTTTTGTTGCCGGGCCTCAATTTACTGATTTTTTTTGTTTGAAAATTTAATTTCGTTGTTTTCTTGTTTCTCTTTTTTTTTTGTTTTTCCAATTCTCTTTGTATTTTTAGTGGATTTTTTTCGAAAACTTCAAAGTTATTTGTTAAGTTTTATAGATTTTCAACTTAATTTGTTTTAAAAAAAACGAGTGGACTGACACATTTTTGTTACACGATATATCTCTTTTAATTTCTACGAAAAGCCTTTAGAAATTAGAATTGCTGAAAGGTTATGAAAACAGCCAAATACAGGGTTTTTTACAAATACAACCATCATAAAAGTAAAAGAATTTGTGATTATTAAGGTTTTGAATGGTTGTATGGTATGGTGTAGACTGGACTATGTATACCAATATTTTGGTATGTAAAACATTGGACCATAGTATGGAGAAGACTAACGCTTTGAATGGTTATATAATTTGCTCCAGACCCGATTAAAATTAGACTAGTTCACACTTAATTTATCATTCACCATTGCGTATCAGTATACATTGTTGCATATTAAAAATCTCCATATTAGTATGCATCTAAGCATACAATTTCATACCATTATAAATTTATAGTTAGTCCGCATTTTTTATTTTACTTTTCAAAAACTCCATATGTGGAGCAGATTATATAACCATTCAAAGCGTAAGAGGAATAAAGAGAAGATTTCAAATATCTTTAGTTGCAACTTACAAGAGGAAAGAGTAGGCCAAGTTTTGGGCTAATTATTACTCAACATTTTGGGCTTGTGCTGCTTCTATAAGCCCATTACGTAATTTAGTTAAAGTTTAGTTCTGAGCTTCTTCTTCTTCTTCTTCACTTCCGATTTCTACTTTATCCGATCAGATCAGCGCCGGCGAGAATCTAGAGTAAGCTTCTTCTCACTTCTTCTACTGAACAAGCTCGATTTTAAACATCCTTAAGATTCATTAGTATCCCAATTCGATCTCGATTGCGTTCAATCATCGTTTTGTTTCGATTTGTCCTTTTTTGCTGTGGGATTTTGAACTCGTTCGTCTGTTGATTTTGATCTTAATTAGTGAACTAGCTATGTTAATCGCACTAGAATGAGATTATCTCTGATAGTATAATGAAATCGATTTGGAGTCGTAACCCTAATTTATTTATGTGTGTGTATTTGAAATGTGTTTATAAGGTGAAGAAGAAGAAGAAGATGAGTGTGAAGTAGTTAAAGCTGCTAAAGTATACCGTGACCTACTCAAAGCAGTGGTGAAACATATTGGTAAAGAAGACCACAAGGCTCATTTCGTAGACTTTGTTAAGCAAGAGTTTAGGAAAAATGCTGCAAAC
Source organism: Camelina sativa (assembly GCF_030686135.1). NCBI lineage: Eukaryota > Viridiplantae > Streptophyta > Magnoliopsida > Brassicales > Brassicaceae > Camelina > Camelina sativa. Next base: position 41,808,684 of record NC_141890.1, read on the forward strand.
TCGGAGAAGATGAACCTTGCCCGCAACTACGCTTTTCTTCTCAATAGCATTCATTCTCACAAGGTGAAGTCTTTTTATTTATTTGTTACTAGGAAGCATGATCTATATATCTAACTGATCAATGTAAACTTGTTATTGTAGGATTTGCTGTTCTCATACAACATTGCGGTTGATAGAACTGAAGAGATGAAACGAGTACTTAATAAATCTGCAGCGAGTGTAGGTCTTCGTCTTCCCGAGGTTTACGAGTCATGATCATATTCACTGCTTTACGCGTTCGTTCCTCTCTTTGTCTTTCCGGGAGATGAGCCGTTTCTGGTTACTTCACTTCTTCGGACAGATCTTGGGTAAATTTTTGAATAATTGTGGTACTAGATGTAGCCAGCCAGAGAGCCTTTCTTCTTTAACCCTCTTGAGTATTGAAACCCGATATGTGTGGGTTACAATTTTTGTTTGGGTCACATTTGTTTTGGCATACAAATATGTGTACCAAGAACATATTTATGTTCTTGATATGTTGGGATGAACTCACCAAAGTGAGAGAGCTCAGTAGCAATTGCAAATTCTGATATAAAGAAGGCAGCCAAAGTTAATGAAACAATCTTCCTTAAATACTTTTAGTTTTCCTATAATCAAACTCGTCTTGAAAACTTAAAAAGCTATTTAGAGGCACCTGTTCTTATCATGTCTATATTTGGATGAAGAGTAGAAAATGGTAAACGAGATTTATGATGAGAACGTAGAAATTACTAACCATATGGGTTTTATCCAAAAACTCTAAAAGGCCACCCACCGCTTGTGTTTGTTTTATCTGGTTCTTGTATTTTTCTCTTTTTATTTATTTAGTGGAGACTTCGATGCTGACCCTTTTATTTTCTTAATCATTCTTTTAAGGCTCTGGTTCTGGTAAGCTTTGCCTTTATCTAATAGCTGAGATCAATAGAGAGAGCTTTGAGCTGAGCATAGTAGAGAAAAGAGTTATGGGGAAAGGAGGGATGTCTCAAGGAGAAGGCTCAAAGGTTGGAGAAGAGAACATGGCTGCTTGGTTGGTTGGTATCAATACCCTTAAGATCCAACCTTTTCTTCTTCCTTCTGTTGGTAAGACAATAATTTTCTCTGGGATTTAATTTATTTGGATTGTCCTGTGATCTTTCGTCCAAAAGCCATGGAAACTGATAGATTTATGTTCATACAAAGGTCCTCATGATGTGAGAGTTAGGATGAAAGCCGTTGGTATATGTGGAAGTGATGTTCATTACCTTAAGGTACTTGTGATATAATCAGAGAGAAACTTTGGTTCGTTTTTTTATGGCTCTTGACATGTTTTGATTGGTGTAAATGTTACCAAAAAAAAGACCATGAGATGTGCGGATTTTGTGGTGAAAGAACCAATGGTGATTGGACATGAATGTGCTGGGATCATTGAAGAAGTAGGTGAAGAAGTGAAACATCTAGTGGTTGGTGACCGTGTTGCTCTTGAACCTGGGATCAGTTGTTGGAGATGCAATCTCTGCAGGGAAGGAAGATACAACCTTTGTCCAGAGATGAAGTTCTTTGCAACCCCACCAGTTCATGGCTCTCTAGCTAACCAAGTGGTTCACCCTGCGGATCTATGCTTCAAATTGCCTGAGAATGTGAGTTTGGAGGAAGGAGCAATGTGTGAACCACTAAGTGTTGGTGTGCATGCTTGTCGTCGAGCTGAAATTGGCCCTGAAACAAATGTATTGGTAATGGGAGCTGGACCTATTGGCCTTGTCACCATGTTGGCCGCTCGGGCTTTCGGTGTGCCTAGAATTGTTATTGTGGATGTTGATGAGAACCGTTTAGCTGTAGCCAAACAGCTCGGTGCAGATGGGATTGTTCAAGTGACAACAAGCTTAGAGGTTCTTTACACTTTTTTTACTTGTCAATCTTTCTGAAACATAAGTGTGCTGATTGTCTAAAGATAAGAACCCGTCCCCTTTCACTTTTGCAGGATGTTGGTTCTGAGGTTGAACAAATTCAGAAAGCTATGGGGTCAAACATTGATGTGACATTCGATTGTGCGGGTTTTAACAAAACCATGTCGACAGCATTAGCAGCCACTCGGTGTGGTGGTAAAGTCTGTCTTGTTGGAATGGGTCATGGTATAATGACTGTCCCTCTCACTCCTGCAGCTGCAAGGTAACCTCTTTTGAGTTTTTACAATAACCATTAAGGTAAGAAACTTTGAAAACAATCGCATGATCCACAAGTAAATGTGTTATTTTGAGACAGGGAGGTAGATGTGGTAGGTGTGTTCAGGTACAAGAACACATGGCCTTTGTGTCTTGAGTTCCTGACAAGTGGTAAGATTGATGTAAAGCCACTCATAACCCACAGATTCGGTTTCTCTCAGAAGGAAGTGGAAGACGCCTTTGAAACCAGTGCTCGTGGGAGCAATGCCATCAAAGTTATGTTCAATCTCTGAAAACAATCTTTGCTTTCTAAGTTTCTGTAATAATGATGCTTCTGTAACTTTGTTATCAACTCTGAATCTCTCATGAATAGATAATCCATTATGACAAATTGACCATACAATCCAAACGTTACAAGACAAATGCTGAAATTGGACAAAAAGGGACCTAAATTCTCCCAATTCTGTCTCAAAACTCCCAACATGAGAAGATCTTAGCCACTGTCCATCTCATCAGACCGTGGCTTTAACTAGGAGGACCTCAACAAGAAAGAAAAATTTCAACAGATCCATATATAATGGTACAAGAAATCCGTAGAAAACAACTCTTTGACGATCGCATCAAACTTTCTCAAGACGAAGCCGTGGTTGGTTCAGTGCACCATTTCCACACTTTAACTTGACCAGTTCCGTCACCCGTGAAAAATATGCCCCCAGGACCTATCTGGATCGCCCGTATCTCTTGCTTTGCAAAGATTTTTCCCCTCTCCGTAAATCTAATGAACGAAGCTAAGCTATCAGAACCAACAAAAGAGGAAGAATTGAAGAATTCAGACATAAAAGTTGCAAGTCTTACGATGGTAAGTCGTAGAGGCGCAAGGTATTGTCGTTGCAAGAGCATAACAAAACTGGCTTGGCCTCTGCATCATGTACACCACATAAAGCTAACACTCCCTGAATCCAATTTAGACATTACCAAAATTTGTCAGTTTACATTACATATAGAATAGGGATCATAAGAGAGGGTAACACATTGATAAGAGAAACCATACATGTTCTTCTTTGTGAGTGTATGTCACTTCCAAGTTGCCACCTTCGCCTGCAGCCCATATCTACAGTGGAAAGACACACATCAACGAGAGAAGAACGAAATTTCCAAGAAAAGTTATAAAGTTAAAGAAAGAAGAATTAACCTTAACAGTGTTGTCCAATGAACAAGACAAGAGAAACTGATCCCAGCAAATGAGAGACATCACAACTGATGTATGATCCGTGAGTGTTTGTATACACTGCAGATTATCCAAGCTCCAAACCTATATTAAACAAAGAACATATAAACCAAAGAGATTAGCTCAAACGAACAAAAAAAGGGAGTTTTAAATTCAATGATGATATAAGTACTTACTTTTATAGATTTGTCCATGGAACCCGAATAAAGTCTGTTTGCCCCAACATATAATGTAACAACTGCAAGTGTGTGGCCTGTCAGTGACGCCGCTGGTTCAAAGCAGTTAGTGGCAGTATTATATCTCCATGCCAAAATAGAGCCATCCTGAATATAAAGTAAAGAGCTTGTGACTTACTATACCAAAAGCCGCCACATTTCGCAGAGATTTCAGTACACAAAAACAAAATCACTTGGAATCTTACCTGTGTACCAGCGAAGAGAAGATCAGTTCCCACAACAAGAGAATACACTTGGCCAACAGGTCCATTTAGACTCTGGTCTGCATTGGTTTCAATATTCCACGCCTGTATCAACAACAATGAGTCAATGAGATATTACCCAACAAGCATCTACGAAGGGTTCCTCGATATCTATTGTGACAGTCAAAGAAAAGTACTGCTAAGAGGAATCATTCTGAGAACTTGCCTTGACAAGATTTGGCATGCCAACCAATAGCCACGGCCCTTCACTAAGCACACAGCCAACTTCCCCACCAAGTTTGAGTACTCCTGTACACTAATCAAAGAGAAAACAACAAAATCCACAGTAAGTAAACTTGATAAAGACTTTCACAAGTTCGGTAATGCAATCCTCATCTACGATCAGGATCACCGAATTAGACACTTCTTTTCCTAATGTGACAACTAAGACACCAATTGCCATCAGTATATCTGTACTCATTACTCTACTTGTGATTCTGTTGATACACTCTACATCTTAACCAAACAATGATAACAATTCGTTAAACAATCCATCAAACATGGTTCTCAAGTTAGCTACTCTACATCCTAACCACACAAATCTAGCTTAAAACAAAAAAAGGTACTTTGAGCAAAACCATACCTGTCCAGAAGCACAATCCCAAACACGCAAGGACTCATCTTTACTCCCAGTATAAAGCTTATCAGAGCCAGAAGGCAAAGCAATACCACTAACAAGCTTCTCATGACCATCAAGCTGAGTCAACAACGAGAAGCTATCTCCTTTACTCCAACAATGCAAGTATCTACACTTATCACCATAACTGCAATTCCCATCTACCCAAAAGTTGCAAACTTTCTCAGTCTTCGTCACCGTTCTGTTCCCACCAAACCTCCCCCAGCTACTACTCGAGTTCCCGTTAAACCCAGGTCCTCTCCGATGACTCGGACCCGCAAAACCAGATTCCTCAGCGACCCTTTTGTTCGTATAACCCGGACCCTGACCTTGACCCGGACCAGGACCCGGTAATTCTCTATGTAAATAAGGGCAAGGAGAACGATTACAACGCCCAGCTCGCCAGTGGAAACAAACCTTTTGTCTTGTATCCGTTGGTGCCATCGAACGATTTGACCCACCACCACCGCCACCTCCGCCGCCGCCGAGTCTATTGAAGACTCGTTTGTTTCCTCCGTTCAAATCAAAATCCATGTTTTTTTTTATTGGCTCCTCTCTCTCTCTCTCTATAGATTACAACAACAACAACACCAGCAACGGAGACAAATTAATACAAGAAAGAACAGGACTTTAGCTCTATAGGTTGTTTCAAAAACCTGATCACGGATAGATTAAATCAAGCGGCAAAATTGGAGAAAACCCTAGAAAAATTAATTACCAAAAAAAAAAAGAATCTCGAACAAGTAGTGTTGAAATTATAAAAATTTGGGATTGTTGTGAATGTGTGAACTGTGAATTTAATGAATGGAGAGAAAAAGAGAAGAACTTGAAGTGGATTTGGATTTTGGTTTTGGTTTATAAGCTTTTCGGGGATCTTCGTGGAGAGGACAGAACTAGTAGAGAGAGAGAGAAAGAAGAAAGAAAGTGAAACAACAGTCGCGTCAGCTTGACGTCTATTGTGTAATTATAATTTTACCCCTATGATGGGTCTATTTTACAAAATTACCTTTTTAATGTTTAAACTCGGTTGAAACCGGTTCTGATTTAGACCGGAACAACAAAACCCGGTTGATTTGAGGAAGTTCATTGGCTTTTTTAGGTCTTTGAACTTTTTGCTATACAATTTTTTATTGCTATCTTTCCTTTAAAAAAAAAATCATATATTAAAAGTCTACTATTTTAGAAAATAATATATATTATTTTCTATTCAAAAAAAATATATATTTTATTTAATAATTATTTTATAATAGTCTTCTCAACTCAAAGAGAGGAAGAAAACTAGTGAAGGGAGACTTGTTTTTTTTTTCAAAAATGAAAACGGTAGCAAGTAATACCTCTTTTTTTAGTGTTTGCTCAGTGGAGAAAGATACGCATGATTTGGACAGTGTGGAGGACTGGCCTTTACCACACAAAGCCGTGAGAAGTTGCAGGCCACAAATAAATATTGTACACTTTTTTCTTTTTGTTTGACAAAAGTATGAAGGACCACAATGTATGTTATATTATTAGTGTAATTGGTCCAGAAAACTCTCTTAGTCATTTTTCTCCTTCCACGTGGTTGAAGGACTATTGTGTAAGAGATTTTCACAATTTTAAAATCGGCTGTCGAATATAATACTGCAGATGCTACGAATCAAAATGTTTATTCACTCTGACTCACCCAAAAAATGAATTCAAAAGCATATTATTATTGCAATCTTTCTAGCGTCTACTACCAATGTGCATGTCAAACAAACTCACACCTCCGTCGACCAGATTCTTAAACTTCTGGTACACCAAAAAAGAAAAAGAAAAAAAGCAGGTACGGAACTACGGACCAATCTCAGAAGTCCAAACAATCTCTAACTAAATAAATATTCAAAAAAAATACAATCAAAACAGTCTCAAACTCCTTCGTGATGATACGTCAAAGTTATTATGATTCTAACTTGACACATGGTGTGTTGTACACCTGAAATCTATCCACAAATTCAGGTGTACAACACACCAAAACTAGAAAATTTGATATCTCTAGTTTGACCAAAATCTGTTACACAAACAAAACATTTTAAAGAATACATGACTAATATATAATAAATGATATACTATTTATGACTCCAAATTTTTTGTACCAAAGAATACATGATATAATACGTAACTACGGACCAATCCTAGAAGTCCAACTAATCTCTAAACTAACTTATTATCAATTTATCATCCAGAAACAACTTTTTTTTATTTGAAAAAATTCAATCGTTAAAATTCCAAAGTGACATGTCAGCATCACCGTCAAAGTCGTTAAGGTTCCAGCAAACTTCCGGCGGGGGCAAAAGCATCCCCTCAGCCATATTCTCAAAAAAGTTGGGCATCCCCAAAACTTCCTCTTCATCCATATAAAACACACCACTACTCTGCTCCTCCATTACCATTCTCCTCTCCCCTTCCCTCACAGCCTCCGTCTCCGCCGCAGTTTGCGATCCCTCCGCAGTCACACTCTCATTCTGAAACGCCATCGCAGCTTCAGCCGCCGCTTTCTGAATCTCCTTAGGACAAGTAGTCTCAGGGATACGAAGCCGCCAAGCAGAATCAGCGAAATTGAGACAAGCAGAGCGACCACGGAGAGCTAAAGCAGCAACGTCGTGAGCACGAGCAGCCATTTCAACCGTTGGAAAAGTCCCTAACCAAATCCTAGATTTCTTGTTAGGCTCTCTAACCTCACAAACCCATTTGCCAGAGTTCCTCTGACGAACTCCTCTGTAAATCGGATGACGCGTCTCACGAAACTTCTTCCTCCCAGCTCGTTTCTTAGGACAACTCGAAGCTAGCTTCGGTGAACACTCACTACTGTCTGAAACCGGAGACCTATGATCGGGTACTGAGAGGAACGAGTCCGAGTAAGCAGAACAAAAAGGATTCATATTTGTGTGTTCCGGATAAGATGTTTAATTTCTCTTTCTATCTTTTTTTCTTTTCTTTTTTTCAGGTGTTTGGAACTTTTTGAGATATTTTTATTACAGAAAGTGAAGTTGTGTTGTGTTTTATTTTTTATTTTATAAGAACAAAAAAAAGCGAGACAGAACACGGAGGAATCTGGTAAAGACAACTGTCCCACGGTATTTTACTGACACGTGTCCTTCTGAATCACTTTACTTAGTCCGAGTGTATTGCCTACTGTGTCGGTTTTGGATTCGATAGCTCAGTTTTTATATTTTAGTTATTATATTCAATTTCGATTAAGTTATGTTCGGAGGAAGGGAACGATTTAGCAAAAAGACAAAAGAGACTTTAGTTTAAAGTGAAAGAGATGGGTTAGGGATGACGTCATCAAGACACGGTTTCGACATTTGGACTGAACTGCTCTCTTTTTGGTTCGAGAGGTGAGCCACGTTTGAAAGGACTGTGCGTCCGCCGTCGAGCCACGGTTTTGTGTTTTTTTTTTTTTTAATTATGACCCACGCGCTTTCATGAGATGTGGGTCTTTTTTGTTTTTATTCATTATTTTTTTTGAAAATCTTCTGGATTTTTTGGTCTAATGCTTTATTTTTGGAAATCCTTTGGACTATTCATTATTCTATGGACTTTCTTCTTTTGGCTTCTTTTTTTGTCCTTTAAATCATTTCTTCTTCTTTCGTTGAGTCGAATTATTATTCTTATTATTTAACTAAGCCAAAATTGGATACGTGGCCAAGGCTGGTTCTGTTTCTTTGCTTTACTAACCTTTTTTGGAAAGTAATGTAGTATAAAATTTTGCTTCTAGAGACACTAACTTTGGTTTGGTTGGACGTTGGACGATTTCAAAATTCGAGTTCTTTTTGGTTTTTTTTTTTTTTTTGGTCAAACGAGTTCTTTTTGGTCTTGGGACACAAAAGTTCAAACAAAACAACAAACACTTGCCTCCATTCGGTTTGCTTTGGAAATAAATTTAGATTATTCGGAACAATTAAAATAAATATCATTCATAATTAATTTTGGTTAGTAAAATAAAATAAACTTGCAGTCATATAAAAAAAAATATTATTTTGAAGTACTGGAAGAATTGGGGGTAAGCGGTCGAGCTATAACGAGTCGACAAAAACTACTTTTATCAAAGGTTAAAAGATAATTTTATATCAGATTAATCGATATGAAAATGTTGAGGCACTTACTAAGTCGGCTTGCTGTAAACAAATACTAATGTAATAGCATAGTCTTTGCAGGTTGGTTCGGCTAGTTTTGCCAACTCCTAAATATGGATCAGAGGTTGACCATCATCTTTACTATGTAGAATGAAGGTTTTCTATTAAAGAGCTCATCATCACTATCACTCAACACAAACCAATTAACATTCATAAATGCAACTCAATCACCATGAATTAGAAGAGCTCATCATCACTATCACTCAACGCCAAAGTCTCATATCAACTCTGTACATTCGATTGAACACCAAGTAAAGTTCTCCACTCGCGCTCTTGGAGTTTTGACTCTAAGATCCAACTGACTCATCACTTTGGTACTCGTACTTCTCATCATCTTCTACAAGCCAATATCCCAGAATCTTCAAAGCCTTCACGCTGATCTCATTGTTTTCATGGCTTTGCAGGTTCTTGATCTTTTCTAGCCCTTCTGCACCTTCAATCAGCAGAGCATAACAGTTCCTGTCTCTTACATTCGTCACAACCTCTCCGGCCTTCAAAATGTTTTCTAACCCATCCAGACACTTTGAGAGGAAGCTGGTTCTTAGATCTGGACATACTAGAATATCGCATAAAGGTTTTATGCAACTCTGCTTCACCATGTATCTGAATCACACCAATGGAGAATGTGAGACTTGATGATCTATAAGCACGCCAAAGTGAAAAAAAAGAAGAAGACAGGGACGTACTTGATTTGATGAAGAGAACCACATACGACCACACCTAAAATTGCCCATACAGCTTCTTTCTTTATGTCAATATCAGCACTTTGAGCCAGATTGACCAAGGTTGGAATCAAATATTCATCAATCACTGACTGTAATCAATAGGGGGAGAAAAGAAAGACAAATAAACATTTAGTGATAGCAAAAGACAAAGGATGTATATCGCAAAGTAGCAACAAAAGCTACTCACCTGAATTTGTTCTACAGTGCCTGCAGTGATGTTTGAAATCACCCAGCAAGCACTCTTCTTTATGTATTTCTCATAGTTTCGAGTAAGTAAGTTGTAAAGAACTGGTAAAGCACCGCAATTGACCACAGACTGAGGAATAAGTTCAAAGAGAAACATTCAGAGCCCTAAGAGGAGATGTTTAAAACAAAGCATTTTGTTGTTTGGTTACATTCAAGGGATATTTGTGATAAATATGAATTACATACCTGTGTTTGCTGATTATTTCCAGCAGTTATAGTCCCAATGGTACGAAGTGCATGAACAAGCACCGCTGGAGAAGGGTAGTGTCTGCAAACCAAAAAAAAAAAAAAAATGATCAGCCTTCATTATTCGAACATGTCGCAAAGGGTTTAAATATGTTCTGACTTCTGAGAAGCACTAACTTGAGCAATTGAACTAGTTTTGAGACAAAGTCAGCCTCAATCAAACTTTGGATACCATCTTCAGAACCAGTAGAGATATGAGATAGTGCCAAGCAAGCATTTTTCACGACTTCTTCATCGTTTGAATGAAGAAGTAGTTTAAGTGCAGGGAGAGCAGGTTTCATCTGTTGAATCATTGCTTCATATGTTAAGCATTGGACGTATACAAACAGAGGAAACAGAGGAGAGAGAAGTAAGAAGACCTGATCGAAGGTCAGGGGAGGTTGGCCACAAAACAAGTTACACAAAGTCCGAGTGCCAATCCTGAGCGTATTACCGTTGTACAGAAGACTTAACAGTGGCATCAATACCCCTAACAGAAGAACAAAGTCACGGTACTTCGTTGAATGACCAGCAACGTTACCCAGTGCGCATATAGCCTACACAAAGTAACTTCAAAACTCGTAACTGTGACAAAGCATACATACATATCTACTAAACAAGTAGAATACATACCTGCTCACGGACAGACTCTTTAGGAGAACCAAGAAGCTGAATTAAGATTGGAACAGCGTCGTGATCAACTAACTCATTCGGTTTTTCAATAGCAATGTTTGTGAGAATCCAAGCTGCCTCATACTATAGAAAAAGATCATTGAATGTAAACTGGAATCAAAGATCATCAAAAGATATTTAACTTGATGAGGAGGGACGTTTTCTTCTAACTTGAAGCCTAGAGTATTCATCCTTGTAAAGAAACTGAACGAGACGAGGCACAACTCCAGATCGTATAACAGCTTCACAAGGAATAGTTGTATCTCCTGGAAGAAAGATTCGAGTTAGTGAATAAAAGAAGAATCTTTCGAAATCTAGGTTTCAAGAAAAGCAATGAGAGGAAAAAAACAGAGGATTTTTTTTTACTCCGTGATAGAATATTTGTGATCTTGACAGTAGATTCAAACTGTAATGCAAGATCATCTGACATAACACCATCGATCATAGCTTGTGAAACTTCTTCCACCTACGGTGAAAGGAACACTCCATCAATCGAAACCCTAAACCAATCCCAAACTCACCAGAGAGTGATTGATTACTTGTGAGATAAGTTTAGACGAACCTCTGTTTTCCGCGACATGGCTTTCTCCTCTCCAAAAGCAATTTACAAAACTTGAAAGAGAAACCCTAGAAATCTCTACTGAACTGTGTGAAAGAGAACGGTTTTTGCAATTGAGCAAGAATGCAAGAAAAGAAAACAAGGAGCGAAAAAACGAAAGCACGTGAACTTTTAAAGAGGCGAACAAAAACAAAAAGGGGTTTGTATATAAAATTGAAATTTAGATTTTGATTTAAACCGGATTATAACTTGGCTTATGTAAGAATGGTTATGCTTTTGACTTCAATTACATCAATCAACCAGAGCTCTTTCGAACCAATTAACTAACAATCAGAGGATGCAACTCAATCACTATGTATCAGAAACCAAGCTCATCGTCACTATCATCATCACTATCACTCAACGCAAAGCCTCCTTCATACTCCACCCATTCATCTTCCGCAAACGCAGACACATTAAACCTCCCAAACCCATCACTCTCCACTGTCATCTCCGCCCTCTCATCCTCATCATACGACAATGAAAACAACTCATCTCCACTACTAAACCCCACCTCATCCTCCTCAAACAGTGGTCTCTTCCCTGGAATCAAATCCTTCTCCCCTATCTCTCCCTTCTCCACACCAATCCAAGGCACCCACAAATCAGCATGCCTTCCCAAAGCTCTATCCCTATCACTAACAACCAAAGTCCCAAGATCAGCCTCCCTAGCTTTCCTCAACATATCTGAAAAATCCTTATCATCAGAAACCAAAACCAACCAATCAATCCCTCTAGTCATAGAATGCTGTATCTGTCTCTTCACAGCCCAATCAGCCGCTTGTGGCTTATCCTCCACAGTCTTCACATAAACCCCAGCTCGCCGTAGCTCAGCCTCTAACCCATATCCAACTTTAGGAGTCAACAACCTCCTCGCCGCTTCATTATACTTCTCATTCCCTGAAACATAACGTTCTTTAAACTTCTGACGCTTCTTACCTTTCAAAGACCTCATCCTATTCACTTTCTTCTGTCTCTCTCTCTCATGAAGCTGCTTGAAATGTTTCTTCAAGTCAAGATTCGTTTTACACTTCCGACCACAAACTCCACATATGTAAGGCTCGATCGGGGTCACTTCTCCTTTCCTCTCCATGAAATCAAGACTCCTCCTTTCACGTCTCTCTTCGACGACCCAGTGAGGTAAATGGATAAAAGCATGACGATTTGCGTAAGCGGAGATCTCAACGACTCGGCCGAGCTTCTCTGCGACTTTACGGAGAGCTCTAGCTGCTTCGTATGGTGGTCCTCGTGGTGGTTTGTTGTCTAAGTCCCACAAGACTACTACTTTCTTCTCCTTTGGAGCAAAGACACCTTCTTTGTTTCTTACTAAGTCGATTTCTGATGAAGATGCTGATTTGAGACATGATTTGATCGGACGTAGACGGTGAAGTGGGAAGGTGACGAGTTTAGGATTTCGGAATTTGGAATCGGAGAAGGTGAAGAAGTGAGATTTGTGGGAAAGGAATGGTTTTGGATAAAGGGTCTCAATTAGATTACAGAACAAACTCATTGGGAGCTTCCGGCAATGGAACCAGTGAAATTGGCTTAGGTGATTAGTGTTTTGAGAGAGGTTGGTTTAGGTCTTGTGGACACGTATCAGAGATGGTCCCTCTGGTCCGGACAAGTTTGGGTGAGGACTGTTGTTATCTAGCATGTCCGGCGAGGAAGACGACGGCTGTGCGGATGGATATGCCTGCCTAAGTAAAGTTTATCCTCTCCTTTGGTTTTAGTTGTTTGAGAGCCTCTAGTTCGACTAGAGAGACTTTTTTTTTACCTATGTTGTTTTTTTTGTTTGTTTTTTACTTTCAATTCTCATAAAGAAATTACATAGGATGTGAAACTGTTAAAGATGCATGAGAAACATTGCAGTAACCACTAATGGGAAGAGGAACATAGTGGACATGATGGTATCTCAATCAGAAACCATACGGATGGGTGAGGGTAAGAAGAAAAAAGAGGAATTTGAGTGGGTAAGTTGTGTTCTAGGCAAGAAACACAAGGACAAGAATTTGGTTGAGAAGTTTTTGAGGTATCTTTATGCAAATGTTGTCATAAATGTAGCAATTGACCCATATAACATTGAGTTTGAAGAAGTTAGTAGTATATACATGTGTACAAAATGTTGTCAAACATGATATATATGGTTGGATAATCCATATATGATAAAGATGTGTCATGTGTGTGTGGTAAGTTCCAAATTTATTTTCTCCTATGCAGTTATTATATCACAGTTTTATCTTTCCAAAAATTAAGTTTGCTGTTGACAAAATATAAAATTAAGCTTTCCTTTTTTCCATGAACTTTTTTCTCTCTTGTCAAACAAATACTAAGAGTTATATTTTAAAATAAATAAAAATGGATCAGTTACCACAAACATTTTGTGTTGCTTCTAGATACTTCTATATATTTTTTCTTTTTTTTAAAAAAAACTTTCTGTATCTAATAGCAGCATAAATAAACATTTGACCTAATAACTAAGGATTAAATACAATATATATCATAGTTATAAAAATCAATGGAAAAAAGAAAGAAAAAAAAATCAAATTCATAGAGCAATACAAATATGCATAAAAATAACGTTTTTCAAATATATTAATAACCTATTTGACTTTCCGATTACATCGACCCAAAAAAATAAAATAAAAATATCATTCGACCGGCAAAAAAAAACAAGAAAAAGACAGCTTCAAAGGATTTTTATTTGTAACTCCAAAGATTATCTCCATGATGATTCTCCGGCGAATCATCATCCACCGTCGGAGTTATCATCATTCTCGGTGGACTCATCAACATACCTTCAGCCATCTCCGTCAACAAAGTCGGCATATTCAACATCTCTTCCTCATCCATAAACTCAAACCCTTCTTCTCCTTCTACTACTACTTCTTCCTCTTTCCCGGGTTGACCCGTCGGATCCAATACCTTCTCAGCTTCACCCGGATCCGGCTGCTTCATCTCCGCTGCTTTGCTAGCAGCCGCTCTTATATCCGCAGCAGAGTTCGAAACCGGAGGCACGTAAGTCAAAGCCAAACCGGGAAAATTCAAAACGGCGTCGGAGCCTTTTAAAGCTAAAGCCGCCACATCGTAAGCCGCTGCAGCCATCTCCGGTACCGGATAAGTCCCGAGCCATATCCTTGTCGTTTTACGTGGCTCTCTGATCTCCGATACCCATTTCCCGTTTCGTAGCCTTATTCCCCTGAAGAAAGAGTGCTTCCCGGATAATCCAGTCCCCGTTCTCCTCGCCGGAGATCCACCGGCGGAGGCGAGAGTAGACGGTCTCGGTGAAGAAGAAGAACTTGGAGAGGATTGAGGAGACTGATCAGAAGGTTTTGAAGGCAATGCGATTGAGACTTCACGAGACGACGTCGTAGTTTCTTGATTCCCGGTGGTCGGAGATTTAGTATTCGACATAAGAAGAATGTGTTTTGTCTGATAGTTAAACTAATGTTACAAATGTGTTTTGTGTTCTGTTTTTTTTTTCTTATCAAATTGTGTTTGTTATATGGTATGTTTTCAGATGAGAGAGATTTTAAAACCGTGGCAAATTCGTAAGAAGCTCCGTTTTTTGGTTGAATGATGTTAGCTGTTACACATTTATACAACTTATATTTGATTATGATATTTATTTCTTTATGATTTGTATAAAGAGAAAATGCAATTTTCCTCTCACCTCATTGCTCAATTGATCATATTCAATTTTTAATACTAGTATACCATTTTCAAAAAATAAAGAGTAGATTTGTGAGCCCTATGTAGAGACAGCCACTCAGGATGACCAAATCGCAAACTACACTAATTGATTCGATAGTAGCCTATTGGGTAGAGCTTCTTCTATATTGGGTATTAACTAAGTGGCTTGACTTATGGATAATCTATTAAGCTACACGAAATAGGGTTAAAAACTTACAAATATTAAATACAGTATATTGTAAGGTTGTAGAGGTTTAGTGGAATGAAGAATTGATGGACCAAAAAAACATTTTTTCCATTGCTCGATTGAGCAAAATATTAGCGAGGTATACTTTGTATTTTGTTGGTAATAGTAAACTTTGTAATTCTTTTCAGAAAAATTTTAAGACTTTTATAATTTTTTTCCAAAGAGCATCTCCGAACCTATCGTATATAAAAAAAAATATAATAATCTTTATTCTATTTCACTTATATTATATTATAGAGTTCTTCTATTTTACAGATAAAAATAAAGAAATCTGTTGTAGATGATCGAATAGCATAATTTGTCAAGCCGTCCCGTGAATTTGCCAAACTACACCAAAGTTTAATATTTTGATCACATGAAACTAATGCTTTTTAAAAAACTTAATGCCCAGAAACTAATCATAATAATATTTACGAAAAAGTTATACACCGAGTTTGCAACCACATGTCAATATTTAAAGCCTAAAATTGTACTATGTAACCTTTGGCATTTGGTTTTATAAATTGTATTAAAACCTAGTATTAAAGAATTTGGAAGAAATTGAACAAATCAGAACTTTTTGTTGTTGTTTGGAGGACAGCGAAGATACCCTTCCGTATCAAGTATTCAAGTATCAACCCCTCCACTTAATGAGTTGTACAAAAGGGTATTTTCATTCCACTTTTGCCAACGATTTTTATTTAAAGGGAAAACAAAACAAAAAGCTAGGCTGCGAATCGAACACGTACCTTTGCGCGATTTCAATATTACGAAGAGAAAATTAAATTAGTTAATCAAATAATAGTTAAGGGTGAACGGTACCAAAGAGGCAATAAAATGACAGAAATAAAATAGATAAAAAAGTCGAGATGTACTTTTAATGGGTAATGGTGAGCACTTAAGGAAGCCAGCCAAAGCTTGGTAAGACGACGAGTCTTACTGATACATTATGAGAATGAAATGTCCCACACGATTTGTGTATCACGGTAGGACTCTCCTATAGGCTCGTTTTCCATATTTTATTTGTTTCATAATTACAGCCCACAAGATCACTAAAAAATGATGTGAGATCATCCTCTAATCACCCCCATGTTAGGTATTATTAAACTATTACTATCTTCAATCCTACGTCAGTACGTCTACACACACACAGCCATTTAAAGGTATCATGGATGATATAATTCGAATACATAATACTCGACATGATTTTTTCTCTACATATATGCATTAGAGAAAGGTCATGCGATCCAGTGCAGGCCCCTACCCTTTGTACCAAGTTGGTACTACTACCCAAACGTTATATAAAAGCCATATTACACCCATACGACAACCTCCGGTCCTTTAGCTCCTCTTTTGCTTCTTTGCTTCCTTCGACCTGACTAAATTTACTTTTACATGTTTTTTTTTGGTCATTGTCCAGCATCACGTGCTAATGCCCGCCCCTATGGCCTATGAACATTGTCTTAATTGCCTACTAAACGTGCTACGATAACTTTTCCGGTGATCGGTCAATGCCGGTCAAGCCCCAAAAGTGAGTTTAGTGATCCACTTGTTACTTATGAGTTTTGATGATTGTATGAGTTAACCATATGCTTAGAATGTGTAATGATGATGGGATAAGAAACAAATGTTCTTAGATCTAGACCATATGTAAGGTAATTAAAGATTTGAGAATCGACTAAACTGAATTAGATAGTTTCATGTTTGGTTGATTCATAGTAATGTCAAAATGTCAAAGTGTCATTGTGGCCATTAACGTGCACTCTCGTCATCCTCGTAAAATCACAAAAACACCCCAAATGTATTCTAAACCAATCAATGTTTCAATCTTTTCACAACACACGATTTGTTGAAATAAAAAAAGATCTCGACTTTGTTCATCATCTCATCCTCTCTGACTCTCTCGGAGTTCATCAGCATCCGATGAAACTCCTTCCAAGTCCAGTAACCTTCCCCTTCTTCACACCCTTAAATTCAAAGCCTTTCTTCATCAAACCCACCAAACTCTCACTCTCCGTCTCCGTCTCTGTCCAGACTCCTCCGCCGGACTTCGATTTCCGCAACGAGATTGCGTCGGACTCACGAGCCGCAATCGCTAAAACTTCCCCGGAGTTGCTTGACCTCGCTGATAACGGGACTTTGGTTCTGGTCCAGAAACAGAGCTTTGGCCCTGTTCCATCTTGGCGCAAGGAGTTCGTTGAGCCCGAAGCGATTTGGCTTGTGGGTACTTCTCATATCTCGTCGGAGTCTGCTTCCGTCGTTGAACGCGTCGTCCGTACTTTGAAACCTGATAATGTCGCCGTCGAGCTCTGTCGTAGCAGGAAAGTCAAATTCTTTTTAGGGTTTTATGTGAAATTTGATGAGTTTATCTATGAAAGTTTGAGAATTTGTTGTCAATTTGATATATTGAGGGAATTGGATTAGGTTTGGTACAAATTGAGAGGCCATCGTGTTGTGATGGGAATTGTGATTTGGG
The DNA here is from genome assembly GCF_030686135.1 of Camelina sativa. Taxonomy (NCBI): domain Eukaryota; kingdom Viridiplantae; phylum Streptophyta; class Magnoliopsida; order Brassicales; family Brassicaceae; genus Camelina; species Camelina sativa. The sequence goes on from NC_141890.1 coordinate 41,826,174, forward strand.
GAACAAAAGTATCTGACAGTAACACATTGCAGAGGTTGATGTTGGTATTGCAGAGCTGGGATTATGTATACTTCGAGTGTTGGAGGAGAGGCTGACAAAGATTTGAAATCCGGAGTGTTGTCGTTGACTGGAACAGGCTTTCTTGGTGCTGTTTGCCGGAGCTTAGACTTGGGTATAACGATCTAATCAGTAACCTTCACCTTTCTTTATCCATGTACTTGCTTTTGCTTCAATGTTTGATTTGTTGTTGTTGTTGTGTGTGTTGGTTGGGATGATCATAAGGAGGTCAAACTGCGTTGGCCTTGCGGCTTCTCTTGGCGGTTTTCTCTTCTAAGTTATCTTCTGTTGCTGACCGACCTTTTGGGGATGAGGTATGGTTTTGAGTATCCATATGATTTTAAGGGTTCGTTTTGAGGCATTGAGAATGTTCTTGATCAAACTTTATTGCAGTTTCGTGCTGCTCGGAAAGCTTCTGAGGAAGTTGGTGCACAGCTGGTTCTTGGAGACAGACCCATCGAAATCACAGTAATGTTTAACAACTAATTGTTTCTGACTAACATATGCAAGATGGATTTAAAACCAATGGGACTAATGGCTTTTTAATGTTAATTTTGTAGCTCGAAAGGGCTTGGAACTCACTGAAATGGGGAGAGAAGTATAATCTGGTGATGGCTGTGACTCGGGCAATCACATCTTCATCCAGTATATCCGCAGCTGAGCTTAAGGTTTTTGCTTTATTTTCCCCAACTCGGGTTTAGTTAAACTTTGAAGAATATGATAAAGTTTGTAACTTTGGAGTTTGTATATACATTGCAACAGGAACAAGAGACTGATGAAAGCAATGGAAGTTTGCAGCTATACGAACGGCTAAGTTTCTCATACCCATCACTCTTACTGCCTCTAATACACGAAAGAGACACCGTAAGCATAAAAACCGAAACTGATCCAAAACCAAAAACCGATAGTACTCGATAAAGTAATGTTTTTTTTTTCTTTGCTTGGAGACAGTATCTAGCTTGGTCGTTGAAGAGGAGTAAAGCAGTGAACGGGTGTAAAACAGTGGTGGGAGTGATCGGAAAAGGACACATGAACGGTGTGATCTATGCATTGGTGTCAGACTCCGGAGATCTTCGGTTTAGAGACTTGGTGGGAAGAGGAGATTCATATAAAGGTGGTACAACATCATCGGAAGGCTGGATTCAAAAGGTTTTAAAAAGTCTCGCAAGAGACACCATTATAGGGTTATTGTTATGGGAGTTATATGAACTGTATCTCAAGTTTGTGATGATGAACCAAATCCCTCCATGATCTTGTTACATAAACAACTTGTCATTGCAAATCCAAAAATGATAGTGTAAAATGGGTATATATAATATGATTTTTTCCTTCTAGATTTTGTATTTTCTTCTTTAATTTCATTTTTTTAAAAGAGGTTATTGTAAAATGAATTTACATTTTGTGTGTGGTTAAGACTTAAGATAAGAGGCCCAAAGTGGATCCTAGTTATTAACGAAAATAAAAGAGCCTTTAATCTTTATTAGACTTAAATTTAATACTATTAATAAAATCAAATGTATTTGACCACACAAATAAAAAATAAATATATATAATCTGTTTACACATTTATTATCTACGGAGCCTCGAAGAAAGCAAACAAAAAAAATCTAGAGAAGCTTTTTGTGTATCCTCTCTAGGGTTTCGACTTTGAGCTTTCGACGGCCGGTACGATTTTTCAACTTTCAAGTTTAAGGTAATCTGAGAACAGCTTTTCTTGTCTGTAGTTTCTAGAAACCTTAGATTTGATCTCTGTGTTTGGTCTCTCTCTCTGTCTTTTCTTGTTCGTCAAATTAAAATCGATATCTATTTCATTTTTCTTCTTTGAATTTTTGTTGTTGTTGTTGTTGTTTTTGTCTCTAGCTTCTCTAGCTTTGGTTTTCTCATATAATTCATGTCAGATCTGAGGTTTTATCATAGCTGGATGGACTTTAAGCTGCACTTCTTTTGTTTATGATTGGGATGTTATAGGTTTTGTGATGTATTGGAGTTTGAATTTGTTATCAATTTGTTATCTTTATGTATATTTTTGATCAAAGCTTGAATCTTTTGTGATAAATTGGAGTTGCCTTTTAGTTATCTTAAAGTATATTTGCTGTTGAATCTTGTTATGGGTTGTGGATGAATTAAAGTTTTAAATTTATAAATCTTGAAGTATATCTGATCAGATTTTTGCTGTGGTGGGTTTATGGGTTGTGGTGATTATTGTTTTAAATTTGGAATTTTGAAGTATATTAAGGAGTAAATTTTTTTTGTGGTTTTGGCGTCTCTGTTATGTTCTTTGTCTATGATCTTTAAACATATGTTTGTGTGTCTAATTGTTTTATTTTGGGTGTATTTATGTGCTCTGTTTGGTATCTCCTAGATATGTTTTGTTGCTTAAGTAGTTGAGAGGAGCTATAAAATCGTTTCTGTGGTTTCTTTGTAGGAAAGATGAAGCCTGTCTTCTGCGGGAACTTTGAGTATGATGCTCGTGAGAGTGATCTTGAGAGGCTTTTCAGAAAATATGGCAAGGTCGAGAGGGTTGATATGAAAGCTGGTAAGTCTTGGCTCTTGGCTTTTTTTTTGTTCTCTCTTTGTTTCCTTCTTTCTTTTGTTTGGTCAACTTGGATGGATAAAAAAGTCTTGTAAACCACTCCAAATCCGATGAACAAGCCAAATTCAATCAAAAGCATTCTTCTTGTTTCCACGTACACGCTCATTCCATAAGAATCTCTGGAGAACCGTCCTTGTGCTCTCTGCATCCCACGTTCCGTATGCCATTGGTTCGTCAGTCATCTGATTCCAGCATCTGCCTTGCCACTTGAAGCACCCGGCATGAAGTACATAGCATACCTCAGAAGAGAAAAGATCCGAGTAATTTTAGGGTAAAACCGCCATACTCAAAATTTGATTTTGGCGCAGGATTATTTTATCGATCTTGGGATGCCCATTCTCCCACCCTGCCCCATTGATGGACCGTATGGAATAATCCATTTCCTGGCTCATCTGCGCAATGGCACTACGTTCCCATAACACCCCCGCCTTAGTTGCATTTCATTCCTCTTGACTTTTCCTACTCTTGGACATGCCTCTTTGGTACAATCATACCAACCAACCTCTCACAGCAGAGGCAGCATATCAAAATGGAGAATGCACCACCGCGTTTCTGTTCACAATTCCGTCTGACCTCCTCCTCCTCATCCTCATTTTCAGTTGTTCTTCTTTGACATATTAATTCCATAATGCAAGGTCTGTAAAACTACTTATTGTAGAGTTTTTAGGTTCTACGGAATGTTTCAAATATATTTGTCACAGTAAGTAGTAAAGACTATTTGGAAGGAGGAGTCTTTATATTATCCAATTGAAGGAGGTTCATTTACTTGGTTTACTTTATATGATTGTTCTGATTTCTGCCTCTTGGTTCTTTCCGCAGGGTTTGCTTTTGTCTACATGGAAGATGAGAGAGATGCTGAAGATGCCATCCGAGCGCTTGATCGCTATGAATATGGCCGCACAGGACGCAGACTCCGTGTTGAGTGGACAAAGGTAGAAAATTGAATATCATTTTTAAGATTTACTAATACTATCATGATGGATTTAGTGATTGAATTGCAAATTCTATTACATGGTATAGAATGACCGTGTAGCTGCTGGAAGATCAGGTGGTGGTTCAAGGAGATCATCGTCTAGCATGAGACCTTCCAAGACTCTGTTTGTGATCAACTTCGATGCACAGGGCACTAGGACTCGGGACTTGGAGAGACACTTTGAGCCGTATGGAAAAATCGTTAATGTTAGAATCAGAAGGAACTTTGCGTTTATCCAATATGAGTCGCAAGAAGATGCTACCAGAGCACTTGAATCTACAAATTCAAGGTTTCTTTCTTGTCCAGTTTCACACTCTCATAGTCCTGAATGCTTGGCCCTACTTCATCTTCCATTGTCTGTTTTTGTTTGTTTGTTATTGCAGTAAGCTGATGGACAACGTGATCTCAGTGGAGTATGCTAAGAAAGATGATGATGCGAGAGGGAACGGATACAGTCCTGAAAGACGCCGTGATAGGTCACCTGATAGGAGAAGGCGGTCACCGAGTCCTTACAGAAGAGAAAGGGGAAGTCCTGACTATGGCCGAGGTGCTAGTCCAGTAGCTCACAGGAGGGAAAGGACTAGTCCTGATTATGGTCGCGGACGACGCAGCCCGAGCCCTTACAGGAGAGCCAGACTTAGCCCTGATTATAAGAGGGATGACCGTAGAAGGGAGAGGGTGGCTAGCCCTGAGAATGGAGCTGTGAGGAACCGAAGTCCAAAAAAGGAACGTGATGAAAGCAGGAGCCCTCCACCATATGAGAAGAGGAGGGAGAGATCGAGGTCAAGGTCGAAGTCAAGCCCTGAGAATGGTCAAGTTGAAAGCCCTGGACAGATAATGGAAGAAGATGCAGTAAGAGGATATGATGGTGCAGATAGCCCAATACGCGAGAGGTACCCCATTTTAAGCTATCTTTAGATTACATTTTGAATGATATCTATATAGTCATATACTTACATATTTTTGTTTTGTGGTTTGACACTGAAGCAGCCCCTCGCGTTCGCCTCAAGCAGAGGAATGATTTGGATGCAGACAGATGATTGTATCAGATTCACAAATGAAATCTCTCAAAGTAGCCGTGTTCTGAAATGAAGTCTTTTGTTATGTCATGCTTTAGTTATTTAGTGTGTTCGTTTGAGTCTTTTGTTAAGAGTGCTTTTGTAAACTTCATTTATTTTGACTCGTAAGGATTCGCTTATTGTTGTAGTATTGGTAAAACGTTACTCTCTCGTTGGGATTACCTTATCTGACTTTAGAATCTCCCTTTTAAAATAAAAACACAGCTAAATATAGTCGACAATATCAGAAGCTAAGTTAGGTAATTAAAATTAAGGTCAGTAACGTTTTTTGCACACTCCGTTGATCATCAACTTTGAGATATAGAACATTTTGTGTGTTCACAAATTGTAAAACTAAACACATAAATAATAATATAGTAAAGTGTAAATATGAACGCAAAGCTCAAACAAACGGACAAAACTATAGTGAGTAAACATCAGATCCATTACAACTGTCAGTGGTTAGACATACACCTAGGTAGAAACCAATATGGTGAATGGTGATAAGTGCCATTTGGTTTATGTGATGAGTAAACTTAAAATGAGGATGGAAAAGAGGGAAGTTAGGCAGAAACATTACTATAAGGGAGAGGTTGTGGTAAAGAGTGGGTTTACTTATTAGGCTAAAACTACTAGAAAAAGTAAAAAGATAAAGAGAGTGTCTCAGTTGTTGAGACATGAGAGTCTAAAAACGCAACTCCAACTCAGACACACACATACACTATCTCATCTTATCGATTGCTAGCAAAAATTCAAGCACTGAACGCAATCTAACGTAACCATTCTATCTTTCAATGGATCTTGATTGATAGATTTGATGGAGACATTATTAACTCCTAGCTTTGTTCTTCCCAACAAGTTTAGTGTTCTTGAAACATGCAACGTTAACGTCACCAAAACGTTCCAAAATATCATAAAACTTTCTTAAATAAAGAAGAAAGCTTTGGAAGTCAAATTGAATTTGAAAAGGGCCGGGGAACTGTACGTTTCTCTGCTTATAATTGAATAATATGTCGACTTACTTACTTAGATTGTATAGAGTATATTATGATAAAGTAAAGTACAAAAGAAATGGTATATTATATAATAAGAAGTGTGATGGTCCCAAATAAATATGGACCGGTGGATGTGTAGCCGTATAAAATGATGACTGGATGAATCACCCTTACATTGTGTTGCTTTAACACCAGCAAGTCGCTTCGTTTTTTGACTTTTTCAACACAAAACTCACTCTTTATATTACGGCTTATAAAGATTAAAGACAAACTTTTGTTTTGTCTCTCTTTTTTTATTATTCTTTATGCATAATAAAATATAGTAGGAATCTAGTGTTGTGAATTGTGATTATCTTCGGAAAAGGGAAGCAAAAGAGTGTATCAACCTGTCGTAGACTCACAGATTTTACAACTAATCATATTTCATTAAATATTGTCTTAGCTGGAAAGATAGATTGTGATTATAATTATAAAAATGAAAAGATGGTGAATGGGGGACGAGAAGTTGGTTACGAATGTTATCTCTAGAATCCAATGAATTTTGTTGATATTCATTGACACATCATGGTTACATACTATTGAAACCTTTAATTATAAGTGAAAAAAATAATGAAATGTTATTCAACTATATAATATCCATAGTCAATGTTGATGATTCGTTTTCAACTAAATGAAGCAATGTTCTGAGTCAAACGAATCTACACTATCCTACAGTTTTTTGTTTTCAACATTAAATAGTCCTACCCATTGTTTAGATATTAAATTATTACATGGTTAATTCTAGCAATGATCATTTATTCACTTTTTTCAATGAATAAGTTTGGAAGCAATCTATGTCATAATTACGGGCTCAGTTTGAAAACCAAACCCCAATTTTAATCATCAGTCCAAATCAAGATTTTTTTTTTTCTTGTTCCTAAGTGATCAGAATTGAACCAAACTAGATGTGTTGCCAATATAGAAAACGAACCAAATAAAACGAAAAGAAAAAAAATATGAACTTATCCTTTTACGTATTTGATATTAGATTCACAGTTTTCTCAGTAGATAATTTATATAAATTTTTTGGACCTTTGTTTATTTGCCGCAGCTTTACTTGTTTTGTCATTTACTTTGTTTTGTTTCTCACAAGTCATAAGTGTATATTGTATAACACATCATGATTAGAGAAACACGTGTTATAGGCAGTAAGGTTCTTTAGTACAAAACTTCCAGAATGAGATCTACCGAAAGGCGTTTTATATATTTGACTCAATGCACTTTAAAGAAAATAACCATAAAAAGAGCAAAAATAGACAAATAAAATGTACATACAAAGTATATTAATATTATATTCTATAGCTTTTCAACATATCGACAACGTAGTCTCGTAGCAAACTACAAAAGAAAACAATTATATTTATATAGGACAAAAAGGTACGGCAGAAAAAATTGCACGACGAGTTGCCATCGTCGACACTCGACAAGATAACCATGACTACCTCCCTATTCAATTCCAAAAGTATGATAGATAAAAGAGTCTAAAGGTGTAATCAATGCTTATATTTTTTTAATTTTTTTATTCATCAGTTTCTCTCAATTATAATATAGGTAGGGATATTAATGCGTATTGTTGTGATAAAGATATGCTAGCATATATATCATATTGATATCATTAACATAATAACATTATACTAACATTCACATAATGCAAAGTTTTATTACCCAATATTAATACATTAATAATATAGATATAAGCCAAATCATAAATATACTAAAGATCATATATCCATAGTAATTTGACTGCAATATACACATTTTGTTCATAAAATATCTCTAATTCTACTCCGACAGAAGTGCTCTTAGGTCATGAAACCATGATATATATAAATTCAACACGGTATATAAAGAAAAGATAAGTTAATGATATTTTGCATATATATGTAATATTTTATTGCATTATGTCCTAGTTCTTCCACAAGGTGGCGCAAGGAGATTACTAAGATCCAACTTGTAAATTAGCGTGTCAAATAATTCTCTTTGTGAAGTGTTCCCACTTCCCACATAATTGGATCACAAGTTATACGTCTCTAAATGATAAGTTTTATTCGACTAAAAGTGATGTGACATGTGTAAGAAGTTAAGAAAACTAGCTAGTAAATCACAAAAGATCTCCTTGCAGTTTACAAATGCTCTAATTAATATCTAAACACGAGTCACTAATTCGCGTTACCCCCCCCCCCCCCCCCCCCCCCAATATAAAGATTAGACATGAATTAGGTTTTGTCGATTCTGTAATGACAAAAAAACAATGTAAACACGAGAGACCGATCATGAAAAAGTCTTCGTCCTATCAAAACTTGTACTTGTAGTTAATTTATTTTTGTTGAAGTAAGGACAAAAAGATTTGCAAAACATCAAGACTATAAAAGAGAAATCAAATAGGGAAAGGATAATGGGTATGGGGCACATGTTAAGTCCCTTTTATTCAGTTTTGTTATGTAAAGTGTAAATTCAATTCAATGAACTGAAAATATTTATACAGTAAAAATGACTGTAACTCTCACACACTAATTATAAGCAATTAACATTGTCGTACACTTCAAAATAAACAATCACAAATTCGGCGTATATAGAGATATATATAACTCCGCATTTCCAGTTTTGTACAGTAGAAAATAGATGATAATCATGCAATCGTTTTAGCAATAAACAAAACTTTTAATTATTTACTGTGATATACTGTATGTTAGAAAATATCAGTATAGTTGGACATGGAATAAAATTTGTAAAGTTAGTTCTCATACTATAGCTATATGATTTTTTTTTCTTTCTCTTTTTGTCTTAAAATACAAGTTCTCTTCTTCTTTATGATTTATTTGGTCCCAAAAACGATTTTTTTTTCTTCGCCAAGGTTGTTGAACACTATTTTGTTCAAACACTGTTTTGTCTGGTCAACGTCCGACCAGCCAATACCACTTCATAGTTTGCATATTAACGAACTTCCAATTATTTTTATTGACTAGAGTTTTCATATACCGTATAAATTAAATCCCCTTTAATTTTTGTTGAATTGACACTTAAATTTAGTGAAAATTGGTATAAAAGTAGATTAGAAATTTATATATTACCACATATCATAATCCAAATCTAAATTCGAAAATTGTTGTGTGAGTAAATGATATACTTTTTTGTTTGTTTGAATTGTCGTTAAACCCCAAAACTCCACCAGTTGGCGACTTCTGTCTGAGTCTAATTCAACGCGTGGGGCACACACCGCGTGTAAACTTGCGACTTTGAAAAGTTATAAGCAGATAATAATAAACCAAAAACAAAAATAAAAGAGAGATGAAGTTCCTATTTGAATAGGTTAAAAACCCACTCGATCGTCAAGTACTTAGTGGCACGTTAAACATGATAATTTGACCTGTCCCCTTGTTTCAGATTATTATTACGTTCCGTGTCAGTTAATCTAAAATTCTAATCATTTTTGTATTTGATTAAAAGAGAATTGTGATGATGAAAAGTTAACACTTCTGTTGTGTTTGTGTACTTGCAGTTTTTGAAGGATCGAATGAGTTTTAGATCGTAAGGGTTACCCAAGACGAAATAATGTATGGGTGAATGTTTTTGAAAGCTACGAGAACGATGAGTTCTTGTCCAAGGTTTAAAATCATAACGCTAACAAAAAAATCAACATTCATAGGCCATAGCTAAACTATTGGCTACAAAGTTGGTGAATGGCTATCATAAGGATTCCATACACAATGCTTTCAAAGTTTATATGTCACTATAAAAATTGATATCGATCGAGTAGAAACGTAAACATGGTCACTATCAAATTCGATATTTAGTTACACACGTGCGTACAAATTCAGATGTAATAGAATACATGTATTTATATTTACATTCAACTTGAGTAAAAATTAAAAGAAAAAAATCTATGACAAAAACCAGAAAATAATAAATATTTTTTAAATGACGAACGACTTTATACTTAAATTGATCTATGCGTATTTTACCACGTCTCATTTATACACATACAAACTGAGAATGGTACAGTATATGGTACATTGAATATCGTATTCTCTGACTTGGAAATATAACATAAGACAAAATAAAATAAAAATAAGAATCAATATTTTCTTAAATTACAACTTGATGTATATACATTAATACATTAATACATGCTATCAAATGTGTTACTATACAGATTCAAAACTTAGTAAAAACCGTGTGCACAGATTTAACTGTAGTACTTCACGTGTATACAAATTTCAAATGGAACAAAATACACGAATCTATATTTAATATCGTATATGTTGACTATATAGAAAAGAAAGATAAGAATTATTTTTTATTTTTTATTTTTTTGAATAAGTAAAGATAAGAATTATTAAGTCGTATTTTATTATACGCATGCTACTACTACAATGTCACTTCACAAATTCAGACTGAGTAAAAATCTTATGTATATTAAATATTAGTGGGGGTTACTAGTTTGAAATCTGAATAGAGTTTTAAAGATTTTAAATGTTATGTAGAATCTGTTGTTATTAGATCAAGATTTTGTTAAACTCAAAGTTTAGTGTTATTAGTTTGTGATTTGTAAAAATTCATTTAAAATCTTAACAAATTTGAGTTATTGGATTTAGATTTTTATAAAGTCACTAAAAAATCCAAATATAGTTATGATACTTTCCATGATTTTATTTTGTAAAGAAAGTGTCTAAAATCATGAACCAATAACATAATAATTAAACTCATTAACAATCTAATATTCATTTGTTTTGATTGAATAACACAAAACTTTAAATGACTTTATAAAAGTCTGAATCCAATAACCCAAATTTGTTAAGATTTTAAATGGCTTTTTACAAATCACAAACTAATAACACTAAACTTTAACAGAGTTTAACAAAATCTTGATCAAATAACAACAGATTCTACATAACATTTAAAATCTTTAAAACTCTATTCAAATCTCAAACCAATAACCCCACTAAATTAGATTGTAGCTAACTACACATTTATGCAAATCCAAATGAAATGAAATACATGTGGAATAATTTAAATCAAAAAGTGTTATAAATAAGCGTGTGAATTTTTTAACGTGAAAATAAAAAAGAACATGATTAAAAAAGGAATTCTAACAATATTAAAATCCACCACTCTCTATATAAAGCCAAATGCATAACCAATCTTCTTCACACCTAAAAAGAATCTTCTCTCTTCTCTCTCTCTCACACACATAGATATTGACAAAAACAAGAAAGAATGAGTCAATCAAATCGTGTCAGAGACGAAGTTACAATATCTTTACTCCAAAAAAGCTCTCATCAGAAACTACATTTTCTGAAAGATTACTCCTCTGTTCTCTCTGTCTTCATAAATGAAGCAATCTCAATCGGCAAAATCTCTTACCCTTTGGTCCTCACTGGTCTCTTCCTCTACGTTCGCTCTTTCGTCTCTCTGTCTTTCCTCGGCGGTCTCGGAGACGCCACTCTCGCCGGTGGCTCTCTGGCGGCCGCATTCGCAAACATAACCGGATACTCTCTTTTCTCTGGTTTAACCATGGGAGTTGAGTCTATCTGCTCTCAAGCCTTCGGAGCTAGACGATACAACCACGTCAGCGCGACTATAAGGCGAGGGGTCATCCTCCTCCTAGTCACTTCTCTCCCTGTTGCACTTCTTTGGATGAACATGGAGAAGATTCTTCTAATCTTGAAACAGGACAAGAAGCTCGCGTCCGAAGCTCATATCTTTTTGCTTTACTCTGTTCCAGATCTCGTAGCTCAATCTTTCTTACACCCATTAAGAGTTTATCTCCGGACGCAGTCAAAGACTCTTCCTTTGTCAGTCTGCACAGTGGTCGCGAGCTTTCTCCACTTGCCAGTCACGTTCTTGTTAGTGAGTTACCTCGGTTTGGGGATTAGAGGCATCGCCTTGAGTGGTGTTGTGTCTAACTTCAATCTTGTGGCCTTTCTCTTCCTCTACATCTGTTTCTTGGAAGAGAAGCTAAGTGTAGACGAGGACGAGAAGGTTACAGAGGAGACATATGAAGATAGCGTGAGAGAATGGAAGAAACTACTCTGTCTCGCGATACCGAGTTGTTTATCGGTTTGTCTCGAGTGGTGGTGCTATGAGATTATGATTTTGCTTTGTGGGTTTCTCATAGACCCTAAAGCAAGTGTTGCTTCTATGGGAATCCTCATCCAAATCACTTCCCTTGTTTACATCTTCCCTCATTCCTTGAGCTTAGGAGTGTCTACTCGGGTGGGAAACGAGCTTGGTTCGAACCAGCCGCAGAGAGCGAAAAGAGCTGCCATTGTTGGACTTGGTCTCAGCATCGCACTCGGGTTCACGGCTTTCACGTTCACTGTCTCGGTTAGAAACACATGGGCAATGTTTTTCACAGATGACAAAGAAATCATGAAGTTGACTGCCATGGCTCTACCAATCGTCGGCCTATGCGAGCTCGGGAACTGCCCGCAAACTGCGGGTTGCGGGGTTCTCCGAGGTTCCGCGAGGCCAAAGATCGGAGCTAATATCAACGGGGTGGCGTTTTACGCTGTTGGTATCCCGGTTGGAGCAGTTATGGCGTTTTGGTTTGGGTTCGGATTCAAGGGACTTTGGCTCGGGATGCTCGCGGCGCAGATCACTTGTGTGATTGGTATGATGGCAGCTACGTGTAGGACTGATTGGGAATTGGAGGCTGAAAGGGCTAAGGAGCTCACCACTGCGGTAGATAGTGGCAGCAGTGACGACGACGTAAAGGAGGATGTGGAGGCTGGGATGGTTAAAATATAATTAGGGAGGAATGAGTCAATGGACATTAACACAAAAAAAACAAATTAAATTGACTTTCATTTGAATTAATTGATAACTTTTTTTCTTTATTGGAGAAGGGGAATCGTTGGATGATTAATGTAAATTTTTGTAGTGTATAATGATAACAATTATTGAGAGATTCATCTTTTGTGCTTTTAAAATTATTGAGAGGTTTTAAAATTCATAACTTTTTTAAAAAATAAGTTGACAACAAAAAGAGTCGTATGATGGCTACAAATTTCTAAACTAGGTGGAAATAGTTGATGGGACAGTCTACCATTTTCCCACGGTAAATTTTTACCATTGTTTTCGACTATAGCTTTATATAACCTATTTACCAAAAAAAAAATCATCAATTTCTACTTAGGATCAGAACAGTAACCACAAATTTAGTAGTGTGGGACAAAGAATTTGATAATTCGGTACGGTTCAACTACAATACGTACGAGACAAATGTATTTACGAGACAAGTGCGGTTATTTCAAAATAAGCGGTACAAAATAATGTTTGATTGGTGAAAAAAAATTTGCGGTACAGATTTCATATTATTTGATTTTCATTTTCATTAATAAATAAAGTTTTGATTTCTAAAATTTAAATACCAAATTCTATTTTAAATTAAATTTTGATTGGTAAAAATAAAATTCCAGTTCACATTTAAAAACTTGAATGGTAAAAAAAAAATACTCATGCAGAAATTATTATTTTTTGTTTTGGTAAAACTTGAATGGTAAAAAAAATGTTAGAAAATATATTAATAATTACTATAGATATAAATTATTATTTTTTGTTTTGTTTTTAATGAAGAAACATTTTTATACAATTATGAACTTTAGATACCTAAATTATTATGAAAATCACATATTGCTAAATGAATTAAAAAATACAATCATAATAAAATAATATCAAAATATAGGGTGAAACCTTGTGTTAATATGCTTCCATTGAAACTGAATTTATTAAAGAATTAAATTAGTCTTAATAATTTAATATATATTATATCATTTAGAAAGTGTATTTTTGTATTAAATTATTTGAAAATATACTAAACAAAATTATTATTAAAATGTTTAAAAAAAACATCAGAGTTATTAAAAAAATAACTGAATGGTGAATTAGAAAGAGAAAAGATAGATATTTTTTTTCTTTGTTAATTTGCCTCTTTTTTTATGATGGTATAAAAATGGTATAGTGTAATAGTAATATTAGGTGCGGTCCAAAAACTGTTGGTTCAAAACCATTGTTATTCAGAAAAGCGGTCCACGTTATTTTCACGGGAAAATTCACAATTTTTTTTTTTGAAAAAATGCAAAAAAATAATATGTATTGTGATTGTGTTTTATGTGCGGATTTTGTAAAAAAAATTTGAAAACCGCTTTCAACATGTTACCATTCACGACCTTAATGTTTTGTAACCTAATCTCCGATTAATATTCAACTTGATCATCTACACGTTAGGCGCTAGTCCACTATCTAAGATGTGCCTAAATTTTTTTGAAAAATAGAAGTAGTAACTACTTAAAACTTGACCGAATAAGAGTCGAGGAATGGCGACGGACACGATGATGGTGGATATGAGAGAGAAGGGTCTCCCTCTAGGAGACTCAACAGATGCTGGAGGTTCGTGGGTGAGTAAGTGAAAGGCAGTGTTGAGGGTGACAGATTGTCGCCGAAGGAGGTGTTGGAAGATGAGTTTGTGGATGAGCTGGTGAGTCTTACGTTTCCAGATGGTGAGGAGGGGAAACCAGTGATTACAATTAGGCACGAGGTTTTGGAGGCCATGAATGGTATATGGAAGCAGTTTATGATCGAAGTTCTAGGGCGTCATGTTTCGATCTCTGTGCTTACTAAACGGTTGCGAGAGATGTGGAAACCGCGGGAGAGGGGGGGGGGGGAAGATGCATGTGTTGGATCTCTTGCGGCAGTTCTTTATGGTTCGCTTTGAGATGGAGGATGAGTACTTGACAGCTTTGAATGGAGATCCATGGAAGACCTTTGGAAATTACCTCATGGTGAAAGCCTGGTATCCAAAATTTAATCATTTGAAAGACGAGATTATAACTATGCCAGTTTGGATTCGGGTGTCAAATATACCGGTACAATTTTACCATAGGAGAATATTGATGGGAATTTCTCGAGGAATGGGGAAACCTATTCGCGTTGATTTAACTACCTTGAACTTTGAGAGAGCAAGGTTTGCGAGGGTGTGTGTTGGGGTGGATATTAGGAAACCTTTGAAGGGCACGGTGATGATTAATGGTGAGAGGTACTTTATTTTTTATGAAAGTCTAAGTAATATCTGCTTTGGATGTGGAGTGTATGGAAATTGGTGCATTCCTGTCCCTGGCGAGCGACAGAGACGGAGGTCATTGGTCTATCACTTGGGAAGGAGGTGGTCGTGGTAAGGAAGGCTCCACTGACAAAGGATGAATCTCTAGCGGCAGTTCTTTATGGTTCGCTTTGAGATGGAGGATGAGTACTTGGCAGCATTGACTGGAGATCCATGGAAGACCTTTGGAAATTACCTCATGGTGAAAGCATGGTCTCCATAATTTTATCCTCTGAAAGACGAGATTATGACTATGCCAGTTTGGATTCGGGTGTCAAATATACCGGTGAAGTTTTACCGTAGGAGAATCTTGATGAGAATTGCCCGAGGAATGGGGAAACCTATTCGCGTTGAGTTAACTACTTTGAACTTTGAGAGAGCAAGGTTTGCGAGGGTTTATGTTGGGGTGGATATTAAGAAACCTTTGAAGGGCACGGTGATGATTAATGGCGAGAGGTACTTTATTTTTTTATGAAAGTCTAAGTAATATCTGCTTTGGATGTGGAGTGTATGGTAACTTGGTGCATTTATGTCCCCGGCGAGCGATGGAGACGGAGGTCGTTGGTCCTTCACTTGGGAAGGAGGTGGTCATGGTAAGGAAGGCTCCACTGATAGAGGATGGCTTTACCGGAGTTTGTCAGGATGGTCGGAAAATGGGCCAACCGACCAAGCAAGTGATGTTTGCGGCAGGTGGATCGGTGAGGAATCCCGAGCGTAATCTTCAGGAAACAACCTCAAATTTAGGGAATATTGCGGTATCTAACAAATTTGGGAAGTTGGGGGATGACGGGATTTGCCGTGATTCTGGGGCAGGAAATATTCGATCGGAGGCTAATAAGGAAAATGAGATAGGAATGATGTCGGGGAAGAGTGGTCTGCACATTATGGTGGCAAAGGAAGATTTGAATCATAACAGAGCGCAAGGTGTGGCGCGTACTCGACGGTTGTAAACAAAGCCCATAAACAGAAAGAGATTGCCTTTGGGCCTAAAAGCAAACAGACCCGACCCAGTAAACCTAGAAGAGGGTTAGTGTTTGGTCCAAGTCTTGGCGATCAGACTTTGACGGCGAATGGCAAGCGATTGAGGGTTGAATTGGGGAGTGTTGGTCGGTCTGGTGGTGCGTTTGCGCTAGACGGCGAGAATCGAGTAGAGAGTAGGGTCACATAAGTGATCCATGAGGCAGATCTGCCGGTTCTACGGTTGGCTGCTAGTAATGATGATGGGCAAGGCAAGGGGAATATGAAGGAGGAGTCCCCTAGTGGAGGGAGAGCGAATTTATCCGCTTAGCAGGATTCCTTGGTGGTTCCGGTTTCAACTTTTGAAGAAATTATGAATTGTCTTCTTTAGAATTACCGGTAGGGCCAATAAACCCAACTTCCATCGCTCGATATGATACTTGTTGAGACGCACGCTGGAGGAGAGAATGCGAGTTGTTTATGCAAAGGATTAGGATTTGAGAACTCATTTCAGGTAGACGCGGTTGGGCAAAATGGGGGAGGGGGCTCTGGTTATTGTGTAGATATGACATTGGTTCTGTGGGGATCGTGAATTTTTCAGATCAGTTTATTTACGCACGGATTGTGAATGGAGTGGATATCCTTCATGTCATAGTTGTGTACGTTGCGCCTACAATTAGCAGGAGGAGTGGCTTGTGGCATCAGTTTCACGACAGATTATCTGGGATTGATGGACCAGTTCTCATGGGAGGGGACTTTAATATGATAATTAGATTGGATGAAAGTTCAGGTGGTAATGGGAAGCTTTCAGAAGATTCTTTCTTTTTTGGGGATTGGATCAATGAGGAGTCCTTTATTGATATGGGTTTTCCGCGGGAATAGGTTTACTTGGCGTCGAGGGAGGGTTCAACATAATTTTGTGGCAAAGCGATTAGACCGTGTGATATGTTGTGCACATGCTAGACTAAAATGACAGGAAGCTACTGTGTTGCAACTACCATTTTTAGCATCTAATCACGCTCCTCTCTATATTCAGCTCTTTCCAGTTGTGAGTCGGAACCCGCATCGCCGACTATTTAGGTTTGAGGCGGCTTGGTTGAGCCACAAGGGCTTCAAGGCTTTGTTTGCAGCTTCATGGCAGTGTGATCTGACAACGCCAGAAGCTCTGGATGTGCTTACGTCGACCTTGAAAAAGTGGAACAGAGAGGTCTTTGGCACATTCATAAACAGAAAGAGGAGTTATTGAAAGAAATTCAAGGAGTTTAGGATGAGTTGGACATCGTACAGACTAATGACTTGTTATAGAAGAAAGCGGATTTAATTCAGCGGCTGGATAAGGTTCTTGGACAAGAAGAAGTCCTCTAGTTTCAGAAGTCGCGGGAGAAATAGATTGGTCTGGGAGACCGCAATACCACTTACTTTCACACCTCACCTATCATCAGACGACGCGGGAACATTATAGAAGCATTGAGGAATGATGCAGAGACTTGGTTGACTGGTATGGGTGAGCTAGTAAGGCTGGCTGTGGATTACTGTAAGCGAATATACTCTTTGGATGATGTGGCTCAAGTGGTTGTCCGATTGCCGCGTGAAGGGTTTCAACGGTTATCATATGAGGATAAAGTGAAATTTTGTAAACCAATAGTAGGGAGTGAAGTGGAGACTGCTATGCGGGATATGGGATCTTACAAAGCCCTGTGGCTGGATGGTTAACAACCAATCTTTTATCTGAAATGATGAGATTTGGTTGGTGAGTCTGCATTACAGTTTGTGCTTCAGTTTTTTTGCATTAGGTGATCTTTCTCCAGGTTTGAATGATGCTTTAGTTGTGTTAATCCCAAAAGTGGAGAAGCCAGAATGAATAACACAGTTCCGCCCCATTAGTTTTTGTAATGTTATTTTTAAGACGATTACTAAGGTGATGGTTATACGCTCGAAGTTGATAGGATCCGCTCAATCATTCTTCATTCCAAGGAGGTTATGTCTGGACAATATTGTCATTGTGCAAGAAGCAGTCCATTCCATGAGGCGCACAAAGGGTCGCAAAGGTTGTATGCTTTTAAAACTTGACCTTGAGAAGGCATATGATAGAGTGCGCTGGGATATTTTGGAGGATATACTGGCTGTTGTGGGTTTGTCAGATATCTGGATTGATTGGATCATGAAGTGTGTGAAGGATTCAAAGATGACTATTCTGTGGAACGGAGAGCAGACTGAAGCCTTCACACCGCAGAGGGGTCTGAGACATGGTGACCCTTTGTAACCATACTTATTTGTTATGTGTTTGGAGAGGTTGTGTCAGATGATTGATAGAGTTTTCATTGGAAAGGAGTGGAAACTCGCAGGGGGTCCCCACTCTCGCACATTTGTTTTGCCGACGATCTGATCCTCTTTGCTGAAGCCTCAGTCTCTCACATAAAAGTTATTAGAAAGATTTTGGAGCAGTTATGTATTGCGTTTGGTCGGCGAGTAAGCCTGGAGAAATCAAAAATCTTCTTTTCTGAGATTCTGTCAAGGGATATGCAGAAGTTGATATCGGATGAGAGTTGCATTAAGTCCACCAAAGACTTGGGTAAATACTTGGGTATGCCCATTCTAAAAAAGAGGGTGAATAGAGCAACTTTTAAAGAAGTGTTGGAACAAGTTTCCTCCAAACTCGTAGGATGGAAAGAATGGTGTCTGAGCTTTACGGGACGTATGACTCTCACTAAAGCGGTTCTAGCAGCTATACCAATTCACACCATGTGCGTGATCTCTTTGCCTAAAGTTTTGCTTGATGATATAGAGAAAGTGTCACAAACTTTCCTCTGGGGGAGCACTATGGAGAAACGCAAGCAGCATCTAGTTGCATGGGAACGAGTATGTACCCAAAGAGGGAAGGAGTTTGGGCATCAAGCGCGGTCATGCTATGAACAAGGTACTACTGGCAAAGGTGGGATGGAGATTATTACATGATCGGGTCAGCTTGGAATGGTTGTTTACGAATCTGAATGAGGGATTGGATGCTCAAGATCCGTCATGGCCGACTCTGTTTAGTATAGCGATCTCATGGGGTTGGAAATGGTGATGTATTAACATTTTTGGTGGAGCTGGCAATTGTCGGGATAAAGTTCAGTTTTTGATAGATTTGACTGCCAAAACAACTCGAGCGTATGAAGGCCTGCAGTGTGGGAAAGGGAAACTGTCACGTGTAGAGCGGTTGATTGGGTTGTCAGCTCCACGAGTTGGGTGTATGAAAGTGAACACGAATGGTGTGGCTCGGGGTAAACAGGTTTGGCGACAACTGGAGGTGTTTTGAGGAATACGACAGGTGAGATTATAGTGGGTTTTGGGTCCATATCGGCGTCTGTTCTGATCCTATGGTGGAGTTATGGGGGGGGGAGGTCTACTATGGTTTGGTGGTTGTATGGGAGAGACAAGTAGAAAGGTAAGAGTTTGAAATGGATTCGGAAGTAGTAGTGGGTTTTTTGACAGCAGGGATTAGCGAGGTTGATCCGCTGTCTTTCTTGGTACGATTGTGCCATAGCTTTGTTTCAAGAGACTAGATAGTCTGATTTGTTTATTTGCATCGGGAAGCTAACCATCTGACGGACGAGTTAGCAAACCATGCATTCACTTTGCCACTTAGTTTTCATTTGTTTGAGTCATGTTCGAGTTGTGTTGAGTCATGTTGGAGTTGTGTTGAGTCATGTTCGCTCGGATGATGCCTGTGGTGTGCATACAAGAAGACGTATTTGTACTTGTTTTTTTAATAAATAACCGGAGTTTACTCCTTCTGTTTTACCAAAAAAAAAAAAAAAAATTGAAATGTGTAGAAAGCCTTTCACACATATCAAGACTCCCAAAGATGCATGATTCATGCCAAGTTATCGAGATATAAGGAGCCTTTCATCATTTTTTGTTTGGCCAAAAATTACCATGAAGACACCAACATCCATATGCAAATGCAACTAAAGGAATTTCATTTGAATAGAAAATATATATAAATTCAAATAAAACAAAATTCATGTGTATAAATTTACATTTAATATCGTGTTTGTTGACTGAAGTAAAAAGAACATATCACAATAACAGAAAGTAATTTATTTTTCTAAACAATAACGACCTTAAGTCGTATCATATAGATTTATATGGATGTTACCATGTATCACTACATATTCAATTTATTAGAAACTATGTGTAAAATTAAATAAGTTGCTCAAATTTGAAATTTTGACTTGATTACAGAAATGGCATACTAATAATGTGAAAATTCATACTAGTTCTTTATATAAAGCCAAGCGCATTAATATGTAGTCAAAACAACAAAAATGAGTCAATCAAATCTTGCCGGAGGCGAAATTACAACACCCTTACTCCCGAGAATCAATCATCAGAATCTTAACTTCTTCAGAAATAACGCCTATCTTCTCCCCATCTTCATAAATGAAGCAATATCAATCGGTAAAATCTCTTACCCATTGGTCTTCATAAATATCATCAGCTACATCCGCTCATTCCTCTCTATGTCCGTCCTCGGGGGTCTTGGAGATGACACTCTTGCTAGTGGTGCCTTTGCCGTTGCATTTGTGAATATCAGTGGATATTCACTTTTCTCTGGTCTAACAATGGGTATTGAAACTATTTGCTCCCAAGCCTTTGGCGCTAGACGTTATCAATACGTTCATGCAACTATTAAACGAGGAATCATTCTCCTCCTCCTTTTTTCTTTCCCCATTATGCTTGTCTGGATCTACATGGAGAAAATTCCTGTAATGTTGCTACAAAATAAGGAGCTCGTGTCTGAAGCTCACATCTTTCTACTTTGGTCTATCCCAGATCTCTTTATTCAGTCTTTCTTACACCCACTAAAAGTTTATCTCAAAGCCAAGTCAAAGACTCTTCCTTTACTTTGCTGCACACTGACCGCAAATTTACTTTACTGGCCAATCATGTTATTTTTTGTGAAGTATCTTGGTTATGGGATTAAAGGTATTGCCTTGAGTGAAGTTGTGTCAAATTTATACCTACTCGCCTTTATCTTCTTCTACAAGCGTTTCTCCGAAGAAAATCCAAGTGAAGACGAGGTCGAGGAGATTTATGTGGAGACATATGAAGATAATGTGAGAGAATGGAAAAAAACTACTCTGTCTCGCACTACCGTTTTGTGTCTTGGTTTGTCTTGAGTGGTGGTTCTATGAAATTATGATTTTTCTTTGTGGAGTCCTCTCAGACTCTAAAGCAAGCATTGCTTCGATGGGAATTATCATCAAAATAACTTCCCTTGTTTACAGTTTCCATCATTCCTTGAGTTTAGGAGTCTCGACCCGAGTTGGAAATGAGCTTGGTTCCAACCAACCACAAAGAGCGCAAAGAGTTGTCGTTGTTGGACTCGGTCTCAGCATTGCAATGGGGTTCATGGCTCTCACATTTGTTGTCTCTTTTGGAGAAAAATGGGCTAGGCATTTCACCAACAACAACAATACCATTCAGTTGACTATGAATGCTCTGCAAATCGTTGGCCTTTGCGAATTAGGAAACTCTATGCAAACAACAGGATGCGGTATTCTTAGAGGATCGGAGTTATCATTAATGCAGTATCGTTTTACGTGGTTGGGTTACCAGTGGGAGGAATTATGGCATTTTGGTTTGAATTTGGATTCGAGGGATTTTGGAAAGGAATGTTCGCCGCACAAATCACATGTATGATTGGTATGATGGTGGTAATATACAAGACTGATTGGGAATTGGAGGCAGAAAGGGCTAGGGAGCTCACAATGGCAGTGTATAGTGGCAACCACAACAACGAAAAGGAAATTAATGCTGAGCTAGTTGATCCTGTGGTAGTGAACTAATGATTCCCATATATCTATGAATTATCCTGTATACCTATATTAAATAAATAAAATAAAATAAATAAATGGTAAAAATTTGGATGATATCATGTTAATTTAAAATAAATTAAAAAAAAAAGTTTAAGAAGGTCAATAGCTTTAATATGATTTTCTTTTAATTTATTTAACAAACAATAATGTCTTTGTTTCGAGTAAATTGATAACTTTTTATTAAATATGAGATGACTGATGTAAATTTTGTAGGATACCAATAACAACCGAGAGATTCATCGTTGCAATTTGCAATTTCATAAATCCATTTATAATTTTAGTCGACAGAAATGAGAAGTCTTTAAACGAATTCTAAATTCATCATGATGCATCTCTCCGTGACCTTTTCACCACTTCTACATTTGCACCATAAATTGGTTCGTTATCCTCCAAAACAATCTAAAACCTATAACCATATACAATAAAACCTCTATAAATTAATAATGTCGAGACCAAAATATTTTATTAATTTATAATGATATTAATTTATTTATAAATTAATAATTCTTATTTTTATAATGTAAATTAATAATTATTAATTTATAGGTATTTTTTAATTGTTTAATTTTTTTAAAATTATGAATTGAGACCATTTTTGCAAAATAAGATTAGAATTTTGGACGTTGTAAATTTTATGGTATTGGAATTGAATTCGAAATAATTAAAAAATATTATTGACAATGAATTACAAATATTATAGACAAATTCACTTATACATATGACATAAATATTCAAATTTATGAATAAAAATATCAATTATCATACTTTAATAGTCTATCAAACTATCAAAATTTAATGTTGCATATTTAGAAATTGAAAACTTAAAAAATTTTAGCTGTTTTATGAAATGTTATAGAATATTTTATATCATTATAATTTGAAGATACATATAATAATTGTTTTATAGATATAATGTTTAAGAGAAACATATTTTACTATATCAGTATATATATATATATGTGTAAATTTACATGATTATTAATTTATGATATTATTAGGACCATATTTTACATGGAGATTTCAAAAAAAAATATTATCTTATTATCTTATCGAATTTTGTTATTTTTTACACTACCCCGATTTAGAACTAGCAAAATTTATTAATTTATAGTGTTTATTATTTTATAGAATATTAATTTATAGAGGTTTTACCGTACAATGACCAATAGAAACATTTGAACTCGAATATAAATTGTATATCAGCTACCAGATCGTTATGGTGCAATCTATAACAATTATATCAAATCAAAGAGACTAACTAAGTACAACTCAATTTTATCTAATAATACATTTGATTAATCATATAAAATAAGAAATAGAGATTCGTATCCACGAAAACTAGTAAAATATGGTGAGGGAATATCCTCCCTTTTAAGTAATTCAGAGGGCACTCTCTACAAATTTTGTCTTTACAAAACAACCAAAGTGAATAATATAACTTACATCACTTGAGGCACTTCAACAGTTTTTCATAGATTAGTTTATTTGTACTTATTTCTTAAGAAATCCCTGTCTTCATGGGAAATCGATTCACTTATGTGATACTATAGTTTAATTTCGTTTGCATTACGTTTCAAAGTGGTCGATCTTTTTGTTCGATAAACGTATCATTCTACTTCTAGCAATTTGTATCGCCATTTATATCTATTATGATGCATATATATGTTTTATTTATAGTAAATGCACATACATAACTTTTTAACTAAATGTCTGAATGTCCCTAGGCCATCTACCTACGAATTAAAAGATATTGATACACTCTATTAGTATTCAACAATTACATAACGTTGTGAATTATATATTTACTTCTTTTTTTTTTTTTTTTTTTTTTTTGTATTAGAGCATTTCCAACAGATTTTTTTCCCATTTTTCCTTCAAAGCAGAGTTACTCTGTTTTATATGAAATGAGTTTTTTTTTCCAATCCTACTAAATTTCTAAATATAAAACAAAAATTTCCAAATTTTAGTGTAAATCGAAAATGGAGTTTTCTAAATATATATTGTTTTTAAACAGAGATTTCTGTTTTAGAGTTAGAATAGTATTACAGAATTTTTTACTCTAAAAGAAAATTTAAAGCAAAATATAGAGTGGGGTTAAAATTAGTGTTAGAGATGTTAGAATTATATCTAAAATTCTCTGACATATAGTAAAGTTAGTGCAGTTTCTGGTGTTCTTTAGATTTAATAACACAAAAATAAACTATGACGTAAAGAAAGAGACTAGAGAAGAGTGATTAAACAAAAATAGAACCTGGGTTAAAGATCCTTAGAAGTGAATTATATGGATTATTATTGAATTAGTTACTAAATTCTTTGATATATATTTTTGAGAAGGAACTACACTACACAGCATCTTTTGTCTTAACGTGGCAGCGTACGAGGACTGAGAAAGATTTGGTTAGGAAACACAATGCCAAGAATCACTCATGTTGGAGTATTGATAATTCTTCTAACACGTACAACTCCAAAATTTGTGATTAGCTTTACTAATTAATTGATTTTAAGGATAGGGGGTACTTACTTCCTAGGAGTGAAGAGCCAATTACACTTGTTATTGGTCTATCGAATTACTAATTTAATATTGAGATTTCCACATGTATACAGAAGAATTGACAATTAATGCTCAAACATTATTGAAGTTTATATTATCATTTCTTAAAAAAGAATTGCATAAAATATATATCAGTTTCTCTAATTGAAAAAAGTGGAGATTTTTTTGAGTATACTCTCATGTACATAAAATAGACTTTCTAAATTATTTTATGGTGCAGCAATAATTTGAAGTTGATGAGATGAAAGCATATACATTAATAATATCAATGTTGTCACATGCATTAGTACCTTATATTGATCATATTCAGGAGATTCTGTCTCCTCGGCTTGTGCTTAAGAAACACACACAAAATACTTATTTAAAAACCCGAGCTAACCCTTTGACTAATTAAGAATCGTTATAGTATATACTCCTATTGACTATAGAGCGGCCTCGAAAGGCCAGGCCAAAAAAACGGATTCCTACTATATCAGATTTAATAATACAGTACTTGCATAGTCTCGGGACTATGGAAACGACAAACTAAACTAGAGAGAATGGCACAAGTTTCATGAAAGCTAAGCGACTCAGAGAAATTACCTAAAGTATTTATGTTTGATTTTTTAAAAATCAATTATGTCACCACGAAAAGTTGTGTGAATTACACGAATGCTCTAATTGTTTGGTCGATTTTTAATTATATGCATGTAGGAAAATGAAACTAAATGTCTTTTGCATCTCAAAAATGTTTACATTTGGTAGAAAAATGTTTGACGATTTTCAATTGTCATAAAAATGAAATGATCTGTTGTTAATATTCTTGGTACATATCATAAAAAAATGACGCCTCCGGACATAAATTGTCCAAGCGTTACAAAAACTAGGACATAAATTATGAGTATGGAAATGTTAACTAATGATAATCAAAGTGGGTACTAGCTATGTTTTGGGAACGAAACAACAACGAAAACCGTAATAAGTTCATCACTCTGTATTAATAATTAAACGTGATTAGAGCATTGAGTAGTTACGATGTTTATAATAGAAATATCATCGTCAATTATTGTGTATGCCTCTTCATCAAACAAGCAATAATTATCTTATTTACACCATCCATTTTTTTTTAATTCAAAACATTTAGATATATACAACATACATGACAAACAGCAGCAGTTAGATCATACAAGGTCTCTAGTCAGCATCTAGTTGCTGTCGATGAAAACATTTTTTTTTCTAAAGGAAAAAGAACCTAACCCGTAAAACATACGAATTCAAAGAAAATGAACAAAGGGATGATGTCAAGAAAATATATTCGAGTAGCCTCTTTACACAAATTAATTCAAAATGTAACATATGACATTGAATAATAAGGAAGTCAAAAATTGAGAATTGAGCTCACCAATAAGTGATTATATTCGATCACAGTTATCCTCGATACTTCCCACTTTGGAGCAATAGTGAACAAACTTGAAAATCCTTGATGGTGAAAGAAGTAAAGTCTTGATACATTTTTTCATAGTGTTGTGGATACAAAAAAGAGCCTCTTATAGATCCTAAAATCATGATTGAACCATGTATATACTTGGAGCCTTGGAGGTTTGATAATTATTTGCTATAGTGAGGACGAAATTTAATTTTGCTATTAATGGTCAGAGGCCATTTGATGCAAATTGGCTTAACTAGATTTAGTGTTTGAGACTTTTGCCCTACATGAAAGGGTATTACTGAAAATGCGGGTGCTAGTTGCAATAGAAATATAATCCTAATAAAAATTGATAACTTTGTTTATCGAAATTATCATTTATATTCCTATAAATTTCATTCATAGCTAAAATATAAGTAGTTTATATATTACACTCATAAGTTGGCCTTTGTGTTCATGGATTAGCTTTTTGGCATTTGCACATATAGTTTCCACGTAGATTACATGTATGTGTAGATGTAATTGGATGCTACGTAGTTAATATTCTAATCGAAGACAGAACCATAAATGTATAGAATATGTATAAAAAAATAAAAATAAATGTATAGAATATACATATATTCTCGGTTTACGCACGTGTCCTCTCGTATATCATCATTCATCACTCCACTAAATAAGTAAATATTACTATAAGCGTAATAGCGAATAAGATACAACGAGGTTCATCCCTACTATGTTAACAATTAGATTAAAATGTAAGAAAGACCTAATAGGCCGCAGATTTCTCAAATTATTGAAGTCAAATCATAGATAGAACGTGGTGGGCTTGAAGGAGACAAGACAACGGAAGTGAACAAAGAAAGAGGCTTTTGCTGTTCGTTCCACAGCCTCACTTTGGTCTTTTGGTTAGCTTCAATAGTCACTTTTAATTCAAATTTATTCATCGTCCTATCGAAATGACCAAAAGCCTTACAGACAAATAGTGATACTTAATTATTTTTTATTTGTAAGGATTCTTGATTCATTTGGTTGGAGAGACAGATTCCTTGTAAGCCCAAATTGTTAATGGACTAGTCTTGTATCATACGTGTTATTATTAACCAATTGCTAGTTGAAGTCTAAGATGCATTATTGACTTTGTTCCGTTTTATTCTGATAAAGACATAAACAAGTTAGAGGGTCTTGTCGCTAGCTAGCTAATTTATTGATTTCGTAGTTGTATATATATACCGACTTTAGAATTTATAATCATAACTAACAAAGTTCATTCAAATTAAGGACGTATCACGTACGGTATGCATGCAACCCAATCCAATACTCATGCATTTGATCCTTTTGGACGTCAAAAATACGTTTAAACATTTTCAACCATATGTAAAAGGGTTAAAGTATATACTAGTCTTCTCTAAAGACATGTTGACGAGTGACGACAACAACAAAAACTAGTCTCTGCAAATAAGGAATGGAAAAATTGCAAGTCCTTGATAGTACAAGCTAAGTGGATACAATTACTATCGTTGTAACCACGTATCTCTCCGTTGCTGATTTTAGAGCTAACCTATATATATTCGTAAATTACAATATAAAGAACTTAAACAGAATAATATTCACAATTACATAACTGAATTCTAATAGATACTTAAGTGGTAAAACTTAAAGCGTTTAAAAATCTTCATTTTGTCTATTTAACATATTACGGAAAAATTCATACTATTTCCTATTAATTTCTATTAAAATCATTATTTTTTTTTTTATCTTTTATTATCGACAAATAAAATTATATAGTAGCAATAGTTTTGATGGAAATGGAAAACTTAGCAATGAGTGATAACTGATAACGAACATTGCAAGTGCTAAATTTATATAGCTGTTGTACTTAATAGTGTCACGCACCATGGATTGGTCCATAGGCACAGTATGATCAAAGTCTTCAAACCTATCTATAGCGATGTCAAACGTTTCAACAATCAGGCTTACATAATTTGAACATTTGCAGTATTAAGGTTTACTGCTTTTATCAAAATCAATATAATAACAGTGAGTAGGTCGAACCATATATATACTGGTATATAGATCTCGATCTTACCATTTTACCATTTTCGAAGTAGGAAAATCGACGTCTCAAAGTCAAAATTTTGTAAACATATATCACAACGATGTATAAGTTCAAGAATGATATTCTTTTATGTAATTTGTTTTTGGAACATATAAGATCAAACTTCAAAGTAATATACGTACAAGGTACCCAACGAATAATTGAGTAATATACATCCCAGTATTTTGAGTACCAAAAAAGTCAAAAATTATAAACTTCGAAAATGGTAAAATGGTAAGATCGAGATCTACATACCTTCTTGAATTCAAAGGAGTGAAACAAGAACATCTACTTCGTAACTTGAACTACGTTCTGGACTAAAGATGCAGTCAAAGTACAACATTAAACTCTTTTTTAACTTGTATTAGTTAATGCCTTAATGGTGTTATCAACTAACAAACCCTCTCTAATCTCACGTGATTTGGGTTAAATTCTCGTGGACTCTCTACTCTCCAACAATGGATCTCAAATACTCTTTTTACAAAACAGAATTTTGTTATTAATTATTTTAAATCAAAAAATTAGAGAAAGACTTTTGCATCCTTTACAAATCAAATTTATTACCGGCCCAACCAGTTTAAATGGGAAAAAAGAGTAATACTTGGGTCACTCTTAGGGGTGAACCTCTTCATTCACCCCCTTATAAATTTTTTTAAAAAAAAATTCTGTACACATTTATTATAAAATTAGAAACTTAAACCGCTCTTTTATAAATCCAAACCGATATATAATTTCGTTGTAATTGTAAAATCTAAATCCTAATCATCTTATTTGTAAATCCAAACCATCTCATTTGTAAACCCAAACCGACATATACTTTCGTTCTAATTGTTAAATCTAAACCCTAACCATCTCATTTGTAAACCCAAACCAACATATATTTTCGTTCTAATTGTAAAATCTAAACCCTAACCATCTCATTTGTAAACCCAAACCGACATATAATCTAAACCCTAACTACCTCATTTGTAAACCCAAACCGACATATAATTTCGTTTTAATTATAAAATCTAAACCCTAATTCTCATTTATAAACCTAAACTGATATATAACCTCGTTTAATTGTAAAATTTAAACCAAGACAATATTTAACTTTCTTTAAATAAAAGTATATAGAATTTGTTTCCTTAATTAGTTTTGCTTTTTAATTTAATTTTTATTTTTTAAAAATAAAATATTAGATAAAACATTTTGATTGGTTGAGAGGGAAGGGGGTGAATACAAAGTTTCAAGTTTCACCCCTAGGGGTGAACCTAAGTATTTTTTTTAAAAAGATCAAAAATTACTCAAATCGGGTTAAACCCATGGTCAATTAAAAGCCAACCAAAAACTTAAAAGGTTTTTTTTTACATCGTTGTTGTAAAAAAGAAAACTTCCAAGAGAAACCGGCGATTTCAAAATCCTTCTTTACAATAAAATCAAAATCCTTAATTGGCGATTTCTTTGGGTATTTGGATCTTATTCTTCTCCTCTTACCTTTCTTTGTTGTGGTCGAGATTGCCGATTGTGTGTAGATTTCATGTCGATTTTAAGTTTTGTAGAATCGGAAATTAATGTAATCATTTTTGTTTGTAGGTTTGTGGAAAGGAGGAATGACTAAAAAACAAAACGCAGACCAAAGTGAAAATTCGAATTCTATAGAACCAGAGATCGGTAATGAAGATGGAGAAGAATCGCATCCAGAAGTTGATACTGAAGGAGCTTCCATCATTGGAGGAGATTCAACGGTATATAACTGAACATGTGAATAACTTAGTAGGATTTGGTATAAATAGGATTATTTGATGTTGTACATTTCTAGAAGTAAAAGGTACAATTGAGTAGGATTTGGTATAACTAGGATGATTTTGGACCCCCTAGACATTTTAGTAAGTAAAAAATACAACTCACTAGAATTTGTTATAACTAGGATAATTTTGTACATTAGAAATGTCTGAAAGTAAAAGGTACAACTGAGTATAACTCGGTATAACTTGTTTTTGAATGCAGGATTCTGATGAGGAAACAGAAGCTTTACAACCACTTGACATGTTCTTCAAACCTAGTGAATTTATGAAACCGTTCAAGATATCAGCTAAGTGCTACATTCATAGAGCAATGAGACTATTGCAGAGCCATCTTTCAGATGATGAGCTGAAATGGTTTACGGAGCATCCTTAGTTCAAACATTTCTTCCATATGCCTAGGTATGCAAACCAGAAGATGCAGGTTCTGTGGATGTTTTTTCTTTGCACAACATGCTTAGATAAGAAAAAGGAGTGTTGGTTTATTGTGAACGGGGTTCCAATCCGGTACTCTCTCACCGAAATGGCACTCATGTCTGGATTGTATTGTCATGAATATCCAGCCTACTATGTAAGATTGGGTAGTAATGTGTTGGGTAGGAAGCATTTTGGTCCAGGGGCAACAATACATTTTGCAGATGTGGGGCCAAAGCTACTGTCAATGAAGAAAGCTTCTAATGACCGTCTAAGAATGGCATTTCTCTTTTTTTTTTTTATGTAGTGTCATAGTAGGAAAAGAAAAAATGGGAAAGGACGCACCATCTGTGGAAAGTTTCTTTTACCGAGCTGTAGGTGACCTAGAATTGTGTAAATCATTCTTGTGGGGGAGATTTTCATTTGATGCTAATATGAAAAACCTTTTTCATATTATGCACACATGTGAAGGAGTTGTGGATCCACAAAAGATGTTTCCTAGTTTTGTTACTCCTTTAGAGATAAAGTATTCATCTTTAGCTTTTTTTTTTTTTTTAATTATAGATCACAATTTTGTATAACTAATATTTGATTGATTTGTGTTGTGAATAGCTTCTTGGGTATGAAGCTATTCCCACTCTGAAGAACAATTTCTTGAAAAGTGTTCGAGAAGCAAATTCTGAGTGTCCTCGGATGTGTAAGTCGAAGTTCAAACTAAGTCATCTTAAAGGTTTTCCTATGTCAGATTTGTATAATACTCTTAGTACAACTACGATAAGATATTTGTAAACATAAATTACATTACATATTAACTATTGATGCATTATGGTTGTATTTAAATTTGATTCTTTACTTTTATAGGACATTCAAAGTATCATTGTTCCATCTCCCGATGATAAAGTTCATATGAAGAAATCATGGATGACGATTGTGGATGGAACGATGTGGATGATGCAATTGCAGTCGGTTGGACAAAGTGTATAGTTAAGGAAAAGAAGCCAATAGTTTTTGAAAATATGCATAAAGCAGATGATGCTAGCCGAGCAGGTGAGGCTAATCCAGATGTAGGTAATTTGGCTCAAAAAAATATTGGTCAAATGAATCAAGGTCGGAAGAAGGTTGCTCCGACCAAGGTGGCTCTGAAGAAGGTGAATAATGGATTGGATGAGGTAGATAACCGATTGATGAAAGTGTTGAATAGTGGGTTTGAGAAGATAAATGCGAAGTTTGATACTCTGGATACAAGATTGAAAATTGTGGAAGTAAATTTGAAACAGTTGAAAGAAGCAAAAGTTGTACGAGAAGCAAAAGTCCTACGTTTGATATGCTTAAAATTTTTGGGTGCTTGTATTATGCACATTGTAATTCTAGAGATAATGATAAATTTAGTGAGCATAGTAGAAGATTTATGTTTGTTCGCTATCCATATGGCCATAAAGGCTCACGTGTATTTGATATTAAGAAGAAGGAATACTTTATCTTACGTGATATCGTGTTTCATGAAGAACAATTTTGTATGCTAAACCTATTGACTCTACCTCTGTATCTTCGGTGAACACGTTCACCACGTTCACCATGGGTACTCTTGTTGACGATTTTGTGGATCCAGCGTCTTTTGTGTCAAGTGAGATTCAGAATGAAGAACAGAATACTTCACGAGATGATGATAACGTCATGTCCGATGTTGAGCTCGATCGACCGGTCGCATATCAGGCTTGATCGACCGGTTTGTTGAACAGTACTAGGTTTAGCCACTTTGTTTCTTAAACTTTTTTGATAACATGAATTATACATCTTACACATAATATATATTTGGTTCTTAGTTTAACCTAAGGTTTTGTTATCATAACAAAAAACATCACCACTAATGGGCTAATAAGTAAACTGGCCCAATTCTAATTACCCTCTCTTCTTCAATCAAAAGCCTTCTCACTTTGTCTCCTTCCTCTAATCAGATTTCTTCTTCCTACATTTTGACGATCTCTTTCTCAAGTCTCAACTCTTCACTTTCTTCTTTCAAACACATATTCCTATTTCCCAATTTGAGGATTAATCAATGATTGAATTCCAACACGGTTTACATATCCGACTGGTCGTTCCGACCCTGACGCAAGGTACAAAAGCTGAGAGCGATCAACCAATCTGATTAGGTGACCGGTCGCTCCGACTTCAGATTCACAGATTCCCACAGAAATGCAATCAACTAATCCGGCACATCCTTCTGCTCCACATTTTTCTGAACATGTTGTGAAGGATTGTTCCATCGGGGAGCTTACGGTTGTTGTTAAACATCATCATTGCCTGCGACAACAACTGAGTTAGGTGTTGGTTAGAATTCTAAGACTATCCCTAAGAAATTGAATGATTATGTCTTATACACCACAAGATGCCCAACTAACCCCTCTCCTCACACACCCGCCAACACGTCTTCACTGCCAGGTATTCTCCCCTATCCGATATCAAACTATGTTTCTTGTGAAAAGTTTTCTCCTAAACATAGAGATTTTCTTGCAGCTATTTCTCAAGTACGGTGTGAAGCGGTTCTCAAGTATGGTGTGACGCTATGGGTGGAGAAGTAACGACTCTTGAGGATGCTCATGCTTGGGATACAATGCGATTGATTGTAGGTGGGTTTATACAATTAAATACAATGCTGATGGAACAATTGAGCGGTATAAAGCATGTCTTGTCGCTCCGGGTGATCGACAAATTTCTGGAAAAGATTATGACGAGACATTTGCTCTTGCGGCTAAAATGACAACGGTAAGACAATTTCTCAAGGTGGCTGATGTGCGCGGTTGGGAGATACATCAAATGGATGTTTGTAATGCCTTCCTCCATGGTGATTTAGATGAAGAGGTTTATATGAAGCTAACCCCCGGTTTCCATTCTTCCGATCCAACAAAAGGTTGTCGTCTTTGAAAGTTGTTATATGGCTTGCGTTAGGCACCACAATGTTGGTTTGCTAAACTTACCACGGCTTGTTTGGTTATGGTTTTGTGCAGACAAAAGCGGATAACTCTATATTTTACTTTGCTCTTGGTACACTTCCTCTCAATGTGTTGATATATCTTAACGATTTGGTGATTGGTGGAAATGGTCATGTTGCTATTGGTCGTTTAAAAGGATATCTAAGTGAATATTTTCGCATGAAAGATTTGGGTGCGTTGAATTATTTTTTCGGTATTGAAGTGGCAAGATCACCGAATGGCATTTATTTATCTCAAAAAAATATGCCCTTGATAATATTGATGAATATGGTCTTCTGGCGGGAAGACCCGTTGCTACTTTGATGGAACAAAATCACACTCTTTTGGTCGATGATGCTCCGCTTCCTAATCCGGTTTAGTATCATCGTCTTGTTGGAAGACTTATTTATCGTACTATTATACGTCCATAAATATCCTGTTCACATTCTTGCTCAATGTTTAAAACAGCCAAATATGAAGCATTCGGATGCTGCTATTCGTATTGTTCATTATTTAAAAGGGAGTGCGGGGCAAGGCATTTTGTTGGCTACACATACTGATCTTACGTTTAACAGCATATACCGATTCAGATCATGGTGTGTATCCATTAACGCGACGATCTTTAAGAGGTTATGTTTTTTGCTCGGTGGTTCTCCGATTGCCTGGAAAACCAAGAAACAAAAGACTATTACTTGAATTATTTAATAAAAACATATCCAACCCATATTTTTGCCTCTCCAACCTATCTTTATTTTCATATCTGAAATAGTTATTGCTATTTTTTATTCTACATATAGAATAATTATATTTTTTCCTCTATAATATAATTAATTTTTTTATTTGAAAAGTAGTCATTGTACTTTTAACTTTTTTATTATTTATGATTAAATAGATATTTTTAATAATTATTACTAGATAAGAAATTTTAAATTATTAATACTTTCATTTTCTTATTAGAACTGAAATAAATAAAAATATAATTTTCTTTTATTTTGAAGTTAAATTTTTTATTTTGCAGAATGATTCTTTAGGTTTAAAAATTAATAATTATAACAAAAATTATAAACTATACTCCCTATGTTCCAAATTATATGATTTTTTAGCCTTTTATTTTTGTTCCATTTTATAAGATTTTTTCCAGATTTCTATCCACCATTTGTATTATTGTTTTTTGAATAAATGTGTAGTAATAAATGTTATGTAAAAACAACAAATATTGATTTCATTCACAAAATATTCTTTGGCGAACGCCTCTTTGGCTAGCGTCTTCGTGTCTCTTCGTCTTGAAGAGCGGTTGTCGTCGGTTTCCGACAGTTTTTTCAGGGTCCAATAACGGTAATACGGTTACTAATCCATAACTGTCATTACCCCAATACTATTTATACCCTGTGTGTGTCTCTGTAAACGATGGGTTGAGCAGAGTGAGAGAACATTTCTTTTATTCATATTGATCATGTCGGATAATATCTGAAGACAGATGCAAGAAATAGATTTGGTTGGGGATTGAGATTCTGTAGTCAATCTCCAAGAAGATCTGTGTGCAGAGGCCTTGGGTGGAACTCGATTTAGCCTAATTGCTAAACCGGTGAATCCCCGGAAGCAAAATCTGCGGGCTATGCTTAATGCTCTATCACGGCTTTGGGGAGTGGGTGAGGATGTTACAGGGCGTATTTTGGAGAACAAAAGAATTGAATTCCTCTTCCAATCTGATGAAGCGATGAACGCGGTGCTCCGTCGAGGCCCATGGTCTTTCAACGACTGGATGTGCATCCTACAAAAACGGAATCCGGCCACCCCAGATGCAGAAATCAAGAGTATCCCTTTTTGGGTATAGATCCAGGGGATTCCTCTCCATTTTTTCACTCGTCGTATGGTTACTTTTATTGGCGAAAGTATGGGCAACTTCCTAGAAACGGAGTTTGGGGGTGATGGTGCTGTTCTGGTGGACTATATCCGCGTTCACCTCCTCTGTGAGGTTGATACCCCTCTACGATTCCAACGCTCTTTCAAATTTGGGGAAACGTCCTGTGTCTTAAAATTTTGCTATGAAAAGTTGCGAAACTTCTGTTTGTGTTGTGGTTTGATTACCCATGATGTTTCCGATTGCCGTTCTCGTGAACCGAATGAGCCACCGCCTGGAGATGATGATGATGGACCAGATTACAACCCTGACATCCCAGAGCCTGAAGTAAACAACGAACCGGTGCCAGATGCGACTGTTCTAGATACTACTCCACCATATACTAATAGGGATGCATATACACCCACACGTCAGAAGCTAGAGTCCGAAGTCCTTCAGGTACGAAAAATGGTTTGTGATGCATCCGTCTACAAGCACATCTACACATGTGAGGAGTAATACTCCACCCAACCCCAATCTGATTCGAGAAAGCACGGTGGGCCAGAAACCACCGAAGGCAATATGAATACAACATTTTGGAACTGCCGAAGATTGAAAGGGAACCTGGCAGTTCGACGCCTCAAGGGAATTAAGGCAACTTATTCCCCGGACTTACTCTTTCTGATCGAGATAAAGAATCTATATGATGTGGTGCGTGATGCTGCAGCTGAACTAGGCTATGATTATGTTAAGTGTGTATCTCCTTTGGGTATTGGGGGGGGGGGGGGGGGGGGGGGGGTGATGCACGTCTCATTGACTGTAAGATATCTAATAAAGATGTGTGTTTCTATTTCTCTTGTGTTTATGGCCATCCTATCCAAAAACTAAGACATATACTATAGGAACGACTCCAACGCATTGCCATTAAACGTAATGGTCCATGGCTAATGTGTGGAAATTTTAATGAAATCTTAGATGCTAATGAGAAACGTGGTGGAAGGGTCCGTGATAACTGGAGTTTCACAAATTTTCGAAATATGGTTCACGTTTGTAAGGTTCAATATCTCCCATTTAAGGGTAACAACATGACTTGGCTTGGTAAACATCGCACACACAATGTTGAATGCTGGTTGAATCGAGCTTTGGCTAATGATGAATGAAGAGCTCTCTATCCTGCATATGAGGTTGAATACCTGGAAATGACTGAATTTGATGACCGGCCTACGATCATTAAATTCTGACGCACAACTGACACTGGAATCAAACATTTTCAGTTTGATACTAGGCTCTGTCAATGGCCGGAGTTTGAAGCGGTTATCGATTCTTCCTGGAATAGTAGTAGTCTAGGCCAAAGACCAACCATCCTGGATAGGATTAAATCTTGCTGCAGAAACATTTCAGCCTGGAAGCGACAAAACAACACCAACTCTGCTCTCCGCATAAAAGAGTTGATAAAGAATATTGATAGAACTCACACTGATGGAAACACTACCGTTGAACATATACATGAGCTGCAACGAGAACTTCTTCAGGCGTATAGAGATGAGGAAACATATTGGCATCTAAAAAGTCGATGCCAATGGATGAAAGAAGGTGACCGCAACACAAAATTTTTCAACGCTTCTGTGAAAAACAGAATTGCTAGAAACAGACTCACTTCCATAAAAAAAACCAGCAAGAATCTGATTTATATGGGAACAAAGATATTGCAGATGAAGCAGAGAGATACTTTGGTGACTTATTCTCCAACCCTGGTCAGCCTGATCCACAAAGAGCTCTACGCAATATTCGAACAATGGTTAAAAGTGAAATGAATGCATCCTTAACCAGCAACATCACCATTGAGGATATAAAGACAAAAATTTTCAATATTGGTCCTGCTCGTGCCCCAGGACCAGATGGCTTTAATGCTGCTTTTTATCAACATTATTGGGATATCGTCGGCCATGCAATTGTTACAGCGGTAACCGAATTCTTTGAATCAAGGGTCCTTCAACAAGATTGGAATCATACCAATTTGTGTCTCATCCCAAAAGGCACAAATCCGCAAACAGTGAAAGACTTTAGACCAATCAGCCTTTGTAATGTCCTTTACATGGTTATATCCAAGATTCTGGTAATGCGTCTAAAAAAGATACTCACCTTTGTGGTTTCAGAGCATCAAGCAGCTTTCATACCAGGACGTTCAATAACTGAAATGTCTTAATCGCTCATGAGGTGATGCACTCCTTACCAGTGAGAAAACGATGTGCCAACTCTTACATGGCTGTGAAAACAGACATTAGCAAAGCATATGACCGTATCAGTTGAGAGTTCCTGGAAGCTGTTTTAATAAAAAAGGGATTTGATGCACGATGGATTAAGTGGACTATGGCATGCGTTCGCTCTGTTTCTTTCTCTATTCTTATCAATGGTAGCCCTTATGGATGTTTTTCGTCCTTAAGAGGATTACGCCAAGGTGATCCCTTATCTCCCTATCTTTTTATCTTGTGTGCTGATGTCCTGAGCTCACTCATCACATAAGCGATTCGTGATAAGAAGATCCAAGGTATACACATAAGTACTCCGGGTCCCGTTGTCTCTCACCTCCTCTTTGCCGATGATTCTCTATTCTTCCTCAAAGCGAATTACAAGAATAGTTGCAATCTCCTAAAGATCTTCAAGGAATATGAGGATGCATCAGGCCAAATGATTAACCTACACAAATCTTCGATTACTTTTGGTGCTCACGTCTACAAAGAAACAGAGATTAGGTTCAGCAAACACTACGGATCCTTACTATTGGAAGAGGAGGGAAATATCTTGGTTTACCGGAACAATTCAATGGCAAGAAAATAGAAATGTTCCAATATATCCTAGATAATGTTCAGAAAAAAATAGAGGGTTGGCAAACAAGATTCTTGTCAGCGGTGGGGAAAGAAACATTGATCAAAGCAGTGGCATATGCGATGCCAATTTTCTCTATGAATTGTTTCCAACTCCCTGTGGAGCTATGTTCAGAATTAGATAGTATGATGACACGCTTTTGGTTGGGTACAACTAAAAAGTCTAAAATTAAACGTAAAGTGTCTTGGGTGGCCTGGAAGAAGATGGTTGTATCAAAAAAGAAAGGAGGACTCGGGCTTTGTGACCTTCATCTGTTCTACCAAACGTTGTGAGCAAACCAAATGTGAAAATTGATCCAACGACCTCACTGTCTTTTATTTGGGCTCTTAAAAGCAAGATATTTTCGAGATGAAAGCATTTTCAATGCAAAAAAAGAGGAATAAATCATCATATGGTTGGAGCTCGTTACTGTTTGGATGTGAGCTTTAACAAAAAGGAATCCAAGTTAAAATAGGAGATGGCCGCATCACTGCACTTGAGACAGATCCATGGTTACCAACTTTGCCACCTCGTGCTCCCCGGATACTACCAATGTCGGATACTAATCTTCTAGTAGAAGATATTATAGATCCAGGAACCCACCATTGGAATGAAGACAAAATTCAATCTATAGTGATTCCTGAATATCGATACTTGATACACAAAGTTTTTCTTCCAGCAACGCCAGTTCCTGATAACTACCTATGGAGTTATACAAAAGATGGAAACTATACAGTTAAGTCTGAATATTGGACGACACTGCATAGTACAAGCAACGAACCTGGTCCAAAACCCCCATTAGCAACTACACCTGCACTTTCAGCCGGCATATGGCAACTACCAATAACACCAAAGATAAAGCACTTTCTATGGAGGGTAGCATCGAGGGCCATTGGAGTGGGCGAAAATTTACTAAGAAGAAACATAAAAGTAAATCCATAATTTGCAAAATGTTGTTCAACAATAGAAAACAACAGATCATATGCTATTCTCATGCCCTTACGCTGCTATGGTGTGGAGAACGACGGGTTTTCCAACAGATCGACTATGTGACCCAAGGAATACTTTAGAAGCTAAATTGCTGGAGCTTATTGTACTATTTAAAGACACAACTGTGGATTCTACATTCTGCTCCTTACCTTTTTGGCTGCTGTGGAGAATCTGGAAGGGAAGAAATGACCTTGTTTTCAATAAAAAGAACATCACGGTGACCACAATCACCACTCAAGCTACAACAGATACAGTGGAATGGTTAACTCATACAACTACGCATGAAGTCCAATCACACAAAGGCAACTCCGTCAGGCGAACCTCACGATGGACCAAACCACAGGCAG